>NC_081415.1:400807343-401407343 GCF_030272615.1 Cryptomeria japonica | reverse complement strand
TGGTATATATGTAAGATCTCATTTGTGAGATTATGTGGAAGAGGAATATAATAAGGTATATGTCAATATAAGAAGAGCTACTCATGCAGACATCATTCAAAGATTCAAGGAAGGTTTGAAGAAGACAATCAGAGCTTAACCGGTACTAAATCTAGCATATGAAGATACTATTTTGAGTAGTACATTATCATTGGATTTAACCATCCAATTGTAGTCAGTGTGACTCTTATTTTGTGATTGAGAAGTGAGCTCTAGGTAGTTGGCCTTTCTACATGTCCAGACCCCATTTGTACACACATACTATCTATAGTAGTATCATCTGATTGTGGGTAAGGTTTCCCACCATGGTTTTCCCCCTTATAGGGTTTCCACATACAAATATATGTGTTATGTGTTGTGGATGTTATTTGCTTTTCTATTTCATGCATTAAACTTTACCGGTACTGTTATTAACTGTTAAACTGTCAACCAATATTATGTTTGGTTTACCGGTATTATGCATCAAGTTTGATTAAGTTATATTTGAGTTAAAATTAATAGACAACTTATTCACCCCCCCCCCCCTATCAGCTGCCTCTGGGTCCTAACATTTTTTTCTCAAGTAACCTCTAGAGGGGGCATCATCCTCATTTTTCTATCCTACTGTTGATATCCCAAAATCCAATAACAATACCTAATACCCCTAGCATGTCAGCCATCACCAAGCTTTTGTATTTGGTATAAGTGAAAGGTTGAAGCTACATAAGTTTTCTTTAACTTAATACAAGACCTCCACATACTATAACTAAAATCATATGAGAATAATCCCTGATAGACCTAAGAAAGATCAACAAAATAACCCTCATTAAGTAATATTCTATGTATATATCTGGATAGCTAACCCGATCTAATAAGTTAGTATTGAACATGGCTATCGACATAGTTATACCAAATGCAAATGATGAGATGCCTATCAGAATAGTCACTAAAGGTAGAATAGTAATATTTTGTAATCCCGATAGAGTATAGCTATCCCAACAGTGTAAACTTATAGAAAATTCAAGGACAAAACCTCTATCGGTATAACTTGTGAAGATGGGATAACACCTTTTTGCTTTGCTAATGATGAAAGTAATACCGATAAGAATTATCTAGGAGGAGTTTGGGATAACTTACAAAGTCCGGATAACACATCAACAATGTTCCGATCGATGAAAGCTTATCAAATCATATTCCATATTTGAAATGATTTATATTCCCAGATGGCAATTTTTTTTTTTAAATATAGCCTATTCGTCATAATTCCTATGGACATGCCAACATAGGCCCCAATGAGAGTGTTGTATTTGCAAAAAAATATTTTGTCGCAACTTCCTTGCATTTATTATCGGAATTCCAACAACAAAGGATACTATGCTTCGACAGGAATTTTGTACCTACAACAAAATATTTTGTTGCAGGTGCACCATTCTTGTCAGAGCTTCCTTGCATTTTTTGTCAGAATTCTGACACAAAAGGGTACTATGCTCTGATAGGAATATTTTACCTGCGACGAAAAAAATTTGTTGCAAGTGCACCATTCTCGTTGGAGCATAATGCCCTTTTTTTCAAAATTCTGATGAAAACCCCAAGGCATGGTTTGTTGAAATATTGGCGACTTCGTCAGAATTCTAAACCACCACATTATGTGTCAACTTCTGACAAAGAAGGCGTAGGAATTCTGATGAAATTTGTCTGTCGAATAACCCGACAAAATTTGAGAAACGAAAACCTTTTCGCAGTTTTGTCGGATCTATGGCATTAATATTTCAGAATTACAATGATAGTTCGTCAGAAAATGATCCCAACTATGTTAGTTCAAATCGTGTAGCGCTTGATCCAAGTTTTCACTCAAAGATACGTTCTTTATTTTTACTTTTTCTGTGTCTAAAGGTGCCTTAGAGAGGTTTTGTATTATGGTTAAAATCATCATAATTAATCAAATTATAAGAGCGAATCACAAACTCTAATCTAAATAGAATTAATCCTAAATAACAATTGAATAATGTAAAAGCAATTGAATTGAGCAAATAAATATAATTAAGACTCCCTCAATTGATTTGACAAAGCTTCCATTTCTCTTCTCCTTAGTTGTTGTTGAATTGACTCTTAGGTATTGCATTGATTTCCTATATAGATTAGAAACTATTTAGAAGACTGTGATTCTAGATTGAAATGAGAAAAGAGGTTGAATTTATAAATTTTCAACACAGAAGGGGTGAGGATTTGAACTAAAGTGTTGATTGATAGTCAACTGAGATTGATTGAAGAGTGAACTCAATTTGATTGATCTGTTAACAGGATTGATTTGGGAGTCAACTAAATAGATTAGCCAGTTGACTGAGATGATGAAGGAGATGACTGAATTGATGGATTAGAAGACTGAATTGATTGAATAGTGAAGCAGTCACCGGTGAGGAGGGACCTCGAAGAGATTAGTCCAAACCTGTCAGCAAGAGTTAACACAATGGAAACACACAAATATGATGGAGACAAATGCAAAACAAATTTCTTTATTGCATGAAAAGTCAATTACATCCAATCGGCATCAACCAGGTTACAACATACTGACACACGGGCCTGGTAGAATAGGTCTCACAGGGACCTTGAATTGAAAGATCTATCTTCTAAGAACTATCTATCTAATACTCCTTTATCTCCCAGTTCATTGCTTTATTTCTAAAGCTTGATTACAAATATATATATCAATCCAAAGGATCAAGTTGGCCCAAAAGGATCAAAACCCTAACATGCAAAAATGAATGAAGTCGGCCTCTAGAAAATCCCAAAGGATGAAATGTAGAAGGTCAGCCACACATTAAGAAACATCAAGATCAACATCCAAGGCTCTGTAAGCATCAGAATGGGTTCCAACAGATCAACAGAATAGGTCTCAGGCAACTGGTAACCATGGAACAATCCGATAATAAGAAACTGTCAATGATATCTTGCTGGAAAGTGATCCAAATGAGATGCAGTTAGAAAGAAAGAAGGGTGTCAGGTCTTCAAGAAGAATCCAACTCCATAGGAAGCCAATGTGCCAAAACTGAGACACACAAAAAGGAAAACTGAAACTACAAACATAAAAGAATTTTTTTTTGGTTGATGCAAGATTGCTATGAACCAAGGATTCTCCTGCATCAGACATCTAGGGTTAATAGAAAGTGAGCCTCTTGGGGTCAGAGGAAAACCAAGGCGGTCTACCTCTATCTGAGAAATCCAAGATGAGTCTTCCACTGGTCTATTCTTCCACTTCACAAGGTATTCTTTGTACTGACTACTTCGGGTACTACGCCCAATCCTACTATCCAAAATCTCTTCAATCTGATATGGTTCCTTCAAGGAAAATTGTTTCTCCAAGTCTACAATACTGTCCTCATTGAATTCTGGTTCATGGTACTCATGAAGATCTACAATGTTGAATATAGGTGAAATACTTAGACTATCTGATAGCTCCACTTCATATGCATTTTCAAAACTGAACTTTCTCAAGATCTTACAGGGTCCAAACTTCTTCATTTGCAACTTATTATAAGTTCCAACCGATAATCTCTCTTTTCTCAAATAAACCATCACTTCATTGCCAACCTCAAATTCCTTATGTCTCCTCTTCTCATCTGCCTTCTTCTTGTATTTGTTATTCATGTCTTCCAAATGTTTTTTAACCTGAATGTGAAATGTTGCCAGGTGATCTACAAATTCTTCTGCTTCTAAACTCTTCTGGTCTTCACTGCTAATGTCTCTCAATTATGCTATTCCTTTAGGATGCACTCTGGTAATAATCTCAAAAGGTGTTTTTCTAGTACTTCTATTCACTGAACTATTATAGGCAAACTCTACTTGTGCAAGGATCAAATCCCAACTTTCGGTTTGGACTAAACATCTCAACAAGTTTCCCAAACTCTAGCTAACTACTTATGTCTGTCTATCAGTCTATGGGTGAAAAGTAGAACTGAACTTCAAATCCATCTTCATCTTCTTCCAAAGTGTTCTCAAAAAATAGCCAACAAACTTAGTGTCTCTATCTGAAACTATGCTCTTAGGTAATCCATGCAATCTTACCACTTCCTTGAAAAATTGGTCTGCTATATGCAATGCATCTGATGTCTTCTTACAAGGTATAAAATGAGCCATCTTTGAAAATATATCCACTACCACAAATATAGAATCATTCCCCCTCGGTGTCTTAGGTAAGCCAAGTACAAAATCCATAGTTATATCCTCCCAAGGTCTTATCAGTACTGTCAAAGGTTTATACAATCCTGCATTCTGACTACTACCTTTTGCAAGTTGACAAACTCTACAACTATGTATATATCTCTTAACATCTTTATGAATTTGGGGCCAAACGTACTGCTCACTTACCAATGCAATTGTTTTATCAATGCCAAAGTGTCCAACTAAACCTCCACTATGCTTCTCTTTTATCAAGTTCTCTCTCATGGAACTTTTAGTCATGCACAACTGAACTCCCTTAAATAACATCCCATCCTAAATGAAGTAATCCAACCATTTCCTCCTATCAACCATAACCGGTTCTCTACAAGCTTTCCAAGTTTCTGCAAAATCCAAGTCTTCATCATACAAGGTCTTCAAATCCTCAAAACCTAATACTGCCACTCTCATTTGTGTTAGAAAATTCCTTCTCCTACTCAATGCATCAAAAAATTTGTTAGATTTCCAACTTCTATGTTTCAACACAAAGGTGTAACTCTACAAGAACTCTACCCATCTCATATGTCTCTGATTCAACTTACTCTGACTACTCAAATATTGTAAAGCTTGATGATCTGTATACAACACAAACTCCTTAGGCAGCAAGTAATGTCTCCATTTCTTTAAGGTTTGAATTACGACATAAAATTCCTAATCATATACTGAATATCTCTTCTAGGCATCATTCAATTTCTCACTAAAATATGCTATTTCTCTCCCTTCTTGACTCAAAACTGCTCCTATTGTTATTCCACTTGCATCACAGTCTACTTGAAATACCTTATCGAAATCCGGTAAAGCTAACACAAGCTACTCAGTCACTTTTTGCTTCACCAACTCAAAAAAAACATTTTCTTCGGTGGTCCACTTGAATTCCTTCATATCCCCCCTCATGGTCTCAATCATAGGATTGCAAATTGAACTTAAATTCCTGATAAACTTCTAGAAAAAACTAGCCAATCCATGAAATGATCTTACCTCTCCAATGCTTTCTGGTGTAGGCCACTCAACAATGGCTTTCACTTTCTCTGGATCCATCTTCAAACCATCCTTAGATATCACAAAGCCCAAATAGACTAGCTCATCCTTCATGAAAGTGTACTTCTTGATATTGATCAATAACTTTTCTTCTCTCAACCTCTACAAAACTTGTCTTAACTGCCACAAATGTTCCTCTTTTGTTTTACTGAAAATCTGAATGTCATCCAGGTATACAATAACAAACTTACCCAATAATTTCTTCAAAACCTCATTCATCAACCTCATGAAAGTACTCAGTGCATTAGTTGGTCCAAAAGGCATCACCAACGATTCATATAATCCTTCATTGGTATTAAATGCAGTCTTCCATTCATCACCTTCTTTGATCTTGATCTGATGATATCCACTCTTCAAATCTATCTTTGTAAAGTACTTTGCTCCACCCAAATAGTACATTATGTCATTCATCCTAGGCAAGGGAAACCGGTATTTCACTGTGATCTTGTTTATTTCTCTAGAATCAGTACACATTCTCCATTCTCCATTCTTCTTAGGTGCCAATACTGTTGGTACTACACAGGGACTCACACTTTCTCTGATCAAACCTTTCTTCAACAATTCCTGCACTTGTCTATTTAGTTCTTCATTCTCTATCAGTGTTAACAGGTGTGCAGCTTTGTTAGGCAACCTAGCTCCGGGAACTAAGTCCATGCAATGACTAATACTTCTAACAGGTGGCAATCCATCAGGTACATTATCTGAAATGATTTCCTCATATTCTATCAGCAAATCTCTTATCTCTGTGGGGTGTTCTTCCGATTCCAGTCACTTAGTCCTCTTAGGAATTAGGGCAAAACATGCATTCTCATGTCTCAATCCATCTATGGACTTCTTTCCATCTACAAGATAGATTCTGGTATTTGTGCAGACTTCATTCTTCAAAGATTCCTCCAAAGGCAACAAGGTTTTCTTCATCCCATTGGCCACAATAGTTTATGTCTTCTTCCTTCCATCATGTATTGCATGTCTATTAAACTGCCAAGGTCTTCCCAATAAAAGATGACAAATGTCCATAGGCATAATATCACACAAAACTTTATCATGGTAATTCCAAATTTTCAATTCTACTAAGCACTGTTAACTTACTAACAACTTATGTTCATCCTGAATCTATGCTATCTAGTAAGGCTTAGGGTGTTTCAATCTCTCCAATTTCAACTTATTCACCATCTCTTCTGAAACAATATTATCCGAACTACCACTATCAATAACAACTTTACAACACTTACCGGATACCTTACATTTGGTCTTGAATAGGTTCTTCCTCTGTAAGGGTTCTTTATCTTCTCCGATATGACACAAAGCTCTCCTCATCATCAACAGTTCTCCATCTTTTGGTTTATTATTTAATCCAGTGGGGTTCTCTTCCACCACTATCACTCTTTCGATAGTCTCTGACTTCTTATATTCAAATGCACGGTGTCCTCCTCTACATTTAAAATAGGTTCCTCTGAATGTCCTTTTGTCTTGTCTTCAAGAGTTCTCATTCTGGTAACCATCTGGTTCTCTCCTCTAGTAGGAACTTCTATCATCCTTTCAGTATGAATTACCTTCTTTTCTTACTTCCTTATCCTTGCTCTGATTTGTACTGGTTCCTCTTCCTCTGGTGTATTCTCTTCCTCATTGAAATCTTCGTCTGGTAAAATTTCCACCTCTACCTCTCTGTCTCTGCTCATGCCTTTTATTCAATTTCTCTTCATCCTTTATCGCATACTGATAAGCCTGTTCAACACTCTCTAATTTGATCATACTGAGTTCATCTTTTATAGACATCCACAATCCATTCAAATATATTGAAATTTGTTCAATTTCATCATCAACATGTCTGGATTTGATGTTCAACTTGTAAAATGTTTCAGTGTAGTCCTTCACACTAGATTCCTCCTCTCTCAGATTCTACAACTTCCAAAACAAGTCTACTTGATAATTTCCCAGGACAAACTTTGATTTTAACTTAACAATCATCCTATCCCATGTCTTAATCTTTTCTTTACCTCTTCTTTGCCTATCAACTTGCAAGTGCTCCCACCAAAGAGATGCATGACCCTTTAACTAGGTATAGGCATACTTCAACTTCCTCTCTTCTGCAGTGTTTTCAAAGTCAAAATATTTCTCCATCTCCGAGATCCAATCCAACAATTCATCCGAATCTAACTTCCCATCATATTCCAGTGGGGTAAAATGAGGTTTAGTGTTTGCCCTACTCAAAACCCTTAAAAACCTTTCCTACTCCAGATCAACTACCAGTAAGTTTACTTGTTCTATCAGGGCTTCTTCTCCTTCATCTTTTCTCACATCCTCAACATGTCATCCTCTTCTCTAGGTTGTCTCCACAACTTCTAACTGGGCTGCCATTTCTCGCAACATCTCCATTACAGTAGGGTATGCATTCCCACATGCTCCACCATTCCTAGTTCCTCTTCGCGCTATTGCTCCACCATGCAATTGTAGGTCGGATCTACAATCCACCACCCTACAACAAAATTCAGGACACACAATCCTCTAGAATGAAACTTCGCTTTGATACCACTTGAAGCAGTCACCAGCGAGGAGGGACCTCGAAGAGATCAGTCCAAACCGGTTAGCAAGAGTTAACACAACAGAAACACATAGATATGATGAAGACAAATGTAGAACAAATTGTTTTAATGCATGAAAATTCATTTACATGCAACCAGCATCAACCAGGTTACAACATACCTTGTAGAATAGGTCTCACAAGGACCTTGAATCAAAAGATCTATCTTCTAAGAATTATCTATCTAATACTTCTTTATCTCCTAGTTCATTGCCTTATTTATAAAGCATGATTACAAATATATATATTGATCCAAAGGATCAAGTCAGCCCAAAAGGATCAAAACCCTAACATGCAAAAATGAATGAAGTCGGTCTCTAGAAAATCCCAAAGGATGAAATGTAGAAGGTCATCCCCACATTAAGAAACATCGAGATCAACGTCCAAGGCTCTGCAAGCATTAGAATGGGTTTCGGTAGATCACCAGAATAGGTCTCAGGCAACCGGTAACCATGGAACAATCTAGTAACAAGAAATTGTCAACAATATCTTGCCAGAAAGTAATCCAAATGAGATGCAGTTAGAAAGAAAGCAGGGTGATCAGGTCTTCAAGAAGAATCCAACTCCATAGGAAGCTGGTGTGCCAAAATCGGGACACACAGAAAGGAAAATTGAAACTGCAAATAGAATATAAAATGTTTTTGGTTGATGCAAGATTGCTATGAACCGAGGATGCTCCTACATCAAATAGTCAGAAAAAGCTGATTTGGAGTGAAAAAGGGAGATTGAAGAGTTAACTGAGTTAACTAATTAGATAACTAATTTGATCAATCAGTTTGATTTTCAACATGTGTTGTAGGATTTTGAAATTGAATTTCATTTTCATTTTCAATTTAGATTTGAATTTGGATTTTTGAATGGTCAAATGCACATGAAATTAACTGAAATTCAGATTTGGTGAAATGTGAATTTGATGATTTGAAATTAGATGGAATTAATTGAAATCCACATTTGGGGAATTGTGAATTTGGAAGAAATGAAATTAGATGGAATTATTTGAAATTCGAATTTGGGGAATTTGGAGGAATAAGTTAATTAATTTAAATAATTTAAATTAAATTATTTAGACATTAGAAATGGATTAATTAAATAATAGAGATTATTTAATTAAAGAATAAATCATAATTAATTAATAAATAACATTTAATTAATATTTTGGATAGGATTATCTAGTTAATTGACTAATATATAGAAATTGAATAATTAGTAATGTTGAAGGGTGATAATTAGAAGAAATAATTAGTTTAATCAAATAATTAAAGAATTACTTAATTAAATAGACGAATAGTTAGTGTATGATCAATGAGATATTTTTAGGTGTCTACATTTGCCCCTCTTTGAGACAATGTCGGGATGATGTTGTTTCAAACAAAACCGAATTTTTTTTGCCCCAGTATGCCCTGATAATGTTATGGGCATAATGCCCCCTCGAGAGATTGTTTGTGCATTGAAGGCATGAATGATCTCTTGAAAGAAGAAGAATGTTAGATGAAAGATGAAGAATGATTAATTGATGACATGAATGGGTTTGATTAGAGAAAAGAAATGGTTCGATTGATTTGTAGATTGATTGAATGATAAGATTAAAAGGAATTGATATGATAAAGATAAAGTCTAATTTCAGGAAGGACGCATATTTTATAAAAAATGATCAAAATGTTTGGTTTCAGGAAGGATACATCCTGTATAAGACTAAGATAGATGATCATGCTTGGTTTCAGGAAGGTCTAATCCTATATAAGACAAAGATAGATCAAAATTCGATGAAAAATGAAATATGATGAAAGTGAAGAATAATTGATTGAAAGATAGAATAGTTGATGTGAGGAAATGATAGAATTATAGATGGAAAGATTGGAATTAAGTGATGAGAGATAATTTTAGAATGATTGGAAGAATTGAAAATGTTGATTCAAGAAAAGATTCTTGATGAGAGAATGATCTTGATTGATACAATCAACATGATGATTTAAAAAAAATGAAATGATATGATGATGATGAATAGTCTTCTTGTATTTATTCATAGTGCAACATTTTCATCACTGAGCCTTATTATGTAACAATGAAGCTTTGTACATCAAGGTATGAAGAACCAAGATGTAAAGATATCTCATTGCAAATAAACAAACATGTAGCAGACAAGGAATAAATCCTCAATTATAGGAATAACAACAGGGGTCGAGGTATGTGTGGTAGTCACAAGCATAGTTATCCTTCATGGGATACTTGCCGAATGAATGTACCAATCACAAACACCCACTAGAACTAATTCCCCAAAACTTCATTGGTTGACACCACAAACAACAATCAAAGAAAAAAAATCATGCCCATCACGACTCCTCTAGTCACTTGTGGACATCCTTGAGTAGCAAAGTAACATAATCTGTCGCCAAATGATAAAAGATAAAAACTAACTAGGACAAAATCTAGCAGCCATACTGATCTGTGTCTTCATGTGATTGCCCGATGTGATAGTTGATAATGTCCGGTTTCAAAAAATTGTAGACCCCGTTTAAGACTGACCTGTCTGGTTTCAAGTGTATCCTCTTCTATTCTATTTAAGAAAAGATAATGATCACATGGTAAGGATAGATTGTCAATTGATACGACTTGATCAAGTTTGATTGCAGATGTTTGGTTTAAGATAGTTATATCATTTGTTAAACTTCATGCAAAGTGTTTGTTGGATATCTGCTAGGGTGTTTGGTTCTTGCAAGAATGTTATTGCAAGTTTTTGATTTTTTTTATTTTTAGTTTTTTTCGAAGAGCTTTTCAATGTTTAGGTTTTTGTGGATCATTTTCAAATGTTTTTTTTTTATTTTGTTGTTTTCTGATTTTTTATTTTTTGTGTATTTTTTGATGTTTTGGATTTTTTATGTTTTTGGTATTTTTTTTTATGAAACATGACATGCCATCAATTGATAAAGAGAAGACTAACTTGGAGAAAATCTATCAGCCATACTGATCTATGTCATTGTTTTGATTGCTTGATGATCGATAAGAATTTCAAAGAGTGAGTGCCCCGTATAAGACCGATTTGTCTGGTTTCGAGTGTACCTTTCCTTGTATAAGACATGCTGATAGATTTTGATCATTGGATTGATTAACAAGACATGTGATCAGTTTGATTGTAGACTTTAAGATTTTACCTGTTGTTGATTTGATTTGATGGATGGCCTATGCTTTCTTGTTTTTATTTTCAGATTTTTTTTGATTTTTTTTGATTTTTGATTTTTATGGCTTTTTTCAAGACATTTTGTGATTTTTGAATTTTTTAGGACATTTTACGATGTTTTTAGATTTTTCTCAATACTCTTTTTGATTTTTAGGATATTTTTATTTTTGCCCCCAGTATGCAGACTATTGGCATTTGGCATAACTGATGCAGATCAGGTGATGCAGTTGAAGTTGGATGATTGTAGCGATAGAGGATATAAGTCTATTTGTGATGAAGATATTGAGATTATATGAATAGATGACATGATCAATTATTTGTGTTGTCATTGCTGGCAACTAATGTTCCTGATGTTCCTACTGTTTTGTTTTGTCATCTAAGTGATTAGGTTTACTGAAAGACAAGGTTTACTGGCAGTGAGCTAAAGTTTGTGAAATAGGACTTTAACCGGTAAAGCAGAATTGTTTTGATTGGATCAGTCGATTGGCGATGATTGGTGATTTGTGGTTTGGATGGTGAACTTGTATCATGGAAAGGTGTATGTGACCGGAACCAAAACTTGTGATGATTACCGGAAGGCATGTTTCAAATTTATGATGAAGTTTTGCTAAGTTTTTAGTAGGGTTTAAGGACCGGTGAAGAAATCATCAAACTAGTAATGATTTATGTTATGACGGTGATTGACAATGAATCTACTTAAAGTTGGTAACATGGTACAACCCACATGAAAGATTTAATAGCTGTTTTGGCATGATTCAACGAAGATTTTCTTGGGAATCAGTGAAACGCTTAGTAGAGTGTTTTGAGGATACAGATCGGATTCCTGTGATGAGTTAAGATCAACCAACTGTTGATATTGCATTGTAATTTGTTGTAATGATCTAGATAGCAATCTACGATGATCTTTTGTGATCTTATTATAAATTCATGATGTAATTAGGTTTTGTGGCCGACCTATTTGAGATGGCTATTTAGGTTGACATAGTTGATGTTTATTGTGTCGGTGGTCTTAGAGAATCTGTTAAGACATCCAAGTGTAGTGTGATATTTGCTTGAGAGTTGCAGAGTTTTGAGTATAACTGGATCTAATCAAGCAAGCAGAGAAGTGCAAGTAACAGATCATCTTCTTACTATTGTTCCCTAACAGTTGTAGTAGATTAAATCCCTTGACCAGATAGTTTCTAACAAGCCTTAAACATTTAAGTCCCTTAACAGGGTAGCTCTCACAAGAGTGTTAAATCCTCTCATGAGGTTGATCCTAATATATCATCAAGCTCCTAACTGGGCTGCAAGGCAAATCCCCTAACCAGGTGACTCCTAACAGGGTCTTCTCTTAACCGGGCATATTGTAAGCTCCTAACAGGGCGTACTTCAAAAGAGTACAAATATTTGTGGGTACCAAGTTCCCCCATGGTTTTTTCCGTATTTGGGTTTCCACATCAAAAACTTATGGTGTTCATCTGTGGAATTTTTTTCATATGATGTTCTTGTTTATATTTCATTTCATCCATTATTTCTGAGACACTGGTTATGATGTTTTATCAGAAGTTTATGAGAGGTTACCAGTACTGATAAGAAGCTATTTGAGAAATTATTTGATCTTATTGATAAATTTAATGAGTTGGTAATGTTGGCATTTTGAGTTTGTTTGTCATTTTGCATAGAGATTACATTAATGATATGTTGTCATTGATGTCAATTAAACCGGTGAAAGGTATTCATATTATTGTTGATATTGTTGTTTTTGATATTGGCTTGGAATCGGTAAGAAGAGAGTTGTACAAGATGTTGTAACTGGTGCATGTAAAGTTTGTGAGTTGAACCGGTGAACCGGTGTGAAGGGATAAACCTTTCTATGCAATGTAACCGGTAAACCCTATTAGCTGTTAAACCCTAACCGATCAAGTTTGTTGGTTTATTATCTAATGAGTGGTAATAATGGATACACGTGTGAGCACTGTATGAGGATAAATTCAAATTGGTTTGGCGTGTCTGCTTATTATCTAGGGAAGGAGAAAAGTGGATTGCATAATGCATAGCATGTGATAAGTTACAAAGTCCAATGGAGCGGTGATCATGTAGCAGTTGGAATTGTCTTGAAGAATGTAAAGAGATTGTTATGATTTCTAACCATCAAGATTGAATCGACTTGTTTGTAATCTCAATGATGAGAATTAGGTTTTTGTTGTGTTACTGACCTAGTTGATTTGTATTTAAGGTCGATGAAGTTGTTTGTAAAGGTTGTTGGCAAGGTTGATAGAAAACCTGTTGAGTGGGTGGTTTCCCAACCAATGAATGGATCTACACTTTGAGTGAAGGCAGGTTGAAGCTTAGAAGGATCTGATCAAGCAAAGATAGTGCTACTTAGACAGATCAAGGAAACTTGTTGTTTTCTAACAATTACAACAGAAGTAAAATCCCTTAACTGGGTAAGCTCTAACAAGCTTGGTTACTCATTAAATCCTCTAACAAGGCGGTCCATTAGCTTGGATTCTTAAATCCTCGAATGAGGTTACTCCTAATAGGGTATTGTTCTTCTAACAAGGTATATTTGTAAATCCCTTAACCGGGTGATTCCTAACCGAAATTAGTTCTTAACATGACTTATTGTAAAGCTCTAATAGGATTTGGCTCCTAACAGGGAAAACTTTGAAAGATTTCAGATAGCTATCCTTGTGAGTCCCATCTCACAGTGGTTTTTACCTATTTGGGTTTTCCATGTATAAACATTTGTGTCAAGTGGTGAATGCTTTTGTTGTTGTGATCTTATTTGTTGATTTGATTAACTTTTGATAAAGCATGTTAAGTATAAGCATCGAGAGATGAATATGTTCAGTTATGATTAAGCATTGTTGATGTTTACAAGATTGAAGGTGTTTACTATTAAAGTTGTCATAATAGTTAAACCGGTTAATGTCAAGTATTCCTATCAATATTGATCTTGACTGAGATATGTTTACTTTGTTTGACTGAGTTTGAGTTTGGGAACGTTGTATCAATTTTTCAATATACTGATTCACCCCCCTCTCAGTATTCTACCAGATACTTATTCTTTCATCATACCATCAATTGGTATCAGAGCTTCTCAAGTCCTCTTAATCTAAAATCCTAATAGCTTGAGGAAAAGATCTTGTAGATCATGATGAAGAAAGAAGGTCCAAAGTTTAACAAAGATAACTATAGAATATGGAGTGACAGAATGAAGAATTACATTAAGAGTCTTGGTATTTAGTATTGGGATCATATAGAACATAAGTATACTACACCTACTAGACCCTTGACTGATGATCAGAAGAAAGAACAACAAAAAAATCACCAGGCATTAGAAGCTATTATCAGTTCTCTGTCTGACGTTGAATATGTAGATTTTCATGGTCTTGAAACTGCATATGAAGTATGGAAGAAACTTGAAGATATCTATAGTGGTGATGAGCATGTCAAGATTGCTAAAGAAGAGAGTTTAAGAGGCAAGTTTGACAATATGAGAATGTCGGAAGGTGAGAACATCTAGCAGTATGGTCAAAGGATCAAAGAGATAGTGGGAGAGATAAAGAGTGTAGGAGGGAAAGTGGAAGATGCCACAATAATTAGTAAGGTACTGAGAACCCTGCTACCGGTCTATTCTATCTGAGTTGTAGCTATTCAGGAGCTGAAAACCATTGACAAGATAAAGGTAACTCTTGACTCTATTATTAGCAAACTTACTGCTTTTGAACTAAATGGCTATGATGGTAGTGTACAGAAATAGGAATCTACATTTAGAGCTTTTGTCTCTAACCCATCTATGAGAAGAAGTAGAGATATCAGCCATAGTTATGAATCTAGATCTAGCAAAGATGTTGATGATGAAGACAACTTAGTGGAGCTTGAAGAATTGTTGGCAAAATGTCTGCCTAGAGGCACTGGTAAATATAGAGGTAAGCTACCTTTAAAATGTTTTGCATGCAACAAGATTGGGTATATAGCAGCAAAATGTCATAATGTTGAAAATGATTACAAGAGAGACAAATTTAAGAAGTACAAAGGTAAAGGCAAGAGGGATTGTCTTGTAGCTATTGATAGTGGTATTACTGATGATGAATCTAGATATGATGATAGTGAAGATATTGTGTTTGTAGCAATTAAAGAATAAGTATCATATCAGAAGGCACTAGTATCCAGATTGGATAACTCTAATGATTGGATCATTGATAGTGGTTGTTCACATCACATGACCAGTGATCGGAGAAAATTTCTTTCCCTGAAGGAATTTGATGGCGGTGTTGTCAGATTTGGCAATGACTCATCCTATATGGTAAAAGGTAAGGGAGTTATTTCTCTTAATGGGAAGAGCAATGATGATGATGTCTATTGGATTGAAGGCCTAAAGCAAAATCTGTTAAGTGTGGTACAACTTAATGACAAAGGTTACCCACTAGAGTTTAGAAATGGTATATGCAAAATCTTTGACAACAAAGGTGAATTAATTGCAACCGGGAAACAGACCAAAGATAATCTATTTCATCTCAATCCTAAAGTTAGCAACTATTTGATTGCAAAAATAGATGATAGTTGGCTTTGGCATAGGAGATTTTGTCATATATATTTTGACAATATTATTAAAGTAAGCAAGTCTAAGATTGTAAGAGGTTTGCCTTAGCTAGACAAACCAGTTAATGCTCTTTGTAAAGAATGTCAACTAGGAAATATGACTTCTTCAACTTTCAAGAGCAAGTCCTTCTCAATAGAGTACTTGTTAGATTTGGTTCATATAGACCTATGTGGACCAATAAGAACAAGAAGCATTCAAGGTGACATATACTTCATGATATTCACTGAAGATTGTTCAAGGATGATGTGGGTCACATTCTTGAAGGATAATAATAAATCTTTTGGCAAATTCAAGGAATTTAGAGCCTTAACTAAGAAAGAGAGTGGAAAAAAGATAAAATGTCTAAGAACATATCAAGGTGGTGAATTCACTTCTACAGAGTTCACTAAATATTGTGATGATAATGGTATCAAGCAACAACTTTCTGCACCAAGGACATCATAGTGGAATGGTATAGCAGAGAGAAAGAACCGATCAGTGATTGAAGCTGCTAGAACTATGTTGATGCAAGGAGGTGTATCAAAACACTTTTGGAAAGAAGCTATAAGTACAACTATCTACACAATAAATCAAGTTTTGGTAAAAAGAGGTAAGGACAAGACCCCATATGAGTACTAGTATGCGAGATCACCTAATGTTAGTTATTTTAAAATATTTGGTAGCAAATGTTTTATTAAAAGAGGTGACTACATAAGCAAGTTTGAAGCTAAGAGTGATGAAGGCATATTTCTTGGCTATTGCACCAAGAGTAAGGCCTATAAATGCTTCAACAATCGGACACAAAAAATTGTTGAGAGTGCTGATGTTCGTATAGATGAATGTCCTAAAATATCAGAAGGAACCAGTTTTGAGAAGAAGGATGAATATCCTTGCATTTTGCTTTTAGAACCAAAAACTGTTAAATCAAAAACTAGTAAAGAAAATCCCTATGTACTTGTTCAACCAGAACAAATAAACTCATAGGAAGATGACAATGAAGAAGTTGAACCTGAAGAGAATGATCATGTTATTCCTAGGTATGTGAGACTAAATCACATTCCTAAACAGATAATTGGGGATAAGGATGTTGGAGTACTAACTAGAAGGAGAATAAGAGAGAACTCTTGCATGATATCCACCTTTGAACCCAGAAATGCTAAAGAGGCATTTGGTGATGATCATTAAGTGAAATTTATGGAGGAGGAGTTGGAGCAAATTGAGAAGAACAACACTTGGACCCTGGTACCCTGACCGGTAAACAAGAATGTTATAGGTACTAAATGGGTCTTTAGAAACAAGTTAAATGAAGATGGTGTTGTAGTTCACAATAAGGCAAGATTAGTATGCAAAGGTTATGTGCAAGAAGAATGAGAAGACTATGGAGAAATTTTTGCACCAGTAACAAGACTGGAAGGTGTCAGAACACTACTTGCATTTGCAGCTCATAAGAAGTTCAAAGTATACCACATGGATGTCAAGTCTGCATTCTTGAATGATATACTAGAAGAAGAGGTCTATATAGAGCAGCCTGATGGTTATGCATTGATAGATATTGAAGACATGGTATGAAAATTGCATAAAGCTTTGTATGGACTAAAGCAGGCACCCAGATCATGGTATGAACAACTTCATACTCATCTGATAAAGATAGGCTTTGCTAGAACCAATGATGACAACAAAATTTATCTCAAGTTTGAAGGAGATGATATAATGGCCAGTGAAGTATTTGTAGATGACATTATATTTGGAGGAAATGATGACATGAGTAATTTTTTTGCAGATGAAATAAAGATTGAATTTGAGATGTCATTAGTAGGGGAAATAAAAAAATTCATAGGCTTACAGATACAGTAGATGAGAATGGTATTTTCATTACTCAATCCAAGTATGTGAACGAGGTTTTGAAGACTTTTGGTATGAGTGACTATAAACCAGTTGGAACCCCAATGGTTATAGGTTGTAAATTTTCCAAGGAAGATGCATCTAAGTTTGTAGATGAAAAGGAATTTAGGTCAATGATTGGAAAACTACACTATGTTGTTCACAGGCGACCAGATATTGCCCATGCAGTTGGTATTGTGGCTAGATTTCAGAAGAATCCAAAGGAGGCACATCTGATGGAAACTAAGAGAATCTTTAGATATGTGAAAGGTGATGAATACTAAGAGGGGGGGGTGAATTAGTATGCCAAAAATCTTTGCACTAAAACAATTACACAGTCTAGAGATAAACCGGTAAAGTAGTCTGACAATCAAACCGGTTATCACACATACAAACCAAAATGCGAATAAACCATTCACCCACAAAAGCAATACAACCATAACACAAGATATTTGATGTCGAAACCCAACTGGGAAAAACCACGATGAGATGGAACTCACAAGTCACTATCTACAAAATAGAAACCAAACCGGTTAAGGTCAGATCGGTTAAGATCTTACAATGTTCTTCACCATAACAGATCCTGTTAAGAATCTCAATTTCTGTTAGGAGATAAGTCTGATTAAAGACTACCTTGTTAGAGGATTTTAGATTCACATGTGTGAACCACCTTATTAGAGGATTTTACAAAGGCTTTGAGGCCTACCCGATTAAGGGCTACAAACTTGTCAAAGATGTGAGTAATCAACAAGTGTTTGATCTATCTACTAGCACAAACTATTTGGTTAGATCCAGTATGCTCACAACTAATGCATTCCAGCATTACTTCAGTCTTCTCTATCTCACTCTGAGTTACAACTCAATCTCCTCTCATAAGATCGCTCTACTCTTTCACCTTAAATCCTAGCTCAACATAAACCCTATTCATAGCTCTTTCAACAACTTTTAAAACCCTAGACATGATGTCCTTTTAAAGGAATCTGATTTCATGTCGGTCCAATAGGATTACATTACAATTTCCTAGGTTCAATGAATCTAGACATACTCAATAACATGACACAAGAATCACCGTCAATGTGTCGACACTATCAAACAATCGGTGGATTGGTAACTCATCACAAAATGTCGGTTGGTAACTCATCACAAAATGTTACTGGTTCATACAAAATGCCAGTTGCCAGTTTGACAAAAATGAAGACTGGTAAGAATGTGTTGTGTCACTTTGCTTCCTTGTACCGCTCGTGATCTGTGAACCACTTAGGGTCGACATGCCGCTTCAGACCGGGAAAACACATTCTGCAAAATCACTACTAGTCTAAAGACTAGAGTACAACATACCGGTTGGAACAAATACTGGTTGAGCATGAGCTCATACATATAAAGGGGATCTCAATACAAGTGTGTGTCCATCAATGACAATCACAACATAAAAATAAAAAATGCCAACAATCTCCCCCTTTGGCATTGATGGCAACACTTAGGAAAATAAAATTTTGACATCTAAGTGTTTTACAACAAAAGCTTGCCACTAACAAAATTGCTCCCCCTAAGCATATACACTATCCCTTAATCAACAGAGTGTATAGCAATTTTTCAATTAGAGCATAATCATCAGAGCATATAGCATATATCACAGCATATATCAAAATTTCAAAAAAAACTTCTCCCTCTGTACCAAAATTTCAAAATTTAAGACCATCAAAATTTTAATTAAAACCATGTACTTCTCCCCCTTTGCCAACAATGACAAAGTACCACTGCAAAAACCTATTTCCATATATATAAAAGAGTTTATGACAATAATGAATAATAATTGTCAAAAACCACTTTGTAGTCCTGCAAAAAATGTTTCATGGAGAGAGACAAGGACTCAAGTAGGGAGGTTGCCACTTCCTTCTCTATCTGCATTTGTGATACCTGTTCCTCCATGGCTTCTATTGTGCTCAGTTCTTGGGTGACTGTCAGTGCTTCCAGGTTTAGATAGCATTTCTGAATAATTTGTAGTCATGGAAGTAATACCAATTGAAGTTCCTGCAAATCCCTAGATCTTGTGCTAGTCTTTTGCTCTATCTTGGCTGACTAGATCTGGAACCGGTGAACGGTTTTCCCATATGCCGCAAAGGAGTTGTAAGGAGTCTTGAATGTGCTTAAGTAGGACTGTAATTCCATTTGAATTTGTTGCTTCTTAGCTAACACATCATCACAAAATAGATGAGGTTGATAGATTTTGCTGAGTAACAAGTTTCCCTCATCCAAAGCACTCCTTATGTCCTTTTGATCCTTTGACAGTTCAGTCCTAAGCTCATTCAGTTTCTTCACCAGAGCAACATTAAGAGCCTTTTGGTGCTCTTTCTTTACATTGGCCTTAGCTGCTTCTTCTAGGCTCTACACCTGATCATCCACTATAGTACACAGAAGTTTGAGTTGTGCTAATGATGAATCAGTGTCAAGAAGATTAGTACCGGGGATTAAACTGGTGAGCGTGTCTACAGCTGCTTCAATGATGTCTTGTTCCTTTTTCCTGCAGATTATCTCAAGGCGCTCTTGAGCAACCTTGATGCTCTGCATAAGTTCCGACTCACTTGCAGATTGGAGATCGATAGGACTAGAGAGATCAACCGGTGAGGGTTGACTTCCGGTTGCCTTTGGAGTCTCCACCTGAGAGCTTTTTGCTGCTTCACATTCCTTGGCTTCTTCAAATTTCTTCTTTTCCACTTCTCTTCTCTTCTCATCTTCCTTTTCTTCTTCTGCCTTTTTCTTCTCCTCTTCTCTCCTCTTCTACTCTTCCTTTTCTTCTTCTTCCCTCTTCTTCTTCTCTTCCTCTTCCTTTTTCTTCTTTTCTTCCTCTTCCTTCTTCTTTTCTTCCTCTTCCTTCTTCCTCCTCTCCTCTTCTTTCTTCTTCTTTTCTTCTTCTTCCTTCTTCCTCTTTTATTCCTTGTCCTCTTCTTATTTCTTTTTCCTTTCTTCTTCTTACTTCTTTTTCTCTTCATCTTTTCTTTTCTCCTCTTCCTCTTTCTTTTTCTCTTCCTCCTTTCTTTGTTTCTCATCTTCATCCTTCTTCTTTTTCTCTTCTTCTTTGTCTTTTGCTGCTTGTTGTGTGTCCACAGCTTGTTCACCACCCTAATTAGCCTGTTGCCCCTATTCAGTTCCCTGAGTGACATCTTCTATATCCAGGGCATCAACATCTATGGTGTCGATTGGTTCCTCCACCAGGTTTCCTTCCTCATCAAAAACTTCATCTGGTTTGGAAATAACTAGTTCCTTTTCCACTTGGAGGTTGGCCATTCGAGCTTTGTGTGAACTAATAGCATGGGCCATGTGTTGATGTGTATCCTTTTCTACATCATCAACTCTCCCTTCCAACAACCAGAGTCTTCTTCTCCTTGTGAAGAAGAGACCTTTATTTTGATCTAATACATCAAATAATTCTGAGTTTGAGAGTTTGGGGAAGTAATGTGCAAAAACTTTCTCCCTAATCTCTTGTTCCTTTTCAATGGCAATGCGCCATCTATTATCCAATGCTTTATACAATGAATCCGGTGTCTGAAACTTAATCTCTGATGGTGACCGGTCATTTCTACATAAATAAAGAATAATCTCCTACAGTACTTCATCTTTTTCCTCACTATTGAAATCATCATAATAATCAATTAAATCATGAAGTAACTTTCTCCTAATATTCTTTACTGTTCTTTGACAATGTGTCAAAGGTTTGTAAGAGGAGATATCTATATTTACCAGTGCGGATGTTGTCGGTTCATTCTTCTTCACCTTCTTGCTCTATCTAGCCTTCTTTGGCTATTCATTAGACTCAGTTTCTTCGGAGTCTATTTCATTTGCCTTAGTCTTCCTCTTTCTTTCGAAGACTTTTGTCGGTGTTGCCTCCGATTTCTTCTTTTCCGGTGACCGCTTGGTCACTTTTCTAGTCTCACTGGTAGCTGGTGCTGATGCCGCAGGCACTACCTTAGCTTTCTTGGTTGCCGGTTCTTTTCCCTTCTTCACCGATGGTTCTTCAACTGGTGTGATCCTCTCCAAGTAGGTTCTAGTTTGCTTCACCTTTGGATCAAGAGGTGAGGCAGTAAGGGTTGAAGCATACCCTTCTAGCATGTCATACATGACTTCATAGCCCATAGGCTCCACTTCCTCCATTCTAGGCTCAACAGCCTCCATTAGACATTTGTCCACCTGAATAGTGAAATAGATGTCATCTTCATACTTCTTCACTATGTCACCTGAGATTCGCATCCTCTGACTCATTTTTCTTCTAAACTCATCAAAGTATTTGTTTAGGATCTCAGGGTAGCCGGTTCCAATAGCTTGCACACTTTCCTTTATCTGCTTGGTTACCGGTTGGTCAGGGGACCACTGGACATCTCCTATAGCCGGAAAGTAGCCTTGGAAATAGAAAAACAATCCTACCAGTAGTTGTCCAAATTTAAATCTCAATGAATTGTCCTTTTTGATTGCCTTGAGATTTTACAGGAGTTTCCTTTGCATACCGGTGCATAAGTCAAATGATTTATCCTCTATAATCATCTGGTAAGTGGCATTTACCGCTGTAGCAGATACAGAATTAATCCTGCTGGCTGAGAATGTCCTGTAGCCTACCACCATACAGGCGTATTTTACTAGATCATCCTTGATAGAATTAACTATCATACCTCATGAATCACTTGTCAAACTGGTGAGCTTGGTCATTTTTGTTTTGCTTACCGTTCTCAGGGCTGTTACTTCCCCTGTGTTGTAGAAACCGATGACTGTATGAATTGCCTCAAGCATGATATCATGTATTCTCTCCAGGTACATCTTGTCACCATGGACTCTACTTAGGATGATTCTGATGTGATCCTCTGTGAAGTCTTCCAGAAAATACACCGCATTATGGAGTTTCTTCTTCTCTAAGATACTGAACTCCAATTTGATCCTTTTATCCTTTCCGTAAAATAGACCTAATTGAGTGTGAATGGCCAAGGACCCTATGTCTTCTATCTTGCAATCAATATAGTCAGAAATTCCTTCTTCAACTATGACTCCAGCTAGGACTTGTGACAAAGCATTATACTTGGACTTCCTCTTTCAAATGTGAATTTAGGGCTTCTTGATTATGCTTTGCTTTGCTCTCCATCGGATGCCAAATCACTGCTTTGAGTTCTCCATTGCCGATTGCAAACTATACTTGAATCTCCTTCAAATCTCTCCAATTCCTCGAGATCTAAGCTCAAATCACCTTCTTTTTTCTCTGCACTTGAAAACTTTTCTTCGCTCGAAAAATAGATAGTGAGAAATGATTTGAAAATTACATTTATACATGTCTCTCACCTACCATCATTAATGCTCCTATATTAGGGCATAAACCCTAATTTTCCTTTTTACCATTTCTGATCTTCTGCCAGGCAACAGGTGTAGCATACCGGTTAAGGTCTTTTACTGGTGTTAACCAGGGGTTCGAAAGCATTTTTCTATTTGCTCCCCCTGAGCCTTTGAGGCTTAGTTTGTTGGTTCAAATATTTCCACACTGGGTGCAGAAACCGGTTCCTCCTCCAATAATACTGGTTTCTTCTTCCATACTTTCTTCATGTCTTCTTGAACTATTTCAACATCTATTTCTCCTTCCTGAGTGACCGGTATATCATTAGATATACTTTTTCTGATTCTGCAGAATCTTGCAATGTGACCCAATTTGTTGCAGTGATAGCAAACAAGTCCAGGTGTTCTCCAAGGTCCATTGTACATGTTTCCATTCTTCCTTCTGCATGTTACAGCAATGTGACCATGACCATGACAGATCATACAACTTTCTCTTCATCTGGTTGTTGCTTGATGACCACCACTTCTTGACTGATGGTTGAGGACATTAAACTGGTTGTGGTTCCGGTTCATATAAGATTTAGGACCAGTTCCTTTGGTCCTCTGAGGATATCTTCCAGTGTTGTCCATTATAGACCTGCATTCAAATGCTCTATGCCCAAACTTGTTGCATGCATAACAATGACCATTGAACTTATTGGATCTAGGTATATTGTTGATAAAATAAGGAAAATTATTGTAGGCTTTGCTCTTACACACATTGGCAGTGTGTCCCTCTTTAAGACAGTTAAAGCAAACAGGTTTGAATTTTTGCTTACCTTTTCCTTTGAGTGTCGGTTGCCTCTTTGATGCTTCAGCATTTGTCCTTGAGGATTCTCCTTCCTCATGTTCAGAGAAACCAAGACCATTGGTATTCTTTGCCGGTCTAGATGATTCAAGCTTTTTCTCTATCTTGACTGTACTTTTGCCAAACTTAGCTAGTATTTCCTTTGATTCAAAGAGTTCTTTGGAAATAGCAGTGTTTGTCTCCATAAGACCTGCATTTTCTAAGATGGCAATGTTCAATTCTCCTTGCATGTCTTCTTTCTCCATTCTTCTCTCATGAAGGCAATCAGTTAGTGCACTAATCTCTTGTTTCAACTTGGAGATCTCATGATCTACGTCTTTTACCAGATCTTCAGCCTTTCTCCGGTTCTCAAGTTCTTGACTAAACTGAATAGTCAGCCCTTCCAACTCCTTTCTCAGATTAGAGTTTGAATCATTCAGCTTATTCACTTCAGCAATCATAGCTTCCATGTTAGCTTCATCTTCAGAACTACTTTCATATAGTTCCATCAGCCTCTCTGCATGTTCTCTTCTTTTTTCTCGAGATGCCTTGTATTTGACCATAAGATCATCATAGGCTTGCTCAGACTTAGTGAGCCGTTGAGTAAGTTCCCTCAATGTTTATTCTCCCATATCTCTTTCCAAGTGGTTAAACTTATAGAAAGGTTGGCTCTAATACCAATTGATGAATACTAAGAGGGGGGGTGAATTAGTATGCCAAAAATCTTTGCACTAAAACACTTACACAATCTAGAGATAAATCGGTAAAGTAGTCTAACAATCAAATCGGTTATCACACATACAAACCAAAATGCGAATAAACCATTCACCCACAAAACAAATACAACCATAACACAAGATATTTGATGTGGAAACCCAACTAGGAAAAACCATGATGAGATGGAACTCACAAGTCACTATTTGTAGAATAGAAACCAGACCGGTTAAGGTCAGACCGGTTAAGGTCTTACAAAGTTCTTCACCAGAATAGATCCTGTTAAGAATCTCAATCTCTGTTAGGAGATAAGTCTGATTAAAGACTACCTTGTTAGAGGATTTTAGATTCACATGTGTGAACCACCTTGTTAGAGGATTTTACAAAGGCTTTGAGGCCTACCTGGTTAAGGGCTACAAACTTGTCAAAGATGTGAGTAATCAACAAGTGTTTGATCTATCTACTAGCACAAACTGCTTGGTTAGATCCAGTATGCTCACAACTAATGCATTCTAGCATTACTTCAGTCTTCTCTATCTCACTCTGAGTTACAACTCGATCTCCTCTCATAAGATCGCTCTACTCTTTCACCTTAAACCCTAGCTCAACATAAACCCTATTCGCAGCTCTTTCAACAACTTTTAAAACCCTAGACATGATGTCCTTTTAAAGGAATCTAATTTCATGTTGGTCCAATAGGATTACATTACAATTTCCTAGGTTTAGTGAATCTAGACATACTCAGTAACATGACACAAGAATCACTGTCAATGTGTCGGCACCGTCAAACAATTGGTGGATTGGTAACTCATCACAAAATGCCGGTTTTTAGCTCATCACAAAATGTTACTAGTTCATACAAAATGCCGGTTGCCGGTTTGACAAAAATGCCGGTTGTCGGTTTGACAAAAATGAAGACTGGTAAGAATGTGTTGTGCCGCTTTTCTTCCTTGTACCGCTTGTGATCTACGAACCGCTTAGGGTCGACATGCCACTTCAGACCAGGAAAGCACATTCTACAAAATCACTACTAGTCTAAAGACTAGAGTACAACATACCAGTTGGAACAAATACTGGTTGAGCATGAGCCCATACATATAAAGGGGATCTCAATACAAGTGTGTGTCCATCAATGACAATCACAACATAAACATAAAAAATGCCAACAAAAGGTACTATTGATTATGGATTATGGTATCCATATGGTGGATATTTTGACTTGGAGGCATACACAGATGCTAATTGGGTAGGAAATATTGATGACTGGAAGAGTACTACCAGTGGAGCATTCTTTCTAGGAGGAAGGCTAGTCTCATGGAGTAGTAAAAAGTAGAGTTGAACTTCACAATCTACTGCTAAAGCTGAATATGTAGTAGCTTATATGAATTGCACACAAGCTATGTGGATGAGGCACATTTTGGAAGGTTTGAAGATGAAAATATCAGAACCTATAAAGATTTTGTGTGATAATACAAGTGCATAAACATGTCTAAAAGTCCTATTTTGCATGCAAGGACTAAGCACATTGAATTGAAATATCACTTCTTGAGGGAAAAAGTTCAAAGTAAAGATGTTATCTTGGATCATGTTTCTACCAAGGAGCAATTTGTAGATATCTTTACCAAACCTTTGCCTATGACCAATTTTGAGTATCTTAGAAGTCCATTGGGAGTTGTCCCTCTTCATGAAGTCAGTTGAACATGATGTTGATTGCATCAGTCCCTGGATTACTGGTATAATCTTAAATGGATTGATGAAGGAGTGGATGTATTCCACAAGGGGAGAATCAAATTGTAGAATTATGTTGATGCATAGTGAGAGCAGAATTACATGTTTTACTTTCACTTTGGCACTATTGTCAAAGGGGGAGAATAATTATGTGATTGAGGAGAAGAATTATGTGTCTGACAAGGTGAATACTTGGTAATGTAAACTAGGATTCCTATTCACTAGTGGTAGGTTGAAGACACACAGAGCAAGGTGAATACTTGGTAATGTAAACCAGGATTCCTATTCACTAGCGGCAGGCTGAAGACACACAGAGCAAGGTGAATACTTGGTAATGTAAACCAGGATTCCTATTCACCAACCTCAGTGGCAATCAGAGGCGTTGATATTTGTATTTCCATCAATGCCAAAGGGGAAGATTGTTGGCATTTTGAGTTTGTTTGGAATTTTGCATAGAGATTGTATTAATGATATATTGTCATTGATGTCAATTGAACCTGTGAAAGGTATTCATGTTATTGTTGATATTGTTGTTTTTGATATTGGCTTGTAACCAGTAAGAAGAGAGTTGTACAAGATGTTGTAACCGGTGTATGTAAAGTTTCTGAGTTGAATCAGTGAACCGGTGTGAAGGGTTAAACCTTTCAATTAAATGTAACCGGTAAACCCTATTAGCTGTTAAACCTTAACTGATCAAGTTTGTTGGTTTATTAACTGATGCGGTAATGATGGAGACATGTGTGATCACTATATGAGGATAAATTCAAATTGGTTTGGTGCATTTTCTTATTATCTATGGAAGGAGCAAAGTGGATTGCATGTAATGCACAACGAGTGATGAGTTATAAAGTCCAAAAGAGCGGTGATCATGTAGCGGTTGGAATTGTCTTGAAGAATGTGAAGAGATTGTTATGATTTCTAATGCTCAAGATTGAACCAACTTTTTTGTAATCTCAATGATGAGAGTTAGGTTTTTGTTGTGTTACCGACCTAGTTGATTTGTATTTAAGGTCGATGAAGTTGTTTGTAAAATTGGTTGGCAAGGTTGATAGAAAACCTGTTGAGTGTGTGGTTGCCTAACTTGTGAATGGATCTGCACTTTGAGTGAAGGAAGATTGAAGCTTAGAAGGATTTGATCAAGAAAATATAGTGCTACTTAGACAGATCAAGAAAACCTATTGTTTTCTAACAATTACAACAAAAGTAAAATCCCTTAACCGGGTAAGCTCTTAAAAGCTTGGTTACTCATTAAATCCTCTAACAAGGTGGTCCATTAGCTTGGATTCTTAAATCCTTCAGTGAGGTTACTCTTAATAGGGTATTGTGCTTCTAACAAGGAATATTTGTAAATCCCTTAACCAGGTGATTCCTAACCGGAATTAGTTCTTAACAGGACTTATTGTAAAGCTCTAACAGGCTTTGGCTCCTAATAGGGAAAAATTCAAAAGAGTTCAGATAGCTATCCTTGTGAGTCCCATCTCACCATGTTTTTTTTATCTATTTGGGTTTTCCACGTATAAACATTTATGTCAAGTGGTGAATTCTTTTGTGGCTGTGATCTTATTTGTTGATTTGATTAACTTCTGATAAAACATGTTAAGTATAAGCATTAAGAGATGAATATGTTGAGTTATGGTTAAGCATTGTTGATGTTTACAAGATTGAAGGTGTTTACTATTAAAGTTATCATAATAGTTAAACCAATTAATGTCAAGTATTCCTATCAATATTGATCTTGACTAAGATATGTTTACTTTATTTGATTGAGTTTGAGTTTGGTAACTTTGTATCAGTTTTTCAATATATTGATTCACCCCCCTTCTCAGTATTGTACCAGATACTTATTCTTTAATCATACCATAAGGTAATTGATCAAGTTTATATGATTACTTTGGTGGTGAAATTATTGGTAAATGATTTGATTAATGTATTAAGCAAATCTAATAAAGAGGTTATTAGATCTGATTACAGAAGTTGAGATATCTCAGATCTGAAATAAGTTTGATTTTGAGTTAAAGTTATAATTGGTCTTAATATTGATTCACCCCCCTCTCAGTATTAACCAGATCCTTATAGGATTAACAATTTGTATCAAAGTGTTGGTCCTCTGTGTGCAAAAATCTTAACTGCTTGAGGAAAAGATTATGAGAAATTCAAGATGATGAAGAAAGAGGTCCCAAGTTCAATAAGGATAACTACAAGATTTGGAAAGACAAAATGAAGATCTACATCAAAGGTCTTGGTGCACAATATTGGAAGCAAGTTGAAACAATATATGTTTCTCCTACCACTACTCCCTTGACACCAAATGAACTCAAAGAACAACAAGATAACATGCAAGCCTTAGAAGCTATTATAAGTACTTTGTCTGATTCAGAATATATTGATGTTTAAGGATTGGAAACTGTAAGTGAGGTTTAGGAAAAGTTAGAGACAATCTATGGAAGAGATGAGCATGTTCAAAGATCCAAAGAGGAAAGCTTGAGAGGAAAGTTCAATGACATGAGAATGCTTGAAGGAGAGAATATTGGACAGTATGGTCAAAGAATCAAAGAAGTTGTTGGCAACATTAAGAGTGTTGGAGGCAAAATAGAAGATGATACAATAGTAAGTAAAATGCTCACAACTCTTCAACCTTAGTATGCTATAAGAGTATCGGAAATAAAAGAGCATAGATCTATTTCAAAGGATAAGGTAACTATTGATTAATTGATTGGTAAACTTACAGCTTTTGAGTTAAATAGTTTTGACAATAGTGTGATCAAATCTATCGAATTTGCCTTTAAAGCTGATGTAGAGCCCTACCCACACACCTAAGGATAAGCCCAAATAAGTTTAGACTTCTGACCTCTTAAATGATCACAAGGATCCTGCAAGGAAGGACTCCACACCTTGGGTGAAATTACTCACAAATTCACTAGGCTTGGGCCTACTCAAGATGAGTAAATGCCTCAATACCTACCATACACCATCCCATGACATCCTGCTCCTAAGGGCTTTGGAATTGGCTCATTTATGACCATTAGAGACTATTCCAAGCATTGGTTTTGGGTTTAGACTCCAATTCCTTATACCTCCTTTAGAAACCTATCCCCTAGGCTAGTAGCCCTATTTGGCGATAAAATTGATCTTAACTCCAAAATGTTCCACACTCATACAAAAAAATTGCCATTCTAGGTACCCTTTTGGGATTTACACCTATCCCCAAAATTGTTTGTTCAGGTCTACAATTCCAGGGTCTGAACCCTTTAGAGACCAAGAGACCTAATGAGGGCAATTAGGCCTATTTTACAAAGCAACTACTAGTTCTTGAATCCAATCAGGAAAATAAACTTCATGAGAATATGAGGGATGGTGAGTAACTTCTAGTTCCAGGTTTTCATGCCTGGAATCCATCGCTATAATGGTTTGTGATGACTATCCTAAGTTTGCCTAAGGTAGTCACATAGAGATGCCTACCTAGTTTAGCTTCTTTCTCCTCACAACAAAATATTCCCTACAAAATCCCATGAAAAACTTATTGTACATTGACCAATATTTCACTCCACCAAAGGAATCAACTTCTAGAGGAAGGAGATGCAAGATATGACCATTTTCAAGTAAAACCCTAGCCAAACCCTTACTTTTGGGGTAACAATCAGAAAACTGGAGGGTTCTCACTACATAGAAATAATCAAAACCTCATACCACCACCAAATCAAATATAATTCATTCCTCAATCTACTTCATGAATTATGTTACTTAATTCAATCCATACCAGTACATACAATCACTACAAACTCAGAATTTATGGGAAAACTTCAGTATTTCAGTGTTTTATTGTTTCACCACTTCAAACCACAACATCAAAAACCTTGGGAATCATGTCCACAAGATTTATAAAAATCTCCAATGGTTTCCAACTGAATTTGGAGGAGGTTGGAGCCATTTAAAGGCTTCCCCCAACTGCATGTTGAAAAGTTGCAATTTTGCACAAAATGATGTCAAACTTTATAAGGTGGGGATCCACACACTTGGATCAACCAAACACCCCTAAAACATGTCAAAAATATATCAAACACAAAACTAAACCTTCTACTACCCCTTATTGACCACATTTTCCCAATTGTCTTATCAAATTGTCTAATTGGCGACATGGGTTCACATGGTGGGGTTTATTGAATATATGAAACAAACTTTCATAAACACAAGACACACTAAGACAACTATTAGGGTCCTAATATTCATCCTTAGAGCCATGATTTTCTTTTTGATGAGGCGCACCTACACCATACTCCCTGGAAGAAGAGATCTTAAGCCCACTTGAGATAAAAGTTTGTAAGTCTGCACCATGGTTGGTAATTTGTTTATGTGTCATCTAAACTGCCTCAGAGTCTGGTTTGTCCCACCAAGCCACCAAGTACTTAATGTACTCCTTGTTCCTTATCTTCTTTGTGACTCTAGTGTCTAACACTTTGCTCAACTTAGGTGATTCATGTCTTGGAATTTCATTGTCTACTACAACCTTCATTGGTTCCTCCACTTCATTGTCATTACCTTTGAAAAGTGTAAGATCACACACATTAAAAATGGGTGATAATCCAAGATCAGGAGGAAGTTGGATTTCATAGGCATTTTGTCCACATTTATTCAAAATCTAACATGGTCCAATCTTCCTTTGCATGAGCTTGGTGTGCTTACCCTTTGGGAGTCTCTCCTTATTCAAATGTACCCATACCAAGGCCCCGACACTAAAATGCACATCTCTCTTTTTCTTGTTAGCATAAGCCTTGTACTTCACTGCAGATTGTTGGAGATGAGACTTCACTTGGTCATGTACCTCCTTAATGGATGATGCAAAAGCTTCACCATATACACTAATGGGCTCTTCTTTGGGAAAATCCCTTAATTACAATACTCCCCTTGGGTGGATGCCATACACAATTTGGAAAGGAGACTTCCTTGTGCTCCTATTTATAGTGTCATTGTATGAGAAAACTGCCTGTGACTATATATTGTCCCATTTTTCTCCATGTTTCCTTGTTAAACACCTTAGTAGGTTTCCCAATGACCTATTGACAACTTCAGTTTTCCAATCCATTTGAGGATTGAGAAAGCTAGGTTAGTTCCCAAATTCTTCCAAAGGGTCCTCCAAAAGTGACCTATAAACTTCACATCTCTATCTGAAACAATGTTTAGAGGCAATCCATGTATCCAAACTATTTCTCTGAAGAATAGGTCTGCAACATATGAGGCATCACAAGAAGTCTTACATGGCAAGAAATGAGCCATTTTGCTAAACCTATCCACCACTACAAAGACACTGTCAAATCCCCTCCTTGTCCTAGGAAGACCCAACACAAAATCCATACTTATTCTCTCCCAAGGGTTGATACAAACTTGCATTAGTGGACTTCCCCTTGTCTTTCTAACATATTACACATGTTTCAACAAACTTCCTTACATCTGTCTATAACTTACGCCAGTAATAGTGTCTCTTTACAAGGTCTAGGGTCTTGTCAAGGCCAAAATGACCTACCATAGCCCCACAATGCTTCTCCCTAATGATATTTAACCTCATGAAACACTTAGGAATACACAACTGTCCTCCTTTGAATAACAATCCATCTTGTATCATAAATTCAAAACACTAAATATGATACCTCTCACCAAAAGTTTCGCATCCCTTGTATATCTCTCCAAATTCTTCATCAGCATCATACATACTCTTCAAGGAATCAATACCAACACTCTCCATCTTGATTTGGTTGACAGTTAAGACCCTACTACTTAAAGCATCTGCAACTTTATTCTTGACCCCCTTCTTGTGTTTGAGGGTGAAGGTGAAGGCTTGTCAGGTCTCTACCCACTTCATGTGCTGGTGGTTTAGCTTCTCTTGGCTATTTATGAAATTGAGTTCCTAATTATCAGTAAAAACTATGAACTCTTTAGGCAATAAATAGTTCCTCCACTTCTTCAAAGACTGAACCTAAGCATACATCTACAAGTCATAAGATAAGTATCTCTTCTTGGCATCATTTATCTTTTCACTAAAAAAAGTAATAGGCCTTCCTTCTTGACTAAGCACTACCCCAATAGCCATGTGGCTTGCATCACACTCCACCTGAAATATTTTGTTGAAGTATGGTAGGGCAAGGACTGGTTGTTCTGCAACCTTCTTCTTGAATGTTTCAAATGAATCATCTGCCTCTTTGGTCTAATTGAACTTGCACTTTTTTCCTCCCTTTATGGTGTCAAGCATGGGTTCACAAACATGACTAAATCCTCTTATGAACTTCCTATAAAAAGCTGCTAAACCATGGAAGCTCCAGACATCATTCATAGTCTTAGGTGCTAGCCAAGATAGTATAGCACTCACCTTATCTTGGGCCATTTTCAACTCACCTTGTAAGATTACAAAGCCCAAGTAGATGATATCCTCTTGCATGAACAAACACTTATCCAAATTGATCATTAGTTTCTCTTGATGTAACCTCTTGAAAACCATATCTATATGTTTTAGGTGCTCTTCCCTTGTGTGATTGAAGATCAATATATCATCTAGGTATACTATGACAAACTTGCCTATAAATTCCACCAAGACCTCATTCATCAACCTCATAAAGGTACTAGGGGCATTGGACAACCCAAATGGTATGACTTTTCACTCATATAACCCCTCATTGGTTTTAAAAGTTCTTTTCCATTCATCCCCTAGCCTTATTCTAATCTGATGGTATCCACTTTTTAGATCAATTTTGGTAAAATATTTTGCATTCCCCAAGCAATCAAGCAAATTCTCTATCCTAGGGATTGGGAACCTATACCTTATAGTTATCTTGTTGATGGCCCTTGAGTCTATGCATAGCCTCCAAGTGCCTTCTTTCTTGGGTACAAGGACAACAGGTACTACACATGGGCTTAAGTTCTTGCCAATTAGGCTTGATTCAAGCAACTCTTCAATTTGCCTTGCCATTTCTGCATTCTGATCTGGAGTGAGTTTGTATGCTTCTTTGTTTGGGAGAGTAGATCCAGGGATCATATCTATGCAATGACTGATGTCTCTCACTAGTGGCAAGGATCTTGGCATTACATCTAAGATGATGCCTTTTTACTTATCAAGCAACTGTCCGACTATAGGGTCCATGTTCTTCCACCCTCCTTCTTTCTCTTCTACAAACTTCTCTTTCCTTGTCACCTTAGGACTAGGCATGAGGGCATAGCAAACTGCACCTTTCTCTACAATCTCCTTCATCAACTATTTTCCTTCTACCATCTACACTTTGGTATCTTTCCCTTTTGTTTCCATCTCTTCCTCTATCAGAGGTAAGAGTTCTATCACCTTACCATCCTTGGTGATTGAATAGGTGTTTCTCACCCCATCATTATGAGCTTTCAAGTCATACTACCATGGTCTCCCAAATAAGAGATGGCATGCATCTATCTTGGCTATATCAAATAGCAATCTATCCTTGTATGATCCAATCTGAAACTCCACTAAATCCTATTCTTCTATCATGGCTTGTTGACCTTGGGTGAGCCATGAGACCTTATAGTGGTAAGGATGAGGCATCCTTCTAAGTTTAAGTTTTTCTACCATTTTAAGTGATACAAAATTTTCAATGGATCCAAAGTCTATCAAGACCTTGCATACCTTTCCTCCTACCTTGCAAGTGGTTTTGAAAAGAGATGTCCTTTGTGTAGGCTCCTTGTCAGGTACCTTCATGGTGGTTACTGCTCTCCTCATCATTAGAGCCTCTCCTCTTTCAAGATAGCCATAGCTATCAAGAGCATTAACACTTTGATAGGTGTTTTCACTTGCCACACTTTGGCAATCAGATTCCTACACCAAGTTGCTTCTCATTTCTCCCATGAAGCTAGAAGCCTTCTCTAGACACCTATTGGCCATGTGCCCTTCTCGGTTGTAGTTATAGCATCTAGGAGGTCCTCTACCTTGGGATCTTCCTCTAGAGGGTGGTCTCCTACCCCTAAAGTTCCCTCTTGGATTGTAGCTACTCTCTCCTCTATTGCCTTCTTGGCTAGAGTCACCTTGGTATCCAAAACCATTTCCCCTACCTCTGAAAGGGCCTCTTCCCCCTCTTTGATGTCTCCCTTTACCACTGCCATTTTGTTCCTACCTTCTTTTCAACTTATCCTCCACCTTGAATGCCAATTGAAAGCACTTTTGGACTTTCTCTGAGGTGTGGAGATTCAAATCATCTTGGATTGCAAATCTTAACCCATTGAGATATCTTGCTACCTTCTCATCTTCACTCTCTTTCACCTTGGTCCTCACACACAACTTCATGAACTCCTTTGTATAGGAACTCACGTCCAACTCCTTTTGTCTCAATTTTTGTCTTCTTCTATGCAATTGGACATTATAGTCCATTGGGACATAGGCTTTCTTCACCAAAGCCATCATCTTCTTCCATGTAGCCACTTTTCTCTTTCTCCTTTTCACCCTCTCATCTTGGATAAAAGTCCACCAAGTGAGTGCAGCCCCTTTCATTTTGGATTGGTCAATCTTCACTCTTTGGTGTTCTAATAGGTCTTCACTTTCAAAAAAGTTGTCCAAGGAGTCTATCCACTCCATCACTATATCAGGATTCATCTTGCCTGCAAACACTGGCAAATCCATCTTCACATGTATTGTTCTTCTTTCCATGGACTTGGGGACACTCATCAGGGGTCTCTAGTCTGCGAGAACCTCTAGTTCTTCCTGCCTAGGGATCTCCTCCTCATCCCCTTCTTCAACATATCCAAAGTCTCTCTCTCCCCTCTCAACTCCATCCTTCAACTAGTCCATCTCATTTATCAAGGCCTAATTCTCATTCCTACTGCCATTTGCTTCTTCACCAAGACATTCAACTCAACATTGGTCATTCTTGATGGTACATCTTGGGATCCCTCTTCTTCTGACATCTTGTCTTCTCCTTCTATCCAGAGAAGACTCCTATGCTCTAATACCACTTGATGCAGATCCCTACCCAAACACATAAGGATAAGCCCAAAAAAGGTTAGACTTATGACCCCTCAAATGATCACAAGGGTCCTGCAAGGAAGAAATCCACACCTTGGGTGAAATTACTCACAAATTCACTAGGCTTGGGCCTACTCAAGATGAGTAAATGCCTCAATACCTACCATACACCATCCCATGACATATTTCTCCTAAGGGATTTGTAATTGGTTCATTTATGACCATTAGAGACTAGTCCAAGCATTGGTTTTGGGTTTAGACTCCAATTCCTTATACCTCCTTTAGAAACCTACCCCCTAGTCTAGTAGCCTTATTTGTTGATAAAATTGATCTTAACTACAAAATGTTCCACACACTCATACAAATTAATTAACATTCTAGGTACCCTTTTGGGAGTTACACCTATCTCCAAAATGGTTTGTTCAGGTCTACAATTCCAAGGTCTGAACCCTTTAGAGACCAAGAGACCTAATGAGGGAAATTAGGCCTATTTTACAAAGAAACTACCATTTCTTGAATCTAATCAGGAAAATAAAATTCATGAGCATGTGGGGGATGGTAAGTAACTTCTAATTCCAGGGTTGCACACCTGTAATCCACTACTATAATGTTTTGTGATGATTGTCCTAAATTTGCCTAAGGTAGTCACATAGAGATGCCTACGTAGTTTAGCTTCTTTCTCCTCACAAACAAATATTCCTTGCAAAATCCCATGAAAAAATTAATGTGAGCTGAAAAATATTTCACTCCACCAAAGGAATTAACTTCTAGAGGAAGGAGATGCAAGATATGGCGATTTTCAAGTAAAACCCTAGCCAAACCCTTACTTTTCAGGTAACAGTTAAAAAACTAGAGGGTTCTCACTACACAAATACAATAAAAACCTCAGACCACCACCAAATAAAATATAATGCATTCCTCCATCTACTCCATGAATTATGTGACTCAATTCAATCCGTACCAGTACGTACAATCACTACAAACTTAGAATTTCTGAGAAAACTTTGGTATTTCAGTGTTTTATTGCTTCACCACTTCAAACCACAACATCAACAACCATGGGAATCATGTCCACAAGGTTTATAAAACTCTCCAATGGTTTCCAACTAAATTTGGAGGAGGTTGGAGCCATTGAAAGGCTTCTTGCAACCGCATGTTGAAAAAATGCACTTTTGTACTCAAAAGTTGCACTTTCAAAAGTTGCAATTTTGCACAAAATGTTGTCAAACTTTCTAAGGTGGGGATCCACACACTTGGATCAACCAAACACCCCTAAAACATGTCAAAATCTATCAAAAACAAAACTAAACCTTCTACTACCCCTTATTGAGCACATTGTCCCAATTGGCTTATCAAATTGCCTAATTGGTGACATGGGCTCACATGGTGGGGTTTATTGAATATATGAAACAAACTTTCATAAACACAAGACACACTAAGACAACTATTAGGGTACTAATATTCATCCTCAAAGTCATGATTTTCTTATTGATGAGGTTCACCTGCACCAAAAGCTTTTGTCACCGGTTCATCTGCTAGAAAAGGAAAAGATACATGTCAAAACCATGAGTGCAAGACAATTCATGGAAGCAACTGGGGATATGAAGACAATGAATATCAAGTGATGGAACTTAAAGAATTGTTAGAAAAAATATTTCCAAGAGGCACTAGTAAGTATAAAGGAAAGCTACCTTTAAAGTGTTTCTCTTGTAATAAAATTGGTCATATTGCTGCTAACTTCCCTAACATCGATAAGAAAGAAAAGTTTAGAAGATTCAAAGGAAAGGGCAAGAAACATTGTTATGTTTTAGTAGATGAAGGTGTGACTAATGAGGAGTCAGAAGAAGAAGATGACAATGAAGAAATTGTGTTTGTAGCTACGAAGGAGGAACTGTCTAATAAAAATGCACTAGTATCTCATATGGAGAATAGTGATGAATGGATTATAGATAGTGGTTGCTCTGACCACATGACTGGAGACAAAAGTAAGTTGATAACTCTTAATGAGTTTGATGGATATACTGTTATATTTGGGAACAAATCTCCTTGAATGGTGAAAGGTAAAGGTTCAATCTCTCTAAATGGAAAGAGTAATGTTGATGATGTATTTTGGGTTGATGGTCTTAAGCATAATATTTTAAGTGTTGGTCAGCTCAATGATAAAGGTTATCTTCTTGAGTTTAAGAGTGGAGTCTACAAAATTCTTGTAGGTAATTGTGAACTGATTGCTATCGGGAAACAAACTAGAGGTAACTTATTCCATTTGAATAGTAATGTTAAAAATTGTCTAGTTGAAAGAATGGAAGATAGTTGGTTATGGCATAAAGAATGTTGTGATGTTAAATTTGATAATTTGATTAAGATAAGAAAGTCAAGTGTTGTAACAGGATTACCCAACTTGTCAAACTAGATAGTGCGATATGCAAAGATTGTCAAATTGGTAAGATGACCTCTATTTCTTTCAAGAGAAAGAATGGTATTTCTGAGAATGTTTTAGATTTGGTACATATTGATCTATGTATCCCCATGAGAACAAAGAGTTATTATGGTGATAGATATTTCATGATCTTCACTAATGGCTATTCTAAAATGATGTGGGTAACATTTTTGGTAGAGAAATCAGAAGAATTTAATAAATTTAAATCATTTAAAGCTCTGGTTGAGAAGGAAACTGATAAGAACTTGAAGTGTTTAAAGATCAGATAGAGGAGGTGAATTCACATCTAATGATTTTTTTGTTGGAATCCAATAACACTAAGAGCGGGGGATGAATCAATGTTATACTGGGATGTCCAATTTTAACCTTATTAAAACATGAATACACAAACCGGTATACCAGTACATACAAAATTGAAAGAAGTAAAGCAACCAATAAGCCAATCACATAAATGAGAACCATAACACACAAAATTATACGTGGAAAACCTCAAAGAGGAAAAGCCATGGTGGGATTTGTGACCCACAATATCAATCCACTAGCCATATGAAGAGATATTACAAAATATAAGGGGCCTGCACTTGCAGGAAGGCTTACATCCTAGAGCACACTTATTAATCATAAAAGGAGCCTCATTGACTACATATAAATCCATACAACAATCTGAAGAAGTGTTGAACTACTAAGATAGCATCTTCTATGCCAGAATATAGTTCCGGTTAAGCTTTGTTTGTTCTGGTCTGAAACCCTAAACCCTTTACCAAAATAACCCTTACATAAATATCCTCACATACATAATCTCTCTTATATATTTTGCATCTTATTACATCCACATCTCCACTATCATTATAATACCGTATCCATTTCAAAATGATCTAATCCAACTAACCTATATACCCTATACAACTTATCATGCCTTATGTTAGCTTACAAAGATTATTACAATATCAAATTACATGTCGGCTAGATAACATAAATATATGAATATCAAAAATAATTGTCAATGCCAGATCCAAGAGATGTTGGCCTCCAATACCGATAACCTTTTTCTAAACCATGTCGGCCTGCATTGCCAGTAACCAAAGAAATCCTTCTATCTGCCAGTGTTGGTGTTGGTGCCAGTGTAGTGTCTGTGAAGTGCCTGCTAGTACACAACTGAACCAAAACATGAAGCCAAAATAAAATATCATGTTGCCATCAATTACAACATAGTGAAACCAACCAATTGAGTGTCAATTGCCAACATTTGTTAAGTATTGTGATGAACAAGGTATAAAGAGACAAATGTCTGCTTCGAGGACACCACAATAGAATGGCATAGTAGAAAGGATGAACAAAACAATAGTGGAAGCTACAAGTACCATGTTATTACAAGGTAATGTATCCAAAATGTCTTGGAGAGAAGCAATCAGTACTATTGTATACACTTTAAACCAGGTACTAGTAAAAAGAGGTAACAATAAGACACCCTATAAGCTATGGTATGGAAAAACTCCTTTTGTTAGTTATTTTAAAATCTTTGGAAGTCAATGTTTTATCAAGAGAGATAACTACACTGAGAAGTTTGATGCAAAATCTGATGAGGGAATTTTTCTTGGTTACTCTTCTAAGAGTAAGGCATATAAATGTTACAATAAGAGAAATAAGAAAATTGTTGAAAGTTCTAATGTAAAATTTGATGATTTATCTGATAAGTTTGAAGGTACAAGCAAATCTGAACCTGAAAAGGATGATGATAAGGAAAAGTCTGTGATCATTGAACTAGAAGTGAAGAATAATGAAGAACCAACAAATGTCACACTAGGTGCTCAACCAGTAAGTGATGATAGTGAGGAAGAAGATGAAGAACCTAATGAAGAAGATGCAGAACCAACATAGGAAATACCTAGATATGACAGATTGAATCATTCACAAGAGCAAATAATTGGTGATAACAATGCAGGTGTGAAAACCAAGAGAAAGATTGGAGAGAATTCATGTTTAATATCTATAATTGAACCCAAGATAGTTAAGGAAGCACTAAAGGATGATGATTGGGTTAAGGTAGTGAATGAAGAATTAGATCAAATTGAGAAGAATCAGACATGGTCACTTGTTCCTAGACAAAAGGATAAAAATGTAATTGGAACAAAATGGGTCTTCAGGAATAAATTGGATGAAGAAGGAAGGATTGTAAGAAACAAGGCAAGGTTAGTCTACAAAGGGTATGCTCAAGAGGAAGGAGAGGATTATCGTGAAACATTTGCACCTATTGCTAGATTAGAAGGTGTAAGGATGTTGTTGGCATTTGCTGCATATAAAGGATTCAAAGTCTACCAAATGGATGTCAAGTCAACCTTTCTTAATGGGATTCTAGAAGAAGATGTATACATTGAACATCTCGATTTATTTTCCTTGACTGATGATAAAGACATGGTGTGTAAATTGAATAAAGATCTATATGGTCTTAAGTAGGCACTAAGAGCATGGTATGAGAGATTACATGAACATTTGATCAAGATTGGATTTCATCATACCAATGAGGACAACAACATTTATTTGAAGACTGATGGAGACAAGATGATGATAGCAGAAGTGTTTGTTGATGACATAATGTTTTGTGCAAATGATGATATGTGTATGGACTTTGTTGATATAATGAAAAAGGAATTTGAAATGTCTCTAATCGGTGAAATTAAGTTCTTGATTGGATTACAAGTTCAACAGCTAGATGGTGGTATCTTTATTTGTCAGACCAAGTATTTTAAAGAGGTATTGAAAACTTTTGACATGGAAGACTGCAAACTGGTAGGGACACCGATGGTGATTGGTTGCAAGTTGTCAAAGGAAGATGATTCCCCTGTTGTTAGTAAAAAAGAGTACAAATCTATGATTGGCAAGCTACACTATATTGTCCATAGCAGACCAGGCATTTCTCATGTTGTTAGATTAGTGGCTAGATTTCAAAAAGAGCCTAAAGAAAGTCACATGGTGGCTATGAAGAGATTTTTTCAGTATCTCAAAAGGACAATAGACTATGGTTTATGGTATCCCTATAAAGGTGATTTTACTTTAGATGTCTTTACTGATGTGGATGATCAGAAAAGCATAATCGGTGGAGATTTTCTACTTGGAGGAAGATTAGTGGCATGGACGAGCAAGAAACAAACTTGTGTTTCTCAATCTATAGATGAAGCTAAGTATGTAGTTGCATCCATGAATTGCATACAGGCAATATGAATGAGACATGTGCTAGAAGGATTCAAGATAGATATGTCAAAACCAGTGACTATATATTGTGATAATACAAGTGCAATCAACATTTCTAGGAATCATGTACTTCATACTAGAACCAAGCACATTGAATTGAAGTATCTCTTCCTAAGGGAAAGAGTTCAAGATAAGGAGGTGAAGATGGAATATGTGAAGAGTAAAGATCAGTTAGCTGATATCTTTACTAAGCCTTTACTGAAGGCTACCTTTGAGTTTCTTAGAGGTAAACTAGGGGTTAGACCCCTACCATGGAAGAACTAAAGTGATGAAGATCCATCAATCCTGTGGATTTCATTTTTATTTTTCACTAAGGATTGATGAAGGTGCATGCTACTCCTTTGGGGAGCAAGTCTAATGTAAAGTTTTGATTTAATGTTCTGTTATAGTTTTTTTGATTTATGTAGCAGAGATGATGAAAGAGGTAGCAACAAAATTGAAGACAAGTGATGCATTTACATCTTTGCCATTTTTCTCAAAGGGGGAGAAGAAATGAATTGAAATCAGATTTGGCAGACATTTGAGAAATTGAAGACTAGATTGAGTGAAGCATTGGTTTAGGGGGAGATGACAAAAGGAACCTATAAAGAGAGATGTGATATCGGCAAGCAAGTTGCAGATGGTGATGTTATTCTAATTGTATATATGATTAGTGTTTCCATCAATGCCAAAGGGGGAGATTGTTGGCATTTGGCATAATTGATGTAGATCAGGTGATGCAGTTGAAGTTGGATGACTACACTGGTAAATGATAGAAGTCTATTTGTGATGAAGAGATTGAGATTCTATGAATAGATGACATGATCATTTATTTGTGTTGTCATTACTGGCAACTGATGTTCCCAATGTTTTTGATGTTTTGTTTTGTCATCTAAGTGATTTGGTTTACCAGAAGACAGGGTTTACCAATAGTGAGCTAAAGTCTGTGAAATTGGACTTTAACCGATAAAGCAGAATTGTTTTGATTAGATCGATCGATTGGCGATGATTGGTGATTTGCAGTTTGCATGGTGAACTTGTACCATGGAAAGGTGTATGTGACTAGAACCGAAACTTGTGATGATTACCGAAAGGCGTGTTTCAAATTTTTGATGAAGTTTTCCTAAGGTTTTAATAGGGTTTAAGGACCGGTGAAGAAATCATCAAACCGGTAATGATTTATGTTATGATGGTAATTGATAGTGAGTCTACTTAAAGTTGGTAACATGACACAACCCATGTGAAAGATTTAATAGCTATTTTGGTGTGATTCAAGGAATATTTTCTTGGGAATCAGCGAAAAGCTTAGTAGAGTGTTTTGAGGATACAGGTCGGATTTCTATGATGAGTTAAGATCAACCAACGGTTGATATTGCATTGTAATTTTTTGTAATGATCTGGATAGAGATCTACGATGATCTTTTGTGATCTTATTGTAAATTCATGATGTAATTAGGTTTTGTGGCCGACCTAGTTGAGATAACTATTTAGGTTGACACAGTTGATATTTGTTGTGTCGGTGGTCTTAGAGAATGTGTTAAGCCATCCAAGTGTAGTGTGAGATCTTCTTAAGAGTTGCAGAGTGTTGAGTATAACTAGATCTAATCAAGAAAGCAGAGAAGTGCAAGTAATAGATCATTTTCTTACTATTGTTCCCTAACAGTTGCAGTGGGTTAAATCCCTTGACCAGGTAGGTTCTAATGGGCCTTAAACATTTAAGTCCCCTAATAGGGCAGCTCTCAAAAGAGTGTTAAATCCTCTCATGAGGTTGATCCTGATAGATCATCAAACTCCTAACTGGGCTACAAGGAAAATCCCTTAATCAGGCGACTCCTAACAGGGTCTTCCCTTAACCGTGCGTATTGTAAACTCTTAACAGGGCTAAGTTCCTAATAGGGCATACTTCAAATGAGTACAAATATTTGTGGGTGCCAACTCCCACCATGGTTTTTTCCCTATTTGGGTTTCCACGTCAAAAAATTATGGTGTTCATGTGTGGAATTTTTTTCATGTGATTTTCTTGTTTATATTTCATTTCATGCATTATTTCTGAGACACCGATTATGATGTTTTATCAAAAGTTTATCAGAGGTTACCGATATTGATAAGAAGTTGTTTGAGAAAGTATTTGATCTTATTGATAAAGTTAATGAGTTGGTAATTAATCAAGTTTATATGATTACTTTGGTGGTGAAAGTATTGGTAAATGATTTAATTAATGTGTTAAGAAAATCTGATAAAGAGGTTATTAGATCTGATTACAGAAGTTGAGATATCTCATATCTAAAATAAGTTTGATTTTAAGTTAAAGTTAGAATTGGTTTTAATACTGATTCACCCCCCCCTCTCAGTATTAATAGGATCCTCATAGGATTAACACAAACCTATTATGACATGATGATCTAGGCGATGCATATGGAGACATTGAATTTTTTATATGAGTTATGCTAATGCAAGATGCATGATGAAGATGAAATTCTTATTCAAACAAGGATGATTATGTGTGTCTTTCATTCTAAAATGCACTAATTAGATTAAAGGTGCGAAACATTTTAGAGATAGGAGTTCAATCCATTCACAGAAGACCTTAGACCATCCAACCTAACACACTATGTAACTAAGATCTATAAATGGAGGCACAAAAAAATTCTCCATCAATTCTTAAAAATTTGATCATATTTTGCCCATGTGTGTGCACTTGGATTCATTTTGACTCTTAGAACCATCAAAGACCCTTGGAATCCTATGTGGCTAGCTAAGTGAGTTATTCTGACTTCAAAAGCAACTCGGATAAAGCCTCACTACTAGTCAGACGTCTATAGCCTCGACAAGGTTATACATTATAATCTCTTGAATATTTATCTATTTCTAGTAGGCATCCATAACCTTGATGAATTTATTCACATGTTCCCTTAGTCAAACTTTATTGCACATTTTTGCATGATATTTCAGTTATATATCTATGCTATTTTTCCTTGAGATGGATATGGGCATAACTTTTCTTTTTTATTTTCTTTCCTTGACTTGTAAGAAATGAAACCTACTGGGTTTGGCAATTACAGTCATGCTGAAGTAGAATTTTGGATTTGTTACTAGCCACATGATCAACTAGGTATCTATAATGACTTAGAGTTATTGATTAATGTGTGAGATAAAGAAATTGGTAGACTTTGGGTAACAAGATTCAATAGTGATACCTCTACACAACCATGGATAAAGCTCAATCACAAGGTGACATTGAAGATGAATGAGTAAAGACCTCCTAAAACTTCATGAACAAGTATCTAGGAAATGAGACAACCTTTGCTCCTTTTAGTGAAAATAGGTAAATGACTTAGACAAATGCCTTGTTTTATTGATGCAACTATATGAGAAAGCAATAATGATATGTAGCTACATGTTGTGTAATGGTGATATGCAAGGAAATATGATGCACTCTGAAATGGAGATATATGGCGTAATGTAGTAAAGAAATATGCAAATATTGTACTTAAAAATTTAAATGAACACATCGCTTAGATGTAATATCTTTTTTAGGCACATGTTGTTATTGGGTTGGTATGAACCTTGTGTAGATAATTCATTGGTTTGTGTTTGAAAAGTTAGATAAACCTTTATTTTTCAATAGGATATTCAGCTGGGTGCATATCATGTATAGTTTCTGCTATGGCCTCATTATTTTCAAACCAGTTTGGTTGTGATAGATCTTCTTGCCCCCATTCTTTCAAGTGCGGGTGTATGAGGCAAATAGATTCTAGTTTCAAATTTGTGACATGAGCGGGTTTTATGTTTAATTTTATTGATGCACTTGAAGAGTATGTTGAAGCCAACTAGGTATTGATCTCATTAGTTGGTTTTATGCTTGTTTATATCACTACATTTGCATTTGATGATGGTGCACATACAATTGTTGATAAATTATTCTCTGAAGTATGATTTGGTGATTTCATTGATGAGGGGTTCATGAACAACTTGTGTAGAGACATTGGAATCATGAGGGGGACTAGGAGAAATGGTAAGTTCATTTGGTGAGAGGAATTCTTGTGAGGGACATGAAGGATTATGATGGAGATGAAGGGATGGAGGGATCTTGATCTTGATCTTGACTTGGAAAGGGATTATTAGGAAGGATGGAAGAGATGTCCTGATCTTTCTTAGGAGGTGGATGTTGGATGGGACCTGGAAGGATATTTTTTTCTTGAGATGAAAGGGTATCATTATGAGTGGAATACAAAAGAATGAGGGGATCATCATAGGGTTCTTGATAGCTTGGATCTTGATAAAAAATTGGGTAGGATGGAAGGGTTTGTTCTTGATCCTGATTTATTTCATGACTGATTTCTTCTGATTCTGGATTATCCTCTTCACATGGGGAAGGAGTTTGGATATGCATGGAAGATTTTTGGAAGGTTTCAACACTTTAGCCTAATGAGAAATGACTTTGAATGAGATTCTCTAAATCATGACTTGGATTAGATTGGATTTGTACTATGGATAGCCCTTGGGAGATTGTGTTATTGGATAGAGATGGCATGGAATACTCTTATGTGACTTTAAGGGATGATAAAATGATGGATAGATATGACTGATTTGGACTTTGGTTGAAAGGGGTTGGAATTTGGTACAAAGGGGTTTAAATGTTGGGTTGATGTGATTGATATGTTTGATATGTTGGGTTGAAAGAAAAAGAAGGTTGACCTGACTCTAATGTTGGTTGAACTGAAGTAGGAGTGATTTTGTTGGAGAATGAAGGTTGGCATGTTTTAATGGTCTCACAAGAGAAGGAATGTTGGCATGATAATAATTATATTTTGATTATCACTTCTCTCGTCATTTTTTCTAACCAATCCCTATGGTTGTTAGGACTAGTCATGTCTCTCATTTGTTGTTGCAAAGTCTTAATTTGTTGAGCCAAAATTTCTATGGATGATGGTGAAATAGGAATGGAAGGGATGAATTCTCCACCTTCCCTATGGAATGCATAACACCAGTCCATAATGTTTACTTGATTCATTTGGACTAAAACAAGAATGTTTAAGACCTAAGATCACAAAAAGTAACATGTTCTCCATTTCTCTAAGTGTGGCAGCTTTGTTTTTGATTGTGGATACTTGATGTTTTTGACAAAACTTGGTTGAGATTCCACTTTGTTTTTGTTTGAACATTTAGAAAAGACACAACAACAAAACAATGGAAAACAACTTGACATAACCAAAAGAGAGCACTGTTTAAAGGATTTTTTCAAACTCTTGTGGATATTGAGATATTTTTCAAAACCTCATTTTGTTTTCAATAAAATTTTGGTCATTTGATAGTTCATCAAGAAGACTCTCCTAAGGTCAAAAGGTCACAAGTATTATCACAACCCATAGCTTGATACTCCATCAGCTCAAACAACCCTGTCACACCCTAGGGTGCGCCCATTTTTTTGCCTTTTTCCAAAAATTAGACCAAAGAATATTGCTCCTCAATTGGCCCGTTATCCAGCAAGATATATGGTGAGTGTCTTGGGGGCGGATTCTTCCCCACCCTTGCACTGTGATAATTCAAGTATCTGGTCACTGACTCAGTTTAGCCTCTAAATCCTAAAGTTTATAATCAAGCTTCTGTTTAGGTGGTCATAATCAGCAGCATGTTACACTCTGTTAAGGAGGTCTCCCAGTCTGAAGAGTTGCACTCTTCAGGTTTTTACGTGCCAAAGACACTAAGGGAGGCATAACGCCGTTATGACAATATGTATCACTCGTTGCTTACAATTTTCATTGCAAACACATTTATTTTATAGTGGTTTAGAATACTTGGCTTTACTCATTACCACTTAGGTCGTTCCCTCTCACTTGGCCTTATGGGCTACTTGGGAGGCAAGCCTTCTAAAGGTTTTATCCTAATGCAGAAATTCAAATAAAGCATAAAGAGGTGGGTCTGGCTTTTTGATCACCCATTTGAAGGGGAGAGAATATACCTATCACCTCATAAACATAGAAAACAAGATTCTTTTTAACTCCAAATTGCAAATTTTTCTATTCTAAATGGAGATGTTGCTCCATGAAAACATGGTGTTTATTTTATCCTTTATAGCAATTATGAAGCAAAAAAAAAATGTTGTTTGTGGTTTATTTTATTTGCACCAAATTGAAGTGTTTCTAAGCTACCCTTGCAAGAAAATAAAAAAATGTTAGTTGATACATGGTGGGCTACCCATCCTAATTTTTCTTTTTTTCTTTTCTTAGTTACAACTTTTGACCTCTTTGTTTGCAGAAACAGGGGTAATTAATGACATAAAATAGAAAGAAGATTGAATAGAAACATTTTACCCTAATCATGAAAATGCAAACTACCTACTGAGCAATTGTGAACTATTCTAATAGCAAATGTGAACTACCTATTGAGCAATTGCAAGTTTCTGTAATAGAAATTGTGAATTAATGACAAATCAATTATGCACTAGTTAAACTATAATTTTTTTAGAAAATTAAAAAGAATGAAAAGACAGAAGAGAGAAGTCCTTTTGTGATGATATCTGTCATGCCCAACTTTTGGGCACAAAAAGGGAACAACAAAAAAAAAATTTGACAACATGAACTCGCAATATATCCTACATTATAATAACTTTATTATAGTTTTGTCTTATCTAGGATGTAAATAAATTTGTTTACTAAGGTTGGGTTAATTAACCAACTCAAATGAGCGACTTTATTTGGTGGAGATTAGTTAGCTAGCTCAATTTCCTAAATCAAGTTGTCGCTAATTAAAACAAGGGTTAATTGGTTATCTTAATGTATTAAATCATTCCCAATCATATAATGATAATACTACTACTTAACTGATGCACACACAAATTTATTATTTAAATCCAACCGATATGGTTTAAATTTTTTATAACACCATTTGCCCACTAAATCTGATATTAGGCTAAAACCAATTCTAATTTTCCCTAACCTCTTAATTTCGACGATTTAATTAATTCGGCCCAAGCTGGTCACAAAGGCTTATGGTTCATAAAATTAATTTACAATTTCTCTTTTTTTGAATTTTCCCCATTTACAAAATAACCCAATGTCCACAATTAAATTGAGGATAATCTATTGACTAATTAAATAAATTAATTTGATTTAGGGTATAGTTTATCCAACTATATTAACTCTCCCTTTTAAAACCCTCTGGATTAACTATAATTTAATTTTAATTCTCTATAGAATATAAGCATATATTAATTCAATTTTTTTTAAATAACCCTAATTATTAATTAAAATTAAATTTTTAAAACTCCCATTTATATCTCCCATCTCTAATTTTAAATTTCTTTAAATAAAGAAATCCTTATTTCATAAAATGCTAACCCTAACCCGAAATTGGGTTAGGGTTGCATTTCTATTTATTCCCATTTTGTTTTATTTTCTTATTAATTTATACCCTAACCCGAAATGGGTTAGGGTTTATTAGACTACTTTTTTTTTTTTATTTGGGGTGAGTGTGTGTGTGTGTGATTTGCAGGTACGGGCAAATTAGGGCATGGCAGAGGGTCCGAAGTGGGAGGAGGCGGAGGGTTTCAGCGCGGGCTCCCTTGGATGCCATTGTGCGTACACACAGTGGCGGGCAGTGCCACCCACTGTGTGCACACACAGTGGCGGACGGGCTTACCGCTGCCCACTGTGTATACACACAGTGGTGGGCGCCGCTCACTGTGTGTAGCACAGTGGTAGACGCGTCTGCTCCACTATGTTTACACACAGTCCGGTGCCCTTCGGTGCTGCCCACTGTGTGTGAACACAGTGGCTCGGCCGTGAGCCGTCCACAGTGTTAACACACAGTGGCTCGGCTCGGTACTCCCATTTTCCAATATTTTTTTTTTTGTGTAGTTTTTTTTTTTTATATTTTGCTTTCTTTTTAATATAAAAGTATATATATATATATATGTATATTTTTTTATATATATATATAAATATATTTCTATATGTATATATATATATATATATGCAAATTCACTGCCATGACCAAAATACATACATATACCCTTTTATTTTAAAAAAGGGTATCTAGTGAGTATGATTCAGATGCAAGGGTATATATATATATATATATATACCTGATAGGGTTAGGAAGCTTGTTTTGAATTATTTTTAACACAGCAGCATGCAATCCTTTATATGTTTTTTTTTGTAACAGGAATACACAAGTCTAAAATATGTTCTCTTTTTTTTTGTTGATGCAAGGATATACACATATAGAAATTTATATATATTTATATATGTATAAGTATATATATTTCAATGTATATATATACTTATATACTTATAGATATATATAATTAAATGTTAAGACAATAGGGCTGGAAACCCTTATTTTGTTTTAAAGTTCTAACACCTAAGCATACAGACCTTTGTCTTTTAACAGCAATATGAATAAATCTTTTTTTTGGTCATACATCATGTTTCCTACGGAAATGTAAAAAATACTAGTTCCTTTTCAACTATGTCTAAACAGAGCTCATAGCAATAAAATAGCAGTAATTAAACTATGCAAGTAAGCAATGAAACCTAATGCATTCCTTTCTTTTTCTTTAAATTGCAGAAAATAAACAAGATAATAGACTTTTTTTTTTTTTTGAGACAAGATTTAGATGTAGTCTATAGCAACATAATAGGCATCAAAATTTAAGTAAAAATTACATTGCTTATAGAATAATAAGTTACAATAGCCCATATATAAAATGGGTGAATAATCTAACCAGTCTTCTCATTCTTAATCTTTATATAGAGAATAAAAGAAAACAACCTAAAACTCTTTATTTACATATTTTTTTTTTTGCTACAATTCATAAAATTACATTTTCCTTTTGCTTTTCTGCATTTAAATAGGAAATTTGTATCTGAATAAAAATCTGCAACTCCTAGATCCTTTTCCCAGCTACCTGCATATAAAATTTTAGGACTGTGACCATGGGATGCTCACCTCCTAGCCTAGGCTTACCAGAAGCCAACCCCGAGCTTGGAGAATCAAGACCTAGATGGGGGTTACAACCAAGCATTATAACAAGCAAAGGGGGAAAATAAATCAACACAACAGTCACATCCCTTCCCAAGATGAAACTCCATCACAAAACGTGATGCCTTACTAGGGTGGAAGTGGACCAAGTACCCTAGGGGAGAAATCTGCTAGATAGAAATTACAACCAACTCATGGCACCCATGAAAGCATAACCAAAATTCATCCTTAATCCCTACACCCTTATGACCCCCCAAAAAAAGGCAAGCATGCCATATTTGCCACCCCTTATGACCCCCAAGTGAAATAACACTAAAGAAAGTAGCAAGGGTCTCATGGACAGACCCTTGAGATCACTCTCAAAATGATAGCCTCTCACCCTAAGGGCTATCAAGCTCCTTCCACCCCCAAGGCCAATCTTTCCTCCCAAGGAAAGAATGGTCTTGAACACTTCCCAACACAGCAATACATAAAACAGAAATAAACAAGAAAACACATTGAATTTTACAAATACAACACAAATAAGAGTTACAGCAATTTCCAGTCAAACATTCTATAACATTTTTACATTTACATAAGAGGGGAAAAAATAACACCAACCTTGACCCGCCAAGGGAAATCTAAGGGAAAGCTTGATGAAGAGCTGCCCAATCCTCTAATCTTTTTCTACAAATTCCTTAGCCCCCAAATCTGCTATCCTAAAACTGGTTTTTCCTCCAAAATTTCTCCAAAAATCTCCAAGGATGGAGAGTGGGTGATTAGCTCACTAAGCTTTCATTCTTAGCCTAAGAAGGCCCCTCTCACTCCTTCCAACCTCTTGGATAGAGTGAGGGATCCCTCATTGGGTTGGTCTTCCCTAGGTCTTACACACTCCCTAACCTAGGTACCTAGAGAAGGGAAATGGAATGGGGAAGAGGGATTACTCCCTTCAAGAAGGTTATCCTACCAAGGAGGGCACTCCTCTAGATGGAATTCGTCCATCTTGGGAAAACCACTTTTTTGGGTGGCTAAACAAGTCCTAAGGGGAAGACACATGGCCAATTTTGGTCTTTACCCATAGGTACCCCATGAGGCCTAATAGAAATGCTCTAAAATTGACTCTAAGAGTTGATTTGACCCTCAGAAAGTCCACCTGAAGTTAACCTACGGGTTAACTCTGAGTTGACCCTCCTTGTGGCTCACTAACCTATATTTCTTGGTTCCTTAAAGGATAAATAGGAGATATAACAATTAACAAAAAATAAAACTCTCCAAAAAGGTGACATGACAAATTGCCAACACAACATACTACATAGGTGTCAAGTGACACTACAAAATAATTCCACATCACAATACACACGTGGCAATTGTCCCTTAAATGATTTAAACAATTCAATAAATACAATTTACACTCATGCAACATTTACATTTACGAATAAAATACAATACATACGAGGTGTTGTCTCTCCAAATAGACAACCCCTGGTTTTACGAACGCACATAGGCCTAGGCTCGATTCTCCATAATAGTTCCATGGTCACATGGATAATCTCCTACACATCTCAATTTAAACATTAGTACTTCCCAATAGCCTCATATAATATAAAACACATAATCAGAATACAATACATCCATTCTGCAAAGACTTGTCATTATAAAATACGATTTGTCACAAATCAAAGCAATTCATCATAGTCCTCAAAATTTGATCCATCTACAAGATATGCAAACACATTTCTAACATTATAACAAATCCTGAAATTCAGATAATAACATACATCATCACAATATTACCCTAATCTAGAATCATATAATATTCTATAATCCACAAGGCATAGAAATGGAGCATCAAATATATATCAATATTACCAAAAATCGTGGGATCATAAAAAGTTCTATATCCATAGTGTGTCAAAACTAGCATCCATAATAGTTCCAATATGAAAATAACTGAAGAGATAGGATGGGTCAGGGTAGGGCCTCACAATATCACTCCAGATTATGTGAGCCATCACTTCAATGTCATCGTAGAAATCAAAATTTTCAAGGAATCGATGAATGTTTATGTGGTATTGATCGATTGCCTCTTCCTCTTCAAGTTCAAGAAGGTTTATCTCTGCCTTTAGAATCCTTTGGTGTTCTTTAATCTACCTCTTGTTATGTCTCCTCCTTCTTGCACCTGAAAATCTTGAATGTAACCCTTCTTGTCACCAGATTAGACACATCTCATGCAAAAAAATGAATTTTCCAGAATTAGAAAACATTTATGGGTTAGGTGCGCAAAATAAATTAACTGAGAAATGACCAAAAAAAAATCCATTTTGACCTCTTCTGGCAATTCCAAAATAGTTCTAGCAATTGCAAGACATTATGAAAGCAATTGTGAATTAATATGACATCAATTGCGGACCTGCAATTTTTGGGTTTGTATGAACCTATAAATCAAAGAAATCAAAGAACAAAGGTTAGCGTGTTCGATTCACATCGGGTTCACCATTTGTATTATGGCTAAAATTATCATAATTAATCAGATTATAAGAGCGAATCATAGACTCTAATCTAATTAGAATTAATCCTAAATAGAAATCAAATAATGTAAAATCAATTGAATTGAGCAAATAAATCTAATTAAGAGTCCCTCAATCGATTTGACAAAGCTTCCATTGCTCTTCTTCTTAGATGTTGTTGAATTGGCTCTCAGGTATTGCATTAATTTTCTACATAGATTAGCAACTATTTTGAAGGCTGTGATTCTAGATTGAAATGAGAAAAGAGGTTGAATTTATAGATTTTCAACACATAAGGGATGAGGATTTGAATTGAAGTGTTGATTGATAGAAGAGTGAACTCAATTTGATTGATCTGCTAACAGGATTGATTGGGGAGTCAACTAAATAGATTAGCCAGTTGACTGAGATGATGAAGGAGATGACTGAATTGATGGATTAGAAGACTGAATTGATTGATGAGTCAGAAAAAATTGATTTGGAGTGAAAAAGGGAGATTGAAGAGTTAACTGAGTTAACTAATTTGATCAATCGGTTTGATTTTCAACATGTGCTGTAGGATTCTGAAATTGAATTTGAGTTTCATTTTCAATTTAGATTTGAATTTGAATTTTTGAATGGTCAAATGTGTTGGGGCTTCAAATTTCCAAATAATTTCAAGCACCCTACTATTAAAAATGGTGGTCACTTCATGGAAATGACACATAATGGATGATTAATGATTTGAACAACTAGAGTAAAGGAGGATATGAATAAATTAATTCCAATGAACCCCATGAAAGACTAGTGTTTTTGATCTGTAGAAAAGATGATATAAACAAAGAATTAAAATGAATTAAACATGAAAATATAAGAAATATCCATTTCAGAAAATCAAGTTTCCAAGCTCCAGTAAAAATATTAGATCTATACAATGTGTTTTTGGTTGTAGACCATACAGAAGACCATAAGAAGGCTGAAAAACCTGTTATTTTGAGCTTCATGAAAGAAGATGTCGACTTGGAATAAAAATGTATTCAAATATCAAATTTGATGAAGACCCATTTTAGAAGTGGATATTTCCTACCACCACAAAAAATTTCAGATTTGTATCTAAAGTTTAAGGTAGCCGACAAAACAAAAACCCGAAAGATAGCTTAAAGCAAGGTTATTGACTAACTAGTTTGCATATTAATTTCAAAGAGTTTTGTTAATTTTAATGTAAAATGGTGACTTTTCACCCCAAAAGGGGTATGGTGCCCATTCAACCACATATATAAGTGGCTAAAAAATGTAGATATGGATGGGAGAGTCATAAGAACAACATAATGCTGTAAGGATTGAATATCATTTTGTATTAGAGAAGTCTATAGGAAGAAGAAGTATCATTTTGTGCAAGCAATATGTAATAAAGTATTTACAAGTGCAACTTATGTATGCAATTATTTCCTAAAGATTAATATACAAGGTTCACTGTCTCTTTTTCAAAATATTGTGTACACTTTTGTGTTGATGAGTTATCTTTGTCCTCTTGATAAATCTGTTTATAGATTTGCTATGATGTGAATCACATGTTGTTGCATTAAGTGAAAGATTGAGTTCTTATTGTTTGTGTAACACATACTGAACCTTCATAATTGATGAGAAATTGTCTCTTGAGTTGATAAGATATTTTGTCCACAAAGTGTCATATATATCCCTGGATAGAGGCACTGGTCTATTATTGATTTTTCAAGGTTTTGATCTGTATGCATTCAAGATCCTTGACAGAAAAATATTCTTCCCAAATCCTATATGAACTGATCTATGCATATGTCTTTTAGGTCCTGAAAGCATTCCTATTCTAAATATACTATTATAATCATTTTCATTTCTTTTCAAAGGCATTCACTTAAAGCACATAATAAAGCATAATTGCAGAACAACAATTTGCCAGTTTTTGTAATTTGCTAAAAGGCTTAAATCCACTTTAAACAATCTCTTTTTGTGCTTGAGAGGGAGAGGTATACCCACCTAGGTTCAGTGGAGCCTTAAGTGTAGAGGGATTTGGTCTTTGACCACCCCTATTCGTTGGCCAAAGCTAGTTGGATTAGTTGAAGATTTGGCAAACCCTTAGGTTTTCCAATCTGTGGTTTTGGGCACCAACAGATTGGTGACTCTAATGGGGAGTTGTCTACAGAATTTCAATTCTAAAATTTCTGTTAAGGTGTTCTCTACTGGAAGGAAGAACCCGAGAGATCAGTAAGTAATATTTTCCTCCACAGGAGGTGGTGACTCTATTCTACATAACAAGATATATTTCAGTTGGTGACTCTACTAAGGGAGAAGATCTAGAAGGAGATGAACATTTTCCTTTTTTGAAAGAAATAGCAATTTTGGTTTAGAATGTTTCAAAGAAAACCATTTATTCTAGATGGCATCAGGCCATTGGATCTCAAAAGCTTTCAATGTATCCCAAACAAGTTGTTCTCTAAGTTTTCACAACTTGTACCAAAATTCCATGGGCAATATGATGAATTAGCACTTGATCATTTGGGCTCATTTTATACATTCGTAAAGGATTATGAGATTTATGCAGAAGATTATGTGATCAAGTTATTCATCAGAACATTGAAGGATAATGCAAGAGAAGCCTATGAATCACTCCCTACACAGAGAATCTCATCATGGAGGGAGTTGGAGCAATGGTTCCTTGATGTGTTTCATGATGCAGGTGAAGAAGGAAGCATGCGCTATGAGCTAGAGGAAGACCATGAATACACTATGGAAACGTAATTTTGTGTGTCTCCCTTGGATGAATTTTTAAATATAAAAAAATGAGAAGATGAATCTACAGTAAATTTCTTCATGAGGATGTTCAATATTTATCAGAAGATACCTTCATATGTCAAGCCTCCATTTTATGAGTTATTAAATAAAACATATAAGTTAGGGTATGACTCTCAGTTGTATAGTTTTCTCAGGTATCTACATGATGAAATTGTTGTAGAAGATAATGGATGCAAGATGAGATCTACAGAGGGAACACAAAACCCTAATGAAGAGGGAAGTTGGGATTAGATTGAAGAAGAATCCATTGTTGATGAGACCTGTGTGGAAATAGACAACATGCAATATCAAAAGGAAGATTGTCTGCTTAGTAGAGAACAAATTTCAGATCTTCTGGATTGAGAGTATCAGAGAAATGGAGAAAAGGAAAAAGAGGTGTGTCATGGACAACAGATAGAATGTGCACATGCACCTAGAAATAGGTTCAAATCATTTTCAAATCAGTTGTGTGATGACATGACAAAGGATGACTACCATTCAGAAAAAACTTTATGTGATGAGTCCTATTTCTCTGATAAATATATTAATGACAGTGAGAGCATATATGATGACCAAAAAATTGAAGAGTCATATAACTATCAAGATCATTTTAAATATTTTATAAATCCTCTTTATAATATTGCAGATATAAATGATGAAATGACATACTGCTAGAGTATGTCTAACAAAGATCTCTATGTGTTTTCAAATCCACTATATGAAGAACCAGAAATATCTCTAGACAATTAGGAGATCTTATTGAGAAATGACATAAATAACAATGAGGATAATTGGGAGCATTGTTATGGATCAGAAAATTTGCATTCTCCAAAGCACACTCAGACAAATAAAATTGGTGATATAATTTTTTTTAAAATAAAAGAACATGTTCATGAGAAAAGTTTAGGGTTTCCAAATAATCTATCTCTCCAACAAAAGCTACAATTGAAAAGTAAGCCTAAGTATGAATTTTTAACTTTAGGTTTACATCAATCACATAGGAGAGTAACAAAGAAAAAAAAAATTCTCCCAATTTTGATGTTGATATTGTTAGTATGATTTCACCTAAATCTCTCGGGAGAAATGGAGAAATCCTATAAAATAGGGATGAATATTGATGTATTTCCAAATATAGGAGTATTTCAAAGGAAAAATCCTTATAAGGATAAAAACATGATGGTTCAGAGGAATTTGATTTCCTATATGGTAAATTCAAGAAGGAGGGGTAAAAAGCAATATGTCGGGGATGATTTGGAACGTGTCCATAAAGTAAGGAGAGATAATGTGATACTTAAAAATATTAGAAAGTCTCAAAAGATAAAACTTTATAAATCAAATGATATAACAATTTATAAAAGTTTAATGCCTTGTGTGGTGAAAACAAAAGGAGATTGTTGTGATTCTTTTAGCATGGAATATCAAGACAAAAAAAATATATATTACAACATATATGGTAAACATGAAAATATGACAATTGATAAGCTTTACGATGAAATTGGATTGGTTGATGATATGTGCAAAACAAATATTTTTGCATGATGAGAATCAGGTGTTTGATCCAGGAAAAATGAGTGTTCATGTTTTTGGGACCTAGGGGCAACCAGATGTAGTTTTAACATAATCTACAAAAGGGAGGTGATTGGAAATGGTCTACTCTACCAGAGAAAACTGGATTCTTGCTATGCCCGCAAGGCGTATACATCCCCAGATAGAGCCACTGTTGGGGCTTCAAATTTACAAATAATTTCAAGCACCTTACAATTAAAAATGGTGGTCACTTCAAGGAAATGACACATAATGGATGATTAATGATTTGAACAACTAGAGTAAAGGAGGATATGAATAAATTAATTCCAATGGACCCCATTAAAGACTAGTGTTTTTGATCTATAGAAAAGATGATATGAAAAAAGAATTAAATTGAATTAAAAATGAAAATATAAAAAATACCCATTTCCGAAAATCAAGTTTCCAAGCTCTAGTAAAAATATTAGATCTGTACAATGTGGTTTTAGCTGTAGACCATACAAAAGACCGTAAGAAGGCTGAAAAGCCTATTATTTCAACCTGCATGAAATAAGGTGTCAACTTGGAATAAAAATATATTCAAATATCAAATCTGATGAAAACCCATTTTAGAAGTGGATGTTTTCTACCACCAAAAAAAATTTCAGATTCATATCTAAAGTTTAAGGCAGCCGACCAAACCAAACCCCGAAAGATAGCTTAAAGCAAGGTTATTAACTAACTAGTTTGCATATTAATTTCAAAGGGTTTTGTTAATTTTAATGTAAAATGGTGATTTTTCACCCCAAAAAGGGTATGGTGCCCATTCAACCACATATATAAGTGGTTAAAAAATGTATATATGGGTGGGAGAGTCATAAGAACAACATAATGTTGTGAGGATTGAATATCATTTTGTACTAGAGAAGTCTATAGGAAGAAGAAGTATCATTTTGTGCAAAAAATATGTAATGAAGTATTTACAAGTGCAACTTATGTATGCAATTATTTCCTGAAGATTAATATACAAGGTTCACTATCTCTTTTTTCAAATATTGTGTACACTTTTGTGTTGATGAGTTATCTTTGTCCTCTTGATAAATCTGTTTATAGATTTGCTATGATGTGAATCACATGCTGTTGCATTAAGTGAAAGATTGAGCTCTTATTGTTTGTGTAACACATAGTGAACCTTCATAATTGATGAGAAATTGTCTCTTGAGTTGATAAGATATTCTATCCATAAAGTGTCATATATATCCCTGGATAGAGGCACTGGTCTGTTATTGATTTTTCAAGGTTTTTATCTGTATGCATTCAAGGTCCTTGACAGAAAAACATTCTTCCCAAATCCTATATGAATTGATCCATGCATATGTCTTTTAGGTCCTAAAAGAATTCTTATTCTAAATATACTATTATAATCATTTTCATTTCTTTTCAAAGGCACTCACTTAAAGCACACAATAAAGCATAATTGCAGAACAACAATTTGCCAGTTTTTGTAATTTGCTAAAAGGCTTAAATCCATTTTAACACAATCTCTTTTTGTTCTTGAGAAGGAGAGGTATACCCACCTAGGTTCAGTGGAGCCTTAAGTGCAGAGGGATTTGGTCTTCAACCATCTCTGTTCGTTGGCCAAAGCTAGTTGGATTAGTTGAGGATTTGGCAAACCCTTAGGTTTTTCAATCTGTGGTTTTGGGCACCAACAAAATGCGCATGAAATTAACTGAATTTCAGATTTGGTGAAATGTGAATTTGATGATTTGAAATTAGATAGATTTAATTGAAATCCACATTTGGGGAATTGTGAATTTGGGAGAAATAAAATTAGATGAAATTATTTAAAATTTGAATTTGGGGAATTTGGAGGAATAAGTTAATTAATTTAAATAATTGTATATATATATATGTGTGTGTGTGTGTGTGTGTATGTATGTGTATATATAGATACATATATATATATATACATACATACATATATTTATTTATTTAAATTAAATTATTTAGACATTAGAAATAGATTTAATTAAATAATAAAGATTATTTAATTAAGGAATAAATCACAATTAATTAAATATTATTTATTTAATTAATATTTTGGATAGGGTTAACTGGTTAATTGACTAATAGATAAAAATTGAATAATTAGTAATGTTGAAGGGTGATGATTAGAAGAAATAATTAGTTTAATCAAATAATTAAATAATTACTTAATTAAATAGATGAATAATTAGTGTATGATCAATGAGACATTTTTAGGTGTCTACAGTTTTCACCAGGGGACTTCTAATTTTTCTTTTTATTTTCATTTTTGTGACTGAGGGAGTTGACATGACTACCAAAGTAAGCTTATGTATGAAGTTGAATCCCATTGACAAATGTGTGGTTTTCAAGGTCTTGCATGTTGAGTAATGCAAGGAGTGCATCATCATCAACAAAAATGTACAAGGATGGTTGTCCTTGTTGGCCCCAGTCAATAAGTTCAGGGTGTACAAGTTTAAGTTCAGGTGAGGAAGAAGGGATCATGAGGGTGATAACATTCACACAAGCGTCATCAAATATGTCATCAAGGTATTCAAAATGCATTTCACGGAATTCCTCTTCATCACAGTCTTCAACTTTAGTAGGGGGATCTGGCTAGGCACTAGTGATAGTGATCTTAGGTATAGGAGAGTAACCCAAGCCTATATTATACTTGTAGGAAATCGGGGAGATGGGTTCTTTACTACATTTTTCCTCAAGTCCAAGACCATGTGCTTTGTAACCCATTTTATCTACCATAGGAGATGCCTTTGGATACATCTATTTTGGGATATTTGTTGGTTCTTCATCTTCTTCTTGATACAACAAAGAGGTGACATCGATTTCCAAGCTCTCGTCGTCAAGTGGGCCCCACTACTAGAAGGCAATTTTCTTGCACTTTATAATGGGTTTGTTTTTCTTCTTAATTTCCTTCAGTTTTTCATATGACTTGGGAGAAAGAGAAAGTTGACCCACGTGGAGAGCATTCTGAAGAGTATACTCTCCACAACCATTATCAATGATCTTGACCTCGATCTTAGGCTGAGATGAAGTCGAGGCAACATTTGAGGGGTTAGATGGGGGTGGTGGAGTGGGTGAGTTAAGTGAAAAATTATACGGGTGCTTCCCTTCAGGGAGTTTTCAATATGGGAGGTCAAGGTCCAATATCTTGCATGTTGTCTCCATAGTAACAGGGCCGACTGGAAGAGGTAATGTGATTGTACCTTTTGAAACCCTTTCTGCATCATCATAGGGTTTGATTGTGATCTTTCCTGATGGATCAAACAAGTCTCCAAAGTTTCCCAGTTTCTTAATTAACTTTAATGTACAAAGGTTTAAACTAGATCCACCATCTATAAGGACCCTTTTGATTTTGTGCTTTTGTACAATAGCTTCAATGTGGAGGGGCTTATTGTGAGGTGGGTCATTACTAATAAGGGCCTAAAATTGGGCTGCATTGATATTGTTGGGGACATGGGACTCTAGGATGGCTTGCTCAAGGATCTATTTGTGAACGAGGGATTCTTGAGGAGCTCAAGGATGGAAATCTATGCAAGAGTTTTCCCAAGATAATCAAGGATATCATATCGGTGGGTGGATGACATGGGGAGTTGCAGGGGAGGTGGAGGAACTCCCTCGATATCACTCTTCCTTTGCAAGTGATAACTGTTGGAAAGAGATGATACATTCGTATTCAAATGTTGTCATTGATGGCAAATGGAGTTGAATATTTAATCTATAGTTCATAATTCATTCACACAAGAATAATGAGTGAGGTCTGGTGAGATAGAACAATGTATCTAATAGTGTATAGTATTCTAGTTGGAAGATTATTTGTGTTGAATATTTTATGTTGTGGATCTCTAATAAGAATTGTGGATGTTTAATATGCCTTATTTCAATTTTATGGCCTCCGGTGTTGAGTTTTGAGTGAGTTGGAAGGTCTGGTATACAAGTTTTCAAGTAGAACAGTGTTCATTAGTAGTAACGTGTGGATATCCATTGTGCAGATTATGCATAGTAATTTTGGTGATTATTTGTGTGTTTGAGGATGTTAATCTAACATGTGTGAAGCATGTGGATGATTTGTTTTGGTCTACATGATTGTTTTGGATCAGATTGAGCTGACTTGGGTAACACATTTCATTTGTGTGTTATGCATTTTTGGGCCGATAAGAAGAAGACCTAAATTGATATTGCAGATGTATAAGACTAATTGATATGATCATTTTTGATATTGATAGTTATGTGTGAAATGTGTATGAGCGATTGTGCACAAGTGAAGGATTTGAGCTCTGAAATATAGAAGAATATCATAACAGAGCAGTGTAGCAGATCAAAGAAAGACTATGTGATTTATGCTTAACCGGAACTAGTTTTGGCATTTGTAGATGTTGTTTATTAGTTTATCAATTCCAATTATTATCTATAATCATTTGTAAGGTACTGAGCCTTCCAAAGTTGTAGCCCTTATTGTAATTTGAGTAGTGAGCTCTAGGTAGTGTGCCTGAATGCATGTGCATTCCCGTCATGTAATATTGGTATACTTCTAACAAGGTATATTAGTATTGTGGGTCTCAATCCTAATGTGGTTTTTCCCTTAACCGGGTTTCCACATAAAAATCTTGGTGTTATGGTGTTGTGGTTATTTGATTTATGTTTTTGCACTCTTCTTTTATTCATTTGCATTAAGTGGTTTAAAGGATAGATTAAGAATGTTAAAAATTGTAGAACACTGATTCAGCCCTCCCTCTTAATGTTCCTTGATTCCAACAATTGGTATCAGATCCTAGTTCCTTGGAAGAAGCCTAACAACTTGAGGAGGATCCGAGAAAGTGAATCAATAGATTTCAGTAGTCTTAGACAATAGATTCTTGTTGCACTTGAAGATCTTGATCAATCACAAGCTGAGGTCTGATAGATAAAAGTGAATCTTAGAGATCCTGCAAACTTCATTGAATCATTGAAAGATCAGTTGAACACGTCAAGGGAAAAGAGAAAAGAAGTTGTTGATAAGCTGAAGGAGAAAGAAAGTCAAAGCATTGATGAATAAGCCCTGAAGGAAAAGACAAAAAACTATGAGAGACTTGCAAGAGATAATGCAATCCAGAAGAATTAGATGTAATCTATTATGATGAGATTGACAAAGGATATTGAGGAAAGGAAAAAGAATGAAAAGAAGATTTCTCAGTCCTTCAAAGACAAATTTGAAGAATATTGCGGACTTGAGAATGAGAATAGACAACTGAAGCTTGACCTTCAATAAGCCAAAGAACATGAGGAAGATCTATCTTGAAGCAACAAATGAGTATAAGGAGAAGTTCAAAATTAGCTCAGCCAGACTTGCTGAAATACTTGCAAGCTAGAAGAATCCTAATGATACTCAAGGTCTTGGATTTGAGAAAGGTGAAAGCTCTAAATATGCACAATAAAAGAACAATTCAAGAAGGCCTCTGGTAAGGCAACATAACGCTCATAAATTCAATGGTAACTATTTTGTTTGTAATAAATTTGGTCATATGACTAGTCAATGCAAAAATAGGATGATCAATAATGGTCCATCCTTCTCTAGTCAATGTTTCCAATGCAATAAGTATGGTCACAAGTCAAATGAATGCAGAAGTGTGATGAATAACTTTCAAAATAGGATAAATGTTAGATGTTATGCATGCGGTAGGTTTGGACATGTTGCCAATCAATGCAGATCAAGAGAAAATCAGATGAACTTCAGGCCTAGACAAGGAAATGTTGTTTTCTATGCTTGCAACAAATTTGGTCACATTTCCAAATACTGCAGAAGCATAAATATGAACAGGAAAGTTTTGGAAGACAAGAACAAGAATGTGAAGGTAGATGAGAAAGGAAAAGTGAAAGTTGAAGAGATCAAAAAACATATAAGACTACATGGGTTAAGAAGAGTCATGATGATCCAGGGAGTGGCTCTACACTTGATTCCTATGTTGGAACTATATTCGGCAACTGAAGTAAGGCATCCAGCCTTGGGGGAAGTTTTCATGAAAAAATTTTAAACACCTTATTTGAGATCTGTGCCTAATTTTGGAAAGTTGCAAAAGCATAATCTAATAATGTCTATCTATCTGAAGGATTTCCAGAAGTTTTTGAGTAGATTCAAAGACCCACAAAAGAATTCTTGAGGTTGCAAAGTACCTAGGAGTATTAGGGAAAAGCGCATTTATTACAATGAAAAGTTAGGTTTGTGGAAGATAAAAAGAAATTTCACCACTTCATTTCTCACTTTGTTTTTTAAGAGAGGAGTTTGGAGAGCTCTGCAAGAATAATTTTTAGTGACCAAAGTGTCTAAGAAGATTTATTAGGTGATTTGGTAAGAAACCCTAACCCAATGATCAAGGTATTTATTAGTAGAACTTTTTCAAGTTTGAAATTTATGGTTTAAAAAATGGTTGCATTTGGTACTGCTACCCCTCTTGTTGTTAATATCACTGAGTGTTCATGACCTAATTTAAAGCATCATCCATTTATCTCCATGGAAGTGCTAGCAATAGCCAAGAGGGAAGACTGAGAGGGGGGGGTGAATCAGTCTTCACCAGAATAATAAACTTAACCACAAAACATAGATTTGATAAACTTTATCAATAAGATAGATAAGAAAATTAATAGTACAACACACAACACCAAGATTTTGATGTGGAAAACATGGTTAAGGGAAAAACGACGATGGGAGCCTACCCACAGTAAGATGATACTCTGCAATAGCATGTGAAAATATTACAATGGGGAATGCACATGCATTTAGGAACACTGCCTAGAGCTCACTGCTCAAATAATATTTTCCTAAAAGGCTACAACCCTCAGGGAAGTCTCACTGACTTACAATAAGATTTGGACTACAATCCAGAAGAAATGAACTGAAAGAATAACATCTCCAAATGCCTGATTACAGTTTCGATTAAGCACATATGTCTACCCTGCAACACAAATCTCACAACAAACTCAACACCAAAGGATAAATCCCTTGTTCACACACAAACCTCTCTCTAATAATGTAGACACAACATCAACACCCAAACTAAATGACTATATCACCTATATATAAAAATTTATCAACCTTGATAACAAGGTTGACTAAACTCTCAGCCCTCAATTACAAAATTACATCACACAATACAAAGATTGACCACTAGACCAATATAATGGTTTAAATAGCATAGCATAGTCCTAAATCAAATTCCCAAACACACAACTCCACCGGAAATTATGCCAAGATCAACCACAACACACTACACCACCAGAAATACCACATAATATGCAAATCATCACCAGTTGATAGAAACCACCAAAAAATCACACAAGGATCGATGTGGATCACCAAGACAAATAGGACATGATTAAGAAACACCACCAATCACATTAGAATCATCCAAAATAGCTGCACCAACACCACTTTCCAAATCTTCATCAGTCAACGTCTGAAATCTTAAGAACACAAACAATCAACAACTGTCACCAAGAAAGATAATGTGTGGAGCACCAAAACATGATCCAATTGAAATGAAGATACACAAGACCATCCCAAGAAATATCCCAAAACCTCAAATCCAAATCTAATCACACCAGAATATACCGAATTCTGGAAAATAGTGAACAACAAACCAACACTACAAACTGGATCAAAAAATCTTCCCAATCTGCAATCACCGGAGAAAATTATGGGAATATGTTAACATCAATGACAACAATATATTCTAGCAGTAGAAATGACCAACAATGTCCAACAATCTCCCACTTTGGCATTGATGACAACATATGAATGTGAAAAATAATCAATGCAAAGAAAATAAGATATCTCAAGTAAACTCCCCCTATGATCAAGACTTAGAAAGAAGTTTTTCACATGATCTCTCTCCCCCTTTGACAATAATGCCAAACTTAACAAAATAGAAAACCAAACTCTCCAAAATAGTAACATGAATCTCTCTCCCCAAAAAATAGACTACTCCAGCTGAGGAGCAACACCAACTCACCAATCTAGATAAAAAGATCAAGCTCTGAAATCCACTAGATTGATGCAACTTAATGCATCTAGTTCTCATCAAGAGGGGTGGATACCCCTAGCTTGTCTCTCAAGTAGACAAATGTATATGTGGGAAAAGGTTTATTGAAAATATCATCTATTTGTTCCTTTGTAGATACATACTCCAGCTTCACCTCCTCTTCATTGACTTGCTCTCTCAAGTAATGATATTTGATTGACACATGCTTAGTCTTTGAATGTTGCATTGAATTCTTTGACATGTTGATAGCACTAGAATTATCATAGTATATAATAGTAGGCTCTCATAATTAACTATGATATCTTTCAACATTTGCTTCATCCAAACTACCCGAGTGTAATTACTAGTAGCAACAATGTACTCAGCTTCAACAGTAGATAAGGACACTGAATTTTGTTTCTTGCTAGCCCATGAAACCAATTTATTACCCAAAAAGAATTCTCCACCGATAGTTCTCTTCTAGTCATCAAAATCACCAGCCCAATTAGCATTAGTATAGGCACAAATCATGAAATCATCATTCCTAGGATACCATAATCCATAGTCCACAATTCCCCTCAGGTATATGAATATCCTCTTCACAAAAATGACATGACTCTCTTTTGGATCAGCTTGATATCTAGCAGCCATGCACACAACATGCATAATGCTTGACCTAGTCTGAATAAGATACAACAGTCCACCAACCATAGATCTATACAAACTCTGATTAGCTTTAGGAGATTCATCATTCTTAGACAATTTACAACCAGTCACCATAGGAGTTCCAACAGGTTTGGAGTCATCTAATCCAAACTTCTTTAGCAATTACTTCACATATTTAGTTTGAGATATGAATATACCCTTTCCAATTTGTGCACTCTGCAAACCTAAGAAAAATTTCATTTCACCAGTCATAGACATCTCAAATTATTTCTGCATATCACCAACAAACTTCATACTCAAGTTATCATCACCACCAAGTATTATATCATCAACAAAGACTTCAACAATTAGGATGCTATCATATTCTATCTTAAAGTATAGATTGTTGTTAGCAACACCTTTACTAAATCCCAATTTCAACAAGTATTTATCTAGTCTAGCATACCCAGTTCTAGGAGCTTGTTTCAGTCCATAAAGAGATTTATTCAACTTACATACCATGTCTCCATCATCTGACAGTGAAAATCCATCAGGTTGTTCAATGTAAACTTCTTCCTCAAGATCACCATTCAAGAAGGTAGATTTGACATCCATCTGATATACCTTGAAATCTTTATAAGCATCCTAAGCAAGCAATAGTCTAACAACTTCAAGTCAGGAAACCAGAGAAAAAGTATCCTCATAATAAATCCCCTTTTGTTGTGGATACCCTTTGCAAACTAGTCTATCTTTATCTCTGACAATTTCACTGGCTTCATTCAATTTATTTCTGAATACCCATTTAGTACCAATAACATTCTTATCCTTAGGTCTAGACATAAGTTCCCAAGTGTTATTATTTTCAATATGATCTAGTTCTTCTTCCATAGCTCTCATCCAACTTTCATCTTTACAAGTTTCAACAACATCTTTAGGTTCAACTTTGGAAATCAAACATACTTCTTTAGCAGCTAACCTTCTTCTAGTTATCACACCTTTATTTTTATCACTAATAATCTAATTTTTAGAATGATTCAATCTTACATACCTCAAATTCTTTTGATTGTTCTAATTTTTAGGTTCTTGTACTCCTTCACCAACAACATCCAGATTCACAATCTCTATTGGATCATTATGTTTAGGCTCTTTAGGATGAATAGGCGTTAAAACAATATGTTGACCATCATCATAACCACATTCTTTAATTTCTTTCCCAAGGTTCTCACCCACCTTCACATTTTCACTTTCTACTATCTTTCTCAGTCACTTATTATAGCATCAGTAGGCCTTGCTCTTTGTTGAATATCCCAAGAAAATACCTTCATCACTTCTAGCATCAAACTTTCCTATGTATTCATCTCTCTTGATATAACAATTGCTACCAAATACTCTGAAATATCTCATAGTAGGAACATGACCAAACCAAAGCTCACAAGGGGTCTTACTAGTATCTCCTTTGATTTGAACTATGTTGAATGTGTAAACAACAGTGCTAATAGCTTCTCTCCAGTAGATCTTCAGAATATTCCCTTCAATCAGCATAGTCCTTGTAGCATCCAAAATAGTTATGTTCTTTCTCTCAATGACTCCATTCTACTGAGGGATTCTAGGAGCAGATAATTGTCTTCTAATTCCATGCTTCTCATAGAATGAATTGAACTCACCGAAACAGAATTCTCCACTATCAGATCTCAGACACTTCACCTTCAATCTAGACGCAGTCTCAACCTTAGCTTATAATATCTTGAATTTATCAAATGCTTATGATTTCTCCTTCAAAACAATAACCCACATCCTCCTATAATAATCATCATTCAGTAGCATAAAATATCTATCACCCTACACACTTCTAACATTTGTAGGTCCACATAGGTCAGTATGCACAAGATCTAGCAATCCATTAGATTTATATTGTTTGCTTTTGAAAGAAATTCTTGTTTTCTTACCCAACTAACATTCCTCACATACCAGATTAGTAGGCTTAACAATCTTAGGTAGATCTCTAACAACATGTGTAGAATAGATCTTAATCATTGAATCAAAATTTATATGACACATTCTCCTATGCCATAACCAACTCTCATCGATCTGAGCAATCAAACAACTTTTCTCACCAATATTCAAAAGAAAAATGTTACCTTTAGTCTTAGTTCCAGATGTAATCTCTATATCAGAGGCATTTAAGATCTTGCATTTACCATCCTTGAATTGTAGATCATAACCCTTATCAACCATCTATCCAACACTTAAAATATTATGCTTCAAACCTTCAACATACAAGACATCATCAGTTTTATTCTTACCATCAAAAGAAATAGAACCTCTCCCATTGATCACATAGGATTTGTCATCTCCAAATCTGACTATTCCACCATTATATCTTTCCATGCTTACAAATTTGTTTTTATCACCAGTCATATAATGTGAACAACCACTGTCAATCACCCATTGATCTTTCTCTTCAACTTTAGCAGCTTTCTCCTTAATAGTATAGCTAGTGAAATCAACATGTATAGGTCCATAATCCTTAATAACAAGGAATACAACTTCATCTCCTTCATATTATTCATTTGTAATACCTTCATCAACAACATAATAACAGTTCTTCTAATTTCTAAACTTCTAGTTAGGCTTGTAAGACTTGTCATACTTCTCATGCTTGTCATATCTATCATTCCTATCATGCTTATCAAATTTATCATGTCTGTCATACTTAGCCATTCTCTACAGGCATCTAGAAGAAAAATGTCCTATCTTGTTACAAGAGAATCATTTCAAAGGAAAATTTCCATCATACTTACTGACACCTTTAGGCAATCTTCGGGAAAATCGATGCTTCAAGTTCATCTAGCTCTCTTTCTTTATCTTCCTTCTCTCTTCTCTCTCTTTCATATCTATATATAGCACTCATCAGGATCATATTTCTGCTTAGCAGATATAGATGCAGATGCTTTGAATGTTGTCTTATACTTTCCATGTGATTCTACAAATTCATTCAGCTCAAATGCAACAAGATTTCCAACCAGCATATCTCTTATCATTGTAGTCACACTCTAGATCTCATCAATAGCAACAACTTTATGTTTATAGGCAGGAGGCAAAGATACAAACACCTTAGCAACAATTTCATCTTCTTCAATGTTTCCACCGACACATCTGATACCTAGGACAAGGTCATTCACCTTGGCCATAAAAGAGTGCATGTTTTCATCATCTCTCATCTTCAATGTCTCATACTTTCCTTTTAAACTCTGCATCTTAGAAACCTTCAATTGTTTATCACCTTCATACAACACCTCAAGCTTCACCCAGATCTCATGTGCGGTCTGAAGTCCCATTACATTTGTCATCTCAAAATCAGTCATGGCACTAAGCAATGCTTCCTTTTCTCTAATATTATGTTCTACTTCCTTAACCTCATCAGGAGTAGATGGTCCATTCTAAGGAACAACATAGACATTCTTTGTAATCTTCCAATAATCTTCACCAAGACATTTCAAGTGCACTTCCATTCAATCCTTCCATGTAGCATAGTCACCTCCATCAAATCTTGGACTGTCATTCTTAAAGATTACACCTTTAGCTACCATCTCGGATCTCCTCAAGTGGTTAAGCTTCTATTGGAGGATATAGCTCTGATACCAGTTGTTAGCATTAGCCAGGAGGAAAGACTAAGAGGGGGGGTGAATCAGTCTTCACCAAAATAAAAAACTTAACCATAAAACATAGATCTGATAATTTGCAAGAATAAGATAGATAAGCAAATTAACAACACAACACACAAAACCAAGATTTTTGACATGGAAAGCCCGATTAAGGAAAAAACCATGGTGGGAACCTACCCACAGTAAGATGATACTCTGTAGTAGTATGTGAAAATATTATAATGGGAAATGCACATGCATTCAGGCACACTACCTAGAGTTCACTGCTCAAATGATATTTGCCCGGAAGGCTACAACCCTCAGGGAAGTCTTATTGACTTACAATAAGATTCAGACTACAATCCAGAAGAAATAAACTGAAAGAATAGAATCTCCAAATGCCTGATTATAGTTCTAATTAAGCACGGATGTTTTCCCTACAACACCAAGCTCACCACAAAATCAAAACCGAAGGATAAATCACTTGCTCACACACAAACCTCTCTCTAATAATGCAAATACAACATCAACACCCAAACTACATGACTATATCACCTATATATACAATTCATCAACCTTGATAACAAGGTCGACTAAACCTTCAACCCTCAATTACAAAATTACATCACATGATACAAAGATCAACCACTAGACCAATATAATTGTTTACATAGCATAACATGGTCCTAAATCAAATTCCCAAATGTACAACTCCACTAGAAATTTTGCCAAGATCAACCACAACATGCTACACCACCAGAAATACTGCATAACATGCAAATCATCACCAGTTGATAGAAACCACAAAAAAATCACACATCGATCAATGCAGATCACCAAGATAAATAGGACATAATTAAAAAATACCAGCAAGCATGTTAGAATCATCCAAAATAGGTGCACCAACACCACTTTTCAAATCTTCATCAGTCAACATCTGAAAGCTTATTAACAAACCAATTAACAACTATCACGAAGAAAGATAAATTGCGGAGCACCAAATCATGATCCAACTAAAATGAAGATACACAAGACCATCCCAAGAAATATCCCAAAATATTATCACCAAATCTAATCATGCCGGAATATACTAGAGGATATAATGAATTTTGCAAAATAGAGATCAATAAACCAAAACTACAAACTGGATCAAAAAATCTTCCCAATCTGTACTCACTGGAGCAAATCATGGGAATATGTTGACATCAAAGACAACAACATATCCTAGCAACAACAATGATCAATAATATCCAACAAGAAGATGATCCAAAGAGTGTGTTTTTGATAGTTCCACATGGAGTTTTACACATTGAAGACATTAGGGTTTACACACATTGTCCCATTAAGAAATTGGGAAGCACACATATGTTGAATCTCTACAACAATCAGTTATCAGATAAGAATTCAATGCTAAAACTAGAATTTCAAGGGTTGGAAGATAAGGGTTTGGTGTATTTTGTTAGATTTATGATGTTCTATGAACCCAAATGGATCCGATATATATTGTGCAGAATGCATGATGAATTTATGGATCACAAAGATTATTATTTAAGTTGTGATAGGTCTATGTGCATCTAGAGATTTTCCATCTTTGAAGGCTACAAAGAATGATATTGTGAGAGATGTAACCAGATAAAAATTTGACAAATGGGTGATGACTATCAACCACATCCTGACATCAGATTTGCCTCTATGATAATCGGATAAAATATCTATTATTCCAGTAGAGAGAATTTCATCTTCAGTACTGCAATATATGTCGCCTATGAAATGATGAGGGAAAATGAGAAATATGATCTTTTTGAATTGCTCTAGAATGATCTTATGAAAAAATTGAAGAAGATCAAAGAGAACAATAAACATCACTTCAAGTATGGAACTCTACTTCTATGTTTGTTTTTCTACTTTAAGAATGAGATTTCAAGTGTTGGACAGGTGTAGTGGGTATTTGACAAACCAGTAGGTGTATAGATTCGGGAATACTTATACAACTCTGGTGACTCCAAAGTTTGGAATGCAAGCCTTTGGGGTTACTTCAAGAATTTATAGCAAGAAATGCATGAGAGGGAAAGAATCCCTAAGTCCATAGTGGAAAAATATCAAGACACAATCTGTTTTATGGTGGATATTGATCAATGCTTAATGGAAGCTATGGATCCCAAGATAGTATTCCTATGGGATATGAGGTGGAAGAACAAATATTGGATATTTATGCACAACATATGTTGAGAAAACTGGTTGATCCCAAGGAGGAAAGATTCAAAACTTATGCAAAAAAGAGTTCAAAGCTACATCAGCAATTCAAGAGATCGGTGATAAAAAAGAAAGTTTGGAAAGAAGTTGAGGCTCTTGCAGACAACATGAAAATAACTACGAAAGCAATCTAGGAAGAAAGAGAGAATAATATCCTCTCTAAGGACTATACTATTAAGGTGGATAAGAAGGCTAAATCAGAAGCATCTACACCTAAGCCAAGGCAATCAAGAAGTTTTTCTCCCTCCTCCAATTCACATAAGAATTCAAGCAAGCCTGCAAGAAAACCAAAATATTCAGTTAAGCCATCTAGTGGTGGTGAGAAGAAAAGGAAGTCGGTCATATTTGTGACTGTAGATGATGAGGAAACTGAATCTGATGAAGCAGTCAAGGAGGTTAAAGACAAATTTGATAAGGCCACCAAGATCACTAATGAGAAACCATCTGGTAGAGAAAAAAATGGTAAGCAAACCAAATCATCTGGAATTGATAGTGTCATTAAGCAAAGTAAATTTATTGTTGAACTTCCTATGACATTAGATCATATTGTGAATGAGGCTATGAAAAATGGCAACTTGAAGCCATTATTAGAATGGTATGAATTTTTTTATGAAACCGGTAAAAGAACTTTAGAGGAAGCAACTATAGAGTACTTGAATGTATATAGTAAAGCTTTAATTGAGTTAATATCAATCATACCCAAGAGCTTGTATGAAATTTAAGATGCTAGGAGACAAATGAAAAATAAAGAAGATGAGAGATTGGAGAATATGTATTAGTTAATTTATGCTCTGTGATTTCTAAAGAGGAGATTGCAAGAATACTTAAGCTAGCTAAGCATGAGTTTAGGAGTAAGACCAGAGTGAATAAAATAATGATTAGAAAAGTTAATGAAGTTATTAAGGCAACAAAGAAAATTTTGACAAAATTAGTATGAAGTTAATCCGGAAAAAGGACAAGATGATGCTCATCCAAAAGCATAGAAAATGCCCTCTCAAGAAACTGAGCAGACAAAGGATGATACTTCTATTCTGGAAGTATTGATTGATGATCAGGATGGATTAAATGTGCTAGAAGATGTTAGAGTTGTGGATGTAGAATATAACAGTAAAGTTGATGTGGGTGAAGTAGTCAAAGTAGATGAGGTTGAGAATCCTCTGATAGGCACTACAAAGAAGGGTGTAGAAAAAGTGCAAGTTGAGATAAAGAAGGAAACCATTCTGAGAGCAAGAGACACTACAGAGGTAGTGAAGGGCATGCAAGTCATAGATGATCCAAAGTTTATTCAAGGTCTAATTAATCTCACCTCTCTATCCCCCATTTAGAAGCTTCAGTTAGCATCATTTACTCAAGCAAAGGCCAATGAGGATCTTTTGAAGTCATGCACTGAGGATAATATGTTGCTAATCCTAGCATTTGGTATTCTAGAGAAATTAATGCCTTCATTTTAGAAGGATAATTTAGGCACACCATCTTGGCAATTGAAGAGTCTAAACAACTTTGTGGACAACCACTTTGAATCTTTTGAGAAATCTGTTGAGGAGAAAGTGTGGAATGAATTTTATACTAAGAGGCACCGAACATTGAAGAAGATGATTTCCAAATACAGAGTCACATTAGATGCACATGTGAAGAGAATGAAGGATGCATTGTTTGAAGGTGGCAATATGTACAAATCATGCCTATCTTCGAAAAGGTTCATTGAAGACATTGAGAAGAAATCTAAGGAGCATGAGGATGAGTTAGCCTGTATATCTCAATCGATTGATCCTTTGTCAGTTTATTTGAGTAGTCATGAAGATCAAGTGATATCATTGCTTGACACAATTAGAAGCTTGAATCATGATAGGGAGACAATAATTTGAAGAGTTGAAGAACTTTGAAGTTGCATTACTCCTAAGTTAGATATTATGCTTAGTTCTCTCAAGGATACTCAAGATGCTATGGCTAACAGTGATCCAGAAGAGATAAATATTGCAGAGGCCCAAGCCTAACTTTTTAGCAGCCTTATAACCATGTTGGAGAGTCTGAATAAGGGTTGGGATAACCACTTGGGTAAATTGACCAATTCTTATGCAGACATCTTCAAATTTGTGTGAGTATGTAAGGATTGTGTGTACATATGTAAATAACATTTTTGGCTTGAATTTTTTATTTCTAGGACCCTATCTTTTGCCATTGATGTCAAAGGGAGAGTATAGAGGAGTGAAAAATGTTGATCTTAGGGAGAGTTTTTGTTGGCATTTTGGATATGTTGATATGGTTTTATCATTGATGTCAACACTTGTCATTGCTTGTTAACACTTATCAACACTTGGAGATTTTGGTTATGTTCACCGGCAAGTTAGAGACTTATGCATTATCACCAGTATTTGGTTCACTAGCAGATTATATTGTTCACCGACACTTGGAATGACTTGGAGACTACTTGGTTATGTTGAAGACATTATTTGATCACTTGGTTTTGGCAATTTGGTTAATTATTTATTCGGGTTTGCATATTTATTGTTACCGGCAAATAGGTCTAGGATAAGCACCAACAAACATATCTATTCCAGATCAACATGACATGTTGTGGAGATGATTTATTATTATTGTAAATGCATTGAGTTGACATCATGTATCAAGTATTGATTTACTTGTAATTGATTTTATTGTAATATCTTTTAGTGAGCTGACCTATTCAATTGGTCTTAGGTTATGGTATAAATGTAAGATCTCATTTGTGAGATTGAAGTGTGAATGTGAAAAGGATTGCAATAAGGTATATGCAAAAATAAGCAGAGCTATACACGCAGACATCATTTGAAGGTTGAAGGAAGGATTTTGTGAAGGCAATCAGAACTAAACCGGTACTGAATCTAGCATATGAAGATGCTATTTTATGCAGTACATTATCATTGGATTTAACCATCCAATTGTAGTCAGTGTGACTCTCATTTTGTTATTGAGCAGTGAGCTCTAGACAGCTGGCCTTTTTGCATGTGCAGAATCCATTTTGTACACACATACTATCTGCAGTAGTATCATTTGATTGTGGGTAAGGCTTCCCACCATGGTTTTTCCCCTTACAGGGTTTCCACATACAAATAATTGTGTTATGTGTTGTGGATGTTATTGTCTTTCTGTTTCATGCATTAATATTTATCGGTACCACAATTAACTGTTAAGACTGTCTACCGGCATAACGTTTGGTTTATCGGTATTAAGCATTAAGTTTTGGTTAAGTTAATTTGGTTGAATTTATTGGACAATTGATTCACCCCCCACCTCTTAGTTGTCTTCGGGACCTAACAATTGGTATGAGAGCCTAGTCCTCTTTTTACAAAAGTTTAACAGCTTGAGGAGATCCAATGTCTTCTAATTATTTCAAGAAGGACAGTACAAAACTTGATGGAACTAACTATGGCATATGGAAGATCAGGATGGAGACACACTTGAATTGCATTGGAAAGGACATATGGGATGTTACAAAGAATGGCTATACTGCTCCTACTCAAGGTCAACCTATTCCACCTAACTTGGCTAAAGATGAGGAAAAGGATTGCAAAGCAAGAGAAGAACTTTTGAGTGCACTATTAGATCAGAAAGTCATGGGATTGTCAGATAGATCTACTGCTAAAGCTATTTGGGACAAACTAGAAACATTGAATGAAGGAGATTCCACAGCCAAAATTGCAAAAATGGAATGCTTCTGGGTCAAGTATGAAAGTTTGAAAATGGAAGAAGATGAAAGAATTTCTGCTTTTATGGAAAGAGTAAATGAAATTATTTTGGGTATACAATGTTGTGGAGGAACCTTAAGTGAAGATGAGATTGTTTCTAAAGTTTTAAGAGCTTTGCCACTGGCATATAAAATGAAAGTTACTACTATAAACGAATTAAGAATAATGCCTAATGCATCAGTATCTAGAGACACTTTGGTTGGAAAACTTTCAACTTTTGAGTTTGAGGAATTTGGTCATGTTACTACTATCAAGATAGATCTAGCTTTTAAGGAATCATCATCAACTACAACACCATCATCATCACATGATAAATCTGATTAGAAAGCCTTCTATGCAAGAGAACTTGAAGAAAGGAGAGAAAATGAAGAACTTGAAGAACTTGAAGCACTATTTGCAAGGAAAATGCCTAAAGGTCCAACTGGAAGTAAGTATGAAGGTAAAGTACCCTTTAAATGTTTTAGTTGTAATAAGATTGGTCATATGGCTTCTAGATGCCCTGATAGACATGCAAGATAAGAGAAGAAGCTAAAAGAACATATAAGCCTAACCCTGACTATCAGAAATACAAGTTTATGCTGACAAAGGAGTTATTGATGATTCTAATGAGGATCCGACAGACAATGGATGGGATTTTGTTACTATAACAGAAGATCAATCGACACCTACTATTCAACCGGTAGAGAAGGCCCTGGCAACTAAAGTTAAAGATAAGGATGAAAGGATTATTGATTCAGGATGTTCACATCATATGACTAGAGATAAGAGTAAATTATTAACCTTTCAGGATTACAGTGGAGGTCTAGTAAGATTTGGAGATGATAAAGCTTGTTTGATCAAAGGAAAAGGCACTATCTTTTGATGGTAAGCACAATACTGATAATGTTTACTATGTTGAAGGTTTGAAGCATAATCTTTTGAGTGTTGGTCAATTAGTTGAGAAAGGATTTTAGTTACAATTCAAGAATGGTAAATGCAAAATCTTAAACAGAACTGGTTTGAAAATTCAAACCGGTAATCAAACTAGAGGTAATATATTTCATTTGAACAATAATGAGAAAGAATGTTTGATTGCACATATTGATGAAAGTTGGTTATGGCATAAGAGACTTTGTCATGTAAATTTTGATTGAATTGTGAAAATCAGTACTACTAAGGCAGTTAGAGATTTACCTAAGATTGTTAAACCTCACAATCTGGTATGTAAGGAATGCCAATTTGGAAAGCAAGTTAAAGAAACTTTCAAAAGTATTCCAGAAAAATCTAACAATGTTTTTGACTTAATTCATACTGATTTATGTGGTCCAACAAGAACTAGAAGTATACAAGGAAATAGATATTTTATGCTAATCATTGATGACTATTCTATAATGTGTTGGGTTACTTTTCTCAGAGAGAAATCTAAAGCATTTGGGAAATTCAAACTATTCAAGGTAATGGTAGAAAATGAGACCGGCAAGAAAATCAAATGTTTGAGATTAGATCAAGGAGGCAAATTCACATGTAAGGAATTTAATACATTTTGTGAAGTCAATGGGATAAAAAGACAATTATTAGCACCCCAGACACCCCAGCATAATGGAGTTGTGAAAAGGAAAAACAAAACTATCTTGGATGCACCTAGAAGTATGATATCAGAAGCAAATCTACCTCATATACTAGAGAGAAGTGGTCAATACAGTTGTTTATACATTCAACAGAGTTCACATCAGAGGTGAAACCAATAAGACCCCACATGAACTATGGTTTGGTAATACTCCTACTCTTAAATATTTTAGAATATTTGGAAGTAAATGTTATATTAGAAGAGATGAGTATATTGGAAAATTTGATCCTAAAAGTGATGAAGGAATATTTCTTAGTTATTTATCTAAGAGCAAGGCATATAGATGTTTTAACAAGAGATTGCAGAAGATTGTTGAGAATGCAAATGTGAAGATTGATGAACAGTTTAGAGGAAATTCAAGGTACACAAACTCTAAACCGGAAATAGAGATAATCACAAATGTGCCTATTATAAATACACTGGTATAGAATGGCGATCCAATTAAACCAGCATCATCTAGAGATTCAACAATCACTAAAGAACATCAACAAGTAAAAACACCCCGGTATGCAAGATTGAATCATTCTGAAGATCGGATAATTGGAAACAAATTTCAAGGAGTTATGACTAGAGGAAGATTGGAAAATGAGGAGGTATGTCTTATTTCTCAAATTGAACCTACATCAATTAATGAGGCATGTGAAGATAAATATTGGATTAAAGCTATGGTAGATGAATCAGAACAAATTGAAAGGAATAACACTTGGTCATTAGTTCCCCGGCCTAAAGACAAAAATGTAATTGGAACTAAATGGGTTTTTAGAAATAAACTTAATGAAGATGGCATGGTAATCAGAAATAAAGCAATATTAGTGTGTAAGGGATATTCAGAAAAAGAAGGAATTGATTACAATGAAACCTTTGCACTGATAGCTAGAATTAAGGTAGTCAAACTTTTATTGGCTTTTGCTGCACACAAGAACTATAAATTATATCAAATGGATGTTAAATGTGCATTTCTGAATGAAGATCTTGAAGAAGAAGTTTGCATTGAGCAACCTGATGGATTTTCTTTGGCAGATAAAAAAGACATGGTTTGCAGGTTAAGGAAAGCTTTATATGGATTGAAGCAAGCTCCTAGAGCTTGGTATGCTAGATTGGACAAATATCTTTTGAAGCTTGGTTACACTAAAGGTAATGCTGATGGCAATCTATACTACAAAGTGACTAATGATGACATCTTGGTTATTGAAGTTTTGGTTGATGATATAATCTTTGGAGGAGAAGATGGTTTGTGTAAAGACTTTTCTAACAAAATGCAGCAAGAATTTGAAATGTCTATGATTGGAGAGATAAAATTCTTTTTAGGATTGCAGATTTCACAGACTGATAAAGGTATATTATTGTGTCAATCTAAGTACTTGAAGGAATTACTAAAGAAATTTGGCATGGAAAACTGTAAACCGGTAAGCTCACCTATGACTACATATGATAAATTATCTTTGAAGGATGAATCAACACCTGTTAATCTAACTAGATACAAATTTATGATAGGAGGTTTACTGTATTTGACACAAACAAGACCTAATATTATGAATGCAATATGTATTGTTTCAAGGTTTCAAAGTAATCCTAACAAAAATCATGAATCAACAGTGAAAAGGATTTTCTAGTACCTACAAGGCACTACAAATCTTGGTTTATGGTATCCTAGAGATGAAAATTTTGACTTATGTACATACATAGATGCTAATTGGGTAGGAGATGTGGATGATAGAAAAAGCACCATCGGCAGAGCATTTTTTCTTGGCAATAGACTAATTTCATGGTTGAGCAAGAAATAAAGTTTTACAAGTCTATCAACAACAGGATCAAAATATGTTGCAGCAACAACCAATTGTGCACAAGTATTATGGATCAAGAAAATGTTGAAGGACATAAAGGTAAATTGCAAGGAACCTATAACTATTTACTGTGATAATACAACAGCAATTGATATATCAAAGAACCCAATACTTCACTCTAAAAATAAACATGTTTCTATCAAACTAAACTTTCTAAAGGAGAATGATGAAGCAAAAGAAGTGAAATTGGTTTATGTGAATACTAAAGAGCAGATTGTAGATATTTTTACAAAGCCTTTGCCTAAGGAAATATTTGAGTATCTCAGAGAGCAACTTGGATTGTAGATATTTTTACAAAGCCTTTGCCTAAGGAAATATTTGAGTATCTTAGAGAGCAACTTGGATTCCTACCCCCACCAGTAGAGATTTAGATAGTTGATGTTTGTCATCAACTGACATAATTAACAAAGAAATCTTTTATTCCAGCTTTGATGAGGAGAGCTACTTCTCAGGGGGAGTAGTTGGTATATTGAATGAGTTGGTATTTTGTGATAAGTTATTTGAACTGATTGTATTTGGTTTTGTATTGATTTGGCATTTGATGTCAAAGGGGGAGAGATTGATATGGAAAAACACATTATCTTTTTCTTTTAAAAGAGATTATTCCTAGGGGGAGAGATATTATGTATTTTTTATTTCTGGTTAAATTTTGGTTAATGATCTCTTTGGCAGATTGTTGGTTTTTGGTTTTTGGCATTTCTATTTTGGCACTTTGATGATTTTTCCATCTTGTGTTGCCATCAATGCCAAAGGGAGAGATTGTTGGCATTTTAGATATGTTGATATGGTTTTTTCATTGATGTCAACACTTGTCATCCCTTGTCAACACTTATCAGCACTTGGAGATTTTGGTTATGTTCACCGGCAAGTCAGAGACTTATGCAAAGTCACCAGTATTTGGTTCACCAGTAGATTATATTGCTCACCGGCACTTGGAATGACTTGGAGACTACTTGGTTATGTTGAAGACATTATTCGATCACTTGGTTTTTGTTAGGGTTTCAAGCAGATCCGAAGCAAATATGAACTAACAATTATATGCAGATTTAAATACAAAAGATAAAGAAATAAAACAGAACACAGATAACACAAAGATTTAACGTGGTTCACCCAGAATGGGTTACGTCCACCATACACAGTCATCCAATCTTTCTTATTATCCAGCAAAAATAGTACATAACCTTACAATGCCTTAAGCATCCCAGCCGCTTATAACATGCGTTTTTAGGGCAACAAACAAAGTCGGCCTTTTTAGGGTTTTATTACAATGTCGATTTTCATCAATGAAAAATGGCAAAAAAAAAATTCTCAGGGGTTGCCACCCCCGAACCGCCGCTTTTCTCAAGGGTTGTCACCCTCGAACCCCTACCCGAGGCCCAGCCCAGCCCCAGACCTCGGCAAGGATACGTGTTGAGTGTACAGTACTTTGCTGATTAGTCGCCACATTTTAACAATCTCCCACTGCAAGACTGATCAGGCTCCACACCGAACAATCTCCCACTTGGAGACTGATACTACACGACACCACTGTACATGCAACATCCACTAGATAAAACACTAGGACTCAACTAGTATAAATTCCACAATTATCAATCAAGAAGACCAACAAAAACTGATGAAGAAATCAGCTTCTCCTATGGAACTGCCTTTGTGAACATATCGGCAGGATTCTCACTTGTGTGAATCTTCTCAAGCCGTAACTAACCCTCCTCCAAAATAGTCCAGATGAAGTGGTACCTGAGTTGAATGTGCTTTGTCCTTGAATGAAAAGCAAAGTTCTTCACAAGATGAATGGCACTCTGGCTATCAATATACAATGGGCTATCATCTTGTGTCTAACCCAATTCCTCTAGAAAACATTGCAACCAAATCATCTCCTTGCTGGCTTCTGTAGCAGCAACATACTTAGCTTCAGTGGTTGAAAGTGCAACAACCTTTTGCAGCCTAAAAATCCAACTGACTGCAGTTCCCCCTATAATAAAAACATACCCTATAGTTCTCCTCCATGAATCAATATCACCTGCCAAATCAGAGTCAACAAATCCATTTAGAGTAGCATTAGATCCTTTGAAACATAATGCCTTCGTAGTAGTTCCTTTCAAATACCGAAGAATCCATTTCACAACATTCCAATGTTCCATACTTGGATTACTCATAAACCTGCTCACAACTCCCACTGCATGTGCAATATCTGGCCTTGTGCATACCATTGCATACATCAAACTACCAATAGCTGATGAATATGGGATGTTAGACATTTTATTAACCTCTTCCTGTGCCTTTGGGCACATCTCCTTAGTCAATTTGAAATGACTAGCCAAAGGTGTACTAACTACTTTTGCATCCTGCATGTTAAATCTTTTCAACACCTTCTTTATATACTCACTTTGGGACAAATTCAAGGTTCTATTTTTCCTGTCCCATGTAATCCTCATACTGAGAATTTGCTTAGCTGCACCCAAATCCTTCATAGCAAATGACCTGGCTAATTTTTGTTTAAGATCATTTATATGTTGCATGTTAGACCCAGCAACAAGCATGTCATCAACATAAAGCAACAGGATAATATAACTGCCATCATCAAATCTCTTAAAATATACACAATGATCAGAATGACATCTATGATAACCGTGTTCAGCCATGAAACTATCAAATTTTAAATACCATTGTCGGGGTGCTTGCTTTAGGCCATGCAGACTTTTCTTCAACCTGCACACCAAATTCTCCTTACCTTTGACTTCATATCCCTGTGGTTGCAACATGTAAATTTCCTCCTCTAAATCTCCATGGAGAAAAGCTATTTTGACATCTAATTGTTCAAGATGTAAATCATCTGCAGCCACAAGACTAAGTAAAGTTCTAATTGAAGTCATTTTTACAACTGGAGAAAATATTTCATCATAATCTATACCCTTTTTTTGTGCAAAACCTTTTACCATAAGTCTGACCTTATATCTTTTCTGACCTCCTTCCTCCTCCTTTAGCCGATAAACCCATTTGTTAGGCAAGGCTCTTTTTTCTGTAGGTAAAGGGACTAAGTCCCAAGTCTTATTTTTCATCAAGGAGTCCATCTCCTCTTTCATGCCTAGCTGCCACTATTGTTTGGCATCCACCTGCATTGCTTCTTCATATTCTTCTGGTTCACCAGAATCCATTAATAAAATAGAATACAAAGAAGGAAAAAATATTTCAGGGGGTCTACTTGTCCTTGTAGAATGTTTAACACTTGCAGGAGTTTATGGGACAATCTGTTGTTGCTGAGCATCAAGTACCTGTGGCATTTCATTTTCAGGAATCTCATCCAACACCACATATTCTTGTTTGTCCTATTCATGCTTCTTTTCCTGCATCTGTTCTTTATACATGACCTTCTCATTGAATATAAAATCTCTACTTCTAATTATTTTCTTATTTTCAAAATCCCATTGATAGCCATATTCATCTATCCCATATCCAATGAAGGTACATTTCTGAGATTTAGCATCAAGCTTGGTTCTATTTTCTTTATCAACATGGACAAAAGCTTGTCAACCAAAAGTTTTTCGAAAAGAATAATTTACCTTTGGAATACCACCATCCAAAGGGGTTGAAGGTCCTCTATTTATCAAATAGATAGTAGTATGTACAACATCTGCCCAAAATTGTAAGGGCAATCCAGCATGCAATCTCATGCTCCTCGCGCATTCCATGATAGTCCTATTCATTCTCTCTAACACACCATTTTCCTGTGGAGTTCCTGGAATTGTCTTCTACTTTCAAATCCCATTTAAGGAATACTAATCTTCAAATGCTTTGCTGCAATACTCACCTCCATTATCTGATCTGAGACACTTCAACTTTTTTCTTGTCTCATTCTCAACCAAAGCTTTCCATTTCTTAAAAGTTTAAAAAATATCTGATTTTTGTTTTAGGAAATATACCTATGTTTTTCTGGTTGAGTCATCAATAAAAATAACATAATAATAAGAGCCACCAAGAGATGATACCTAAGTCGGTCCCCATACATCTGAATGTACAAGCTCTAACTTCTCACTCTTCTTCTCTTTCCCAACCTTGAGAAATCTGACTCTTTTCTATTTACCATAAACATAGTTTTCATAGAACTCTAAATCAATCTTCTTTAGTCCTAGAGATAGATTTTTGGAGTGAAGGATTTTCATCCCTTTCTCACTCATGCGCCCAAGCCTATGGTGCCACATTATCGAATATGTTCTTGCAACATTTATTGTTGTTGTCCCTATAATAAGTTTATCTGTAGCAGCTAAGGTAGAGTAAGTGTTACCAATACACAGATATAATGTGCCTACCTTTGCACATTTAGCTACTACTAATGATCCTTTAGTGACCTTCCACATACTGTTTGAGAAGGTAACTATGCAACCTTCACTACCTAGTTGCCCTGCAGAAATTAAATTTCTTCTTAAATTAGGAACATGTCTTACCTCCTACAGAAACCAGTCATTACCATTCTGCAACTTGATCTTTATCTTTCCTTTTCCAACAATTTGACAGGGCTCATCATCACCCAAATATACCTGTCCAAAATCACCTTGAACATAATCTAGAAAATATTTTCTATGGGGTGTAGCATGAAATGAAGCCCCAAAATCTATTACCCAGGAATCATTAACATTATCCAAACATAAGATTAAAGCATCTTGTAAAGTATTACTTGCAATATTAGCTTCCTTACTATCATTTTCATTTTTGTCTCCTTCTTTTTTTTTCCGAGACCAACAGTCTTTCTTTAGATGACCAGGCTTTCCGTAGTACCAACAATCTTTCTTTCCTCTAGATTGAGAGCATCCTTTCTTTGACTTCCCTCATGACTTCTCATTCCCAGGGCCTTTTCCTCTTTCCTTTGATCTTTCTCTGTTCTCCACATTCAAAACACTACCCGATGATGTTGAAGTCTCACCTGTGCTTTTCCTTCGCATTTCCTCGCTTAGGATAACACCAACAATATCATCAAATACCAAAGTATTTTTACCAGAGATAGAGTTACTTACAGCCATAACCAAGCTATTCCATCTTTCTGGCAAAGAACATAAAATCAAGAGAGCCCTAACCTCTTCTGCAAAGGTAATTTTTACCGAAGATAATTGACTGGTAATTGTATTAAATTCATTTAAGTGCTTCGCTACAGATCCTCCCTCACTCATTTTCAAATTAAACAAATGATTCATAAGAAATACCTTATTCAAAGCCAAGGGTTTCTCATATAACTTAGCCAATGTTGCCATCAAATCTACAGCCGTTTTTGCTTCTATTATATTGAATGCTACAGATAGCACAAGGCACAATCGAATGGATCCTAGTGCCTTTCTATCTAAAATGTCCCACTCTTCATCTGACATTGTGGTCGGTTTCTTTGCCTTTCCTTCCAATGGCCGCCACAAATCCTTTTGATACAGGTAAACCTCCATCTACATTTTCCATAACTGATAATTCTAGCCGTTAAACTTTTCGACCTTAAATTTGGAATCCTCCATTGCTCCCACTCAAATCTGAAAGTCCTGCCAATTTACAGAAAACCTCACTCTGATATAATTGTTAGGGTTTCAAGCAGATCCGAAGCAAATATGAACTAACAATTATATGCAAATTTAAATACAAAAGATAAAGAAATAAAACAGGACACAAATAACATAGAGATTTAACATGGTTCACCCAGAATGGGTTACGTCCACCATACACAGGCATCTAATCTTTCTTATTATCCAGCAAAAATAGTACATCAACCTTACAATGCCTTAAGCATCCCAGCCGCTTATAACATGCATTTTTAGGGCAACAAACAAAGTCAGCCTTTTTAGGGTTTTATTACAATGTCGGTTTTCATCAACGAAAAATAGCAAAAAAAAATTTCTCGGGGGCTGCCGCCCCTGAACCCCCGCTTTTCTCAGGGGCTGCCACCCTCGAATTCTAGACCTCGGTGAGGATAGATGCTAAATGTATAGTACTTTGCTGATCAATCACCACATTTCAACAATTTGGCATTTGGTTAATTATTTATTTGGGTTTGCATATTTGTTGTTACCAACAAATAGGCCCAGGATAAGCACCGATAGACATATCTATTCTAGATCAACATGACATGTTATGGAGATGATTTATTATTAGTTGTAAATGCATTGAGCTGACATCATGCATCAGATATTGATTTACTTGTAATTGATTTTATTGTAATATCTTTTAGTGAGCTGACCTATTCAATTGGTCTTAGGTTATGGTATAAATGTAAGATCTCATTTGTGAGATTGAAGTGTGAATGCAAAAAGGATTGCAATAAGGTATATGTAAAAATAAGCAGAGCTATACACGCAGACATCATTTGAAGGTTGAAGGAAGGATTTTGTGAAGGCCATCAAAACTAAACCGGTACTGAATCCAACATATGAAGATGTTATTTTATGTAGTACATTATCATTGGATTTAACCATCCAATTGTAGTCAGTGTGACTCTCATTTTGTGATTGAGCAGTGACCTCTAGGCAGCTGGCCTTTCTGCATGTGTAGAATCCATTTTGTACACACATACTATCTGTAGTAGTATCATTTGATTGTGGTTAAGGCTTCCCACCATGGTTTTTCCCCTTACAGGGTTTCCACGTATAAATAATTGTGTTATGTGTTGTGGATGTTAATGTCTTTCTATTTCATGCATTAATCTTTATCGGTACTGCAATTAACTGTTAAGACTGTCTACCGACATAACGTTTGGTTTATCGGTATTAAGAATTAAGTTTTGGTTAAGTTAATTTTGGTTGAATTTATTGGACAATTGATTCACCCCCCCTCTCAGTTGTCTCTAGGACCTAATAATTTTTTGATTCTTGGAGTCCAGTTGATAGATTTTTGTTGCAATATACAGTATTTTGATTTTGGTCAGACACTTAGTCAATTTTCACTAAGTGTTTCCATCAATGCCAAAGGGGGAGATTATTGGCAAGAGACACTGCATTATTGTTCAAATGTTGTCATTGATGACAACTGGAGTCAGATATTCAATTTGTAGTTCATAAATCATTCAATAACAAAAGACCGAGTGAGCTCCAGTGAGATAGAATAATGTATCTGACAGTGTACAGTATTCTAGTTGGAAGATCATTTGTGTTGAATATTTTATGTTGCATATTTTGAATAAGCATTGTGGATGTGTAATATACCTTATTATAGGCTTATGGCATCCGATGTTGATTTTTGAGTGAGTTGGAAGGTCAACTATATAGGTTTTTAAGTAGAACAATGTTCATCAACAGTAACGTGTGGATATTCATTGTGCAGATTGTGCAGAATAATTTTGGTGATTATTTGTGTGTTCAAGGATGTTAAGCCAACATGTGGGAAGCATGTGGACAATTTTTTTTCATCCGCATGATTGTTTTGGATTAGATTGAGCCAACTTGGTAACAAATTTCATTTGTGTGTGATGTGTTTTTGGGCAGACAAGAAGAAGACCTAAATTGATGTTGTGGATATATCAGACTAATTGATATGATCATTTTCAATATTGGTAGTTATGTGTGAAGTGTGTATGAATGATTGTGTGCAGTTTCACATGTGCAAGGGAAGGATTTAAGCTCTAAAATATAGTATAGTATTAGAATAGAGTAGTGTAGTAGAGCAGAGCAAGACTATGTGATTTGTGCTTAACGAGAACTGCTCTTGGCATTTGTAGATGTTTTTTATCAGTTTAGACATTTAAATTATTATCTGTAATCATTTGTAAGGAAGTGATCCTTTCAGGGTTGTAGCCCTTATTGTAATTTGAGTAGTGAGCTCTAGGAAATGTGCCTGAATGCATGTGCATTCCCCTCAGGTAATATTATTATACTTCTAACAAGGTATATTAATATTGTGGGTCTCTATCGCACCATGGTTTTTCCCTTAACCAAGTTTTCACATAAAAAAACTTGGTGTTATGGTGTTGTGGTCATTTTCTTTGTGTTTCTGCACTCTACTTTTATTCATTTGCATTAAGTGGTTTGCATGATAGATTAAGAATGTTAAAAATTTAATAACACTGATTCACCCCCCTCTCTCAGTGTTCCTTGATTCCAATAGTAACATTACAATCATTTTGAGAATTTGAAGGTGCGACACCTTGAATGACTATTTTTCCTTGAGAGGGTCAACTTGAGGATTGTGGAGAAGAGATACCTTGAATCGTGACCTTGGTTCTATGAGTGGATGGAGGGGGATCAGCTCCTTTGATTGTGATGGTGTTAACATGGGTGTAGGTAGGTTCTATGCGGCCCACCAAGGAGTCAAAGTTGGATATATAGTTGGTATAGTCATAATTGATAGTGTGAGATGATGAAGCTTTGTCCTTACCAGGCTTAGGAAAAGGGTCCTAGTGCATTTTAAGTTAGTCATTCAAATTACCAGGTTTTGCGATATCAACCTCAATGTCACCCTTGTCAATAAGGTCTTGGATGTAGTTCTTGAGCTTCATACACTTATGTATATCATGACCATTGACACAATGGCAGTCACAATATTCATTTTCATTATACCATCAGGGTTTAGGTTGATTGAGATCAAAAGGGCATGTTATCAGAAAGACAACAACACCCGCCTTGACTAAGTTCTGGAAGATGACCTTGATGGGTTCAATAAGAAGAGTATATTCATGTTCGGACTGATTGTTGGAATGGGGAGGTTGAACTTGGATGAAGGGATTGTTGTGGGGTTCTAATTAATTATGGGAATTGGATTGATTGTGAGGGTTGGATTGATTCTTGAAGAAGTTGACGGTGTTGGTGGGTTTGGATGGGGTGGTGACATTTTGGACACGCTTGGCATCAATGACTCCATCATTAACTAAATTCTTGTTCTTAGACCAAAACTTTAACTTGTCAGTGTAATAGGAACCTTGGTTAGTGTAGTGTCAAAAATTGAATACCCCTTTGTAATTCAACCTACATCTTTTGCAACCACTTTGGTGTCCATTCCCCTAGCACTTGAGTAGTCTCTCTTCAACCCTTGCATCGGCCTTTTCCCTCTCAAGATGCTCAAGACCCCCTTTTAGCAGCTATCCTTCAACTTTTATTTCTTGTTAGCTGTGTATCTCCCTTGTCTCGTGTTGTTTTTTAGAGTGATTCATTTGGACACGAGCATGTCGCATGGATGTCTGTGTGTCGTGCATTCATCCCACGACATCTAATGTTTGAATGTTGATTCTAAGCATGCCTTTCCACTTGTCACTTGCGTATGTCAGTGGAAATGACTCTGAACCTTTCAAATGGCTTGCCAACTTTCTTTTCCCTCCTCTTCTCTCTTTTAAAATCTATATTTTTTCTCCATTCAAGTCTCTAGTTCCTCCATAAAATCTCTCTTATTTTTTGTGCTCTCACAGCTTTCTCTAGCTATCTCTCGCTTGCTACAACAGTCTCTATTTTGCTACAACACTCTCAAGCTCTCACAATAATCTTTTGCAACCCTATTGTCTTTCTCAAGACCCTTTGGTAATATCTTTCCATCATTCTATTAATCCTATCTTTGAGCATCTTGGGATTTATCACATCCCTCTTCTATCATTTATCGTTTATCATTTATCATTTATCTTATCTTGTATTTATCTTTTTCTATCAATCTATCTGGTTGTTTGTGGAGGTAGAAACACCAAAATAGGGATTTAACTAAGGCAAGTCCCCAAGTAGCCCCAAACATTTTTCCTTTCTAGCTTGTGTGCAGGTTGCATTAGAGAAGATTCATTTGGTTGGAGGCTTCATATCATGGATCAGTTGTGATATTATCTTCTTCCTTTCCTTTGTGGCTTTCATTCCATCTATATAATTTGATAGTTCTAATACTTAAAATAAGTACAGATCCAATAGCCAACAAGATGAGAGGGGGGGGTGAATCATACAAACTTAATCTTCCATAAAAACATCAAATTCAACCTCGGTAACACCTACTCCAGTAATATAACCAAAACTGTCAAACATGCAAACTCAAAAGCATAGAAACATCATAAACCTCATAACACCAGATCTAACGTGGAAACCCAAATAGGGAAAAACCATTGTGGGATTTCGGACCCACTAAGAAATATACTCTTCTAGAGTATGCTCGGTTAAAAGAAAATCATGTTAAAGATTACAAACACATTGCTAAATGTGACCCGATTAAGGGATTTCCCTCAGATCTGTTAGGATCTTCACCTTGTTAGAAGTGACCTTGTTAAAGGATTTCAAATACTCAATCAGAATGTCACCTTGTTAGAGGGTTTTACAAATAAGACTGTTAAGTCCACTCGGTTAAGAGATTTTCTATCACTATCACAAAATAACAGTAATAAAAATCTATTTGCAACTTCACATCTAAAATGCTAAAGAAGATTCTTATTTGTTCAATACAATCTAGACATAGAACTAATCTTGTCCATCTACTGGGCTTCTATACTCTGTTATTCAAATAGGTCTTCAAGCTTCTATGCTCAGTAATCACTATGTAGCATCCCTATGCATACACTTGCCCGCATACATTGTTTATCAACAGTTTCCTATTTATAAATAATAGCTAACCGCTTAATCTCCTTGATCACATTTCCCATGATCAATCATAGCCATCGGATCTTTGATCTTGTCCGGGTTCAATGCATCTTTCGATCTAAAAATGTTTTACCCCTCCTAGGAACTTGCATACATTTCTTGGAACTTGTGCCAGGGTATTGCGGTTCAATCTGTGTTGTAGATCTTCATGTTGACTTTCCATTGCCTTAGATTCTTTAACAGACTTCATGCATAGCATACCAATCATTTAATCAGTTCCAGCTCATTAGCTTCCTTCATTAAATAACATATGTAACCATTTAATGCATTCTATTATAGCTCAGTTATAACTCGGTAACAACTCGATAAATACTAAACTTCACTCAGTAGACATTCTGCCTTCATTAACTGATAGCGATAACCTTAGGGTTTACCAACTAGGTTCCTTAGGGTTTACCGACTAGGTTCTTTGCTTGATAACATAGTATAGTATTAACCTTTACAATTTACAACATATGTATGATGTTAAAACAATCTAAACATCATGATCTCATCATTGTCTGACTCGGTAATAGTTGCCCATTGAATACCTTATTCATCATATTCTTTCCTGTGTCTTTTACCGACAACTTTATATTCTTCAAATCATACTTCTCAAGATATGGCAACATCATACTGAATTAAAAAATCAATTTCTTGACATCAATGAAAAAATAATAATATCAAGACAGTAAACATCTTTAATCAGTTATATCCATAATCATCAACAACCTTCTCAATATCCTTATTGAAATTCCAACAATCTTTCATTGTCTATTATAATGCTATATTGCCAACAATCTCCCCCTTTGGCATTGATGTCAAAACCAATTGATTTGACCTTAAAAGATTCGAATTGTTGTGATTCTGAAATGCTGAAATGCTCTCTTGCTGTCATCAAACTTTCTCCCCCATACATTAGTCTCAGTCTTCTTTCTAAACTATATTCTTCTCAGTTTTCTTCTAGTCTTCCCCCCCAATATTAGTCTTCTTCCCCTTTGACAACAATGCCAAAAAGTAAAGAACTAAAACATAATTTCTTTCTGTATGAAGTGATTTCCTATTGTTGTGTGTCAATTCAGTCTTGGTCAGAGCATTTTGTCTTCAATTCCTATTCCATGTATTATTTCCTATACACCTTTAGAAAGCATCCTAAAGTGTATAATGCAACATCAACTCCTAAAAGATATTTGATAGAGTCATTAGATTGATGCTTTCACCGAACTCAGTCAGTGAGTAGAAGATAGGGGTAGGACCCCTAACTTACTTCTGAGATATTCAAAAGTGTCCCTTGGTAGTGGCTTGGTGAAGATATCTGCTATTTGTTCCTTTGTGCTAACATACTCCAACACCACTTTCTTCTCTTGAGCTTCTTCTCTAAGATAAAGATATTTGATAGATATGTGCTTTGTCTTAGAGTGCATAACAGGATTCTTTGAAATATTAATGGCACTAGTATTGTCACAGAATATAGTTACTAGCTCGGTAACTTTCTCATTTATACCTTCTAACAGTTGTTTGATCCATGCAATGTTGGTACAATTCAATGCTACAGCAACGTATTTAGCTTCTATTGTTGACTATGAAACACATCCTTGTTTATTGCTAAGCCAACTCACTAGTCTTTCTCCTAAAAAGAAAGCTCCTCCACTTGTTCTTTTTCTATCATCAATGTTGCCTACCCAATTAGCATCAGTATAAAATTTTAAATAAAAATCATTTCCTTTCTGATATACTAATCCATAATCCTCAGTGCCTTTCAAGTATCTAGAAATTCTTTTGATTGTTGTCATGTGTGTTTCCTTAGGATCTGCAGAGAATCTTGCAACTATACCTACTGCATGTGCTATATCTGGTCTGTTGTGAACAACATATTGTAGTTTTCCAATCATGGATCGGTAAAGTGTCTCATCAACAGATGCAGATTAATCATTCTTTGATAATTTAAAGTTGGTAGTCATAGGAGTACTTACTGGTTTTGAATCCTCCATTCCAAATTTCTTCAAGATTTCCTTTATGTACTTGGATTGAGTAATGAAAATCTCATTTTTCATTTGTAGTATCTGTAGACCTATAAAATACTTTATCTCACCGATTTATGACATCTCAAATTCTTTGCTCATTTCATTTCCAAAGTTCTTGCATAAAGAGTCATTTCCACAAAATATAATATCATCAACAAATATGGCTGAGATCAGTATTCCATTTTCATCATTCTTCATGTACATATTTTTGTTCTCACTTGTCCTTATAAAACCAATCTTAATCAGATAAGAGTGCAATCTTTCATACCATGCTCTAGGTGCTTGTTTCAAACCATATAAAGCTTTGTTCAATTTACATACCTGATCTTTATTATTGTCTTCAACAAATCCTTCAGGTTGTTCAATAAAAACTTCTTCTTCTAATATTCCATTCAGAAATGCAGATTTGACATCCATTTGATATACCTTGAAATTTTTGAAAGCAGCATAGGCCAACAATGTTCTTACTCCAAATCTAGCAACAGGTGCAAAAGTTTCACCATAATCAATTTCTTCTTCTTGAACATAACCTTTGCAAACTAGTCTTGCTTTGTTTTGAATGACCTCTCCTTTTTCATTTAGCTTATTTCTGAAAATCCACTTTGTACCAATTACATTTTTGTCCTTTGGTCTTGGGATTAGTGTCCATGTGTCATTCTTCTTGATTTGATCAATCTCTTCTATCATAGCATTTATCCAATCTTCACTGTTGAATGCCTCTTTCACTATTCTAGGTTCAAATTCAGATATTACACATGTATTCTATCTTAGTTTGCTCTTTGTCATCACTGGATCATCCTTATCTCCTATAATCTGACTTGGTGCATGATGTCTTCTAACATACTTGGCTAATGCAGGCTCAGTAGGCTCTGTATGATCTTCTTCATCACTCGGTAACTGGATATTCTCTTTATTTTGTTCAACAGTCTTCTCGGTAGGCTCTGTAAGACTTCTCAGTTGAACATAGACAAATTCATCATAGTCTTCTGGTTCCTTGGAATTTCCTTCATCATTTCTTTCTGCAAATTCATCAATTTTCACATTTTCACTTTCTACTATTTTGTTAGATGATTTGATCAGACATTTAAATGCTTTGCTTTTAGAAGAATAACCTAGAAATGTTCCTTCTTCACTCTTCTGATCAGACTTTCCATTTCTATCATCTTTGTGAGCATAGCATCTACTTCCAAAGATTTTAAAATAACTTACATTAGGTTTCTTATCATACCAGATTTCATATGGTGTCTTCAAAGTACCTTTCTTCAATTGTACTCGCTTCAGGGTGTAAACTGTTGTGCTTATTGCTTCTTTCCAAAAATTTTGTGGCACCTTCTTTTCAATCATCAGTGTTCTAGCACAATCCACAATAGATCTATTTCTTCTCTCAGCTATTCCATTCTGCTGTGGAGTTCTCGATGCAAAGACTTGTCTTTTAATACCATGATCATTGCAAAATAAGTTGAACTCATTAGATGTGAACTCTCCTCCTCTATCTGATCTAAGACATTTCAGTTGTCTTCTTGTTTCATTTTCAACTCTTGCCTTGTACCATTTAAACATTTGAAAAGCTTCTGATTTTTCTTTTAAAAACATTACTGACATCATCCTTGAATAGTCATCCACAAATAATATGAAATATTTATCACCATAATAACTTTGAACTTTCATAGGACCATAAAGATAAGTGTGCACTAGATCTAAAATTCTCTTAGAAGTGTAAGACTTACTTGTAAAGCTTGGTCTTGTCATCTTACCCATCTGGCATCCTCGACACATAGCATTCTCAGGTTTTTCAAGACTTGATAGACCTCTTACTCGGTGCTTCTTGCTTATTTTGATTAGATTATCAAAATTTACATGACAAAACCTTTTATGCCATAACCAGGTATCATCTATCTTTGCATACAAACACTTATTACGAGTTGAGTCAAGGTGAAATGTGTTACCTTTTGTTTGTGTCCCGGTAACAGCTAACTTTGAATTCTTGTCATGAACTTTGACAATTCCTTTCTCAAATTCTATTCGGTAACCTGTGTTGTTTAGTTGTGCTACACTCAACAAATTGTATTTTAAACCTTCAACCCAATAAACATCATTGCATCTTGCATTCTCAAGAAGTGTTATAGATCCTTTACCTTTCACCAGACATGGTGCATCATTACCAAATCTAACATAGCCTCCATCATAATCTTCTAATATAACAAACTTGTGTTTATCTCTTGTCATATGATGTGAGCATCCATTATCTAAAATCCAAGAATCATTAGTGTTTATGTGTGATATTAGGGATTTTTCTTCATACCTTTCTTCATCTGATCCATCTTTGATAGCCACATAAACTACTTCCTTAACCGATAGCGATAACCTTAGGGTTTACCAACTAGGTTCCTTAGGGTTTACCGACTAGGTTCTTTGCTTGATAACATAGTATAGTATTAACCTTTACAATTTACAACATATGTATGATGTTAAAACAATCTAAACATCATGATCTCATCATTGTCTGACTCGATAATAGTTGCTCATTGAATACCTTATTCATCCCCTTATTCATCATATTCTTTCTCGTGTCTTTTACCAACAACTTTATATTCTTCAAATCATACTTCTCAAGATATGGCAACATCATACTGAATTAGAAAATAAATTTCTTGAAATCAATGAAAAAATAATAATATTAAGACAGTAAACATCTTTAATTAGTTATATCCATAATCATCAACAACCTTCTCAATATCCTTATTGAAATGCCAACAATTTTTCATTGTTTGTTATAATGTTATATTGCCAACATAATCATTTTACCTTCTTTATATACATTTATCACATTTAAATTAATCTAAAACACATATCTATTATATTTTTCCCTTCTGTGTGAACTCTGCATTATGTTCGTATAGTACACTAGTGCATCACGAAGTTGTCTATAATCTGTGTATGCATCCTAGTGTAGAGAGATATCAGAGGATGTATAGAGACACTGTTGTTAGTTAAATGAGAGGGGGGGTGAATCAGATAAACTCACAATTCAATATTTCCAATCAGATTCAACCTCGGTAGAACTTACTTGATATGCAACTATGACTGTAAATCATTCAAACTCATAAAATGATAAACTTGAAACATCAAAACACATTTAACACCATATTTAATGTGGAAACCCAAATAGGGAAAAACCACTGTGGGATTTTGGACCCACGAAGAAAATATACTCTTATAGAGTAGGCTCAGTTATAAGCCAATCCTATTAAAGATTACATAAACACATTGCTAGACTTGACCTGGTCAAGGGATTTCCCTCAGATCTATTAGAATCTTGTACTTTGTTAGAAGTGACCTTGTCAAAGGATTTCAAACACTCAATTATAATGTTACCTTGCTAGAGGATTTACAAATAAGACTATTAGGTCCACTCGGTTAAGAGATTTCCTGTCACTTACAAAAATAAATAACAGTAATAAAATTATCTGTAACTTCACATCTCAAATGTTATAGCAGACTCTATGTGCTCAAAATCATCTTGTCATAAGACTTATCTTCCTCCTTGTTGGGCTTCTCACTCTTTTCTTCAATTAGATCTTCAATCTTTTGTACTGTGTAATCACTTCTACAGCATCACTGTTCTTCTATTTGCCCACATACTTTGTTCATCAACTTTTCCTTATTTATAAGCAATTCCTAACTGCTTCATCTCCTTAATCACATTTCCCATGATTAATATTAGCCATCAGATCTTCAAACTTGACTAGGTTCATTGAATCCTTCGAACTGAAAAATGTTTCATCTTGCCTTGAAACTTGTATTCCTTTCTTGGTACTTGTGCTCGGTTATGATCATTTAATCTATGTTGTAGATCTAACTCTTGAATTTTCATTGTCATTGATCCTTAACAAACTTCTTGCATGACATTCCAATCTTCTACAAATCTCCAGCTCATTGGCATCCTTCATTTAATAATGTATTTATTCATCCAATGCATTCTGTTACTACTCGGTTGATACTCGATTAATTATGAACTTTACTTGGTAGACATTTTGTATTCATCTTGGTTACTATCTCGATAGCTTTGCTTGCTAACGACACTCGGTGACTTCTTCCTTCTTTAACCGACATCGATAACCTTGGAATTTACCGACTGACTCCTTGTTTGGTAAAATAGAATAGTATCAACCTTTACTCATTCTATTGCATGAAATCTTTTCTCCTTCTTATTCAGTCTTCGAATACACATATATAGGATATCAAAACAATCAAAATATCATAATCTCATCACTGTCTAACTCGGTAATAGTTTCCCATTGAATAACTTATTACTCCCCTTCATTTTCACACTCTTTCAGTGTCACTTACCGACATCTTTATACTCATCAAAACATACTCTTTAAGATATGGCAACATCATACTGAATCAGAAAATCAATTGCTTGACATCAATGACAAAATAATATCATTAAGACAATAATCATCCTTTATCAATTATATCATCAATCTCCAACAACCTTCTCAATATCATCATACCAACAAACTTATTGTAATGCCAACAATCTCCCCCTTTGGCATTGATGGCAATACCAACTTGTTGATTTATTCCAATTGATTCGAACTGCTGTTATTCTTCTCCTGTTATCCTTGAGCTATAAACTTCTCTTTTCATTAGTCTTCTCCCCCTTTGACAACAATGCCAAAAGTAAAACTGATCCATGATTACTTCCCTTGTGAAGTAATTTCCTTGTTGTTAAAACATATACAAATGTATCATCTTAGTCTCGGTCAGAGCATCTTGTCTTCATTCACTGTTTCCTGCACAACTTTAGACAACCTTCTAAAGTGTGTAAATCAACATCAACTCATAAATAGTTGTTTTGTAGAGTCATAGAATTGATGCTTTCACCAAACTCTATTGGTGAGTACTAGATAAGGGTAGGACCCCTAACTTACTTCTAAGATACTCAAAAGTGTCCCTTGGCAGTGGCTTTGTGAAGATGTCTGCTATTTGTTCCTTTGTGCTAACATATTCCAGCACAACTTTCTTTTCTTGAACTTCTTCTCTTAGATAATGATACTTTATAGAAATATGCTTTTTCTTAGAGTGCATTACTGGATTCTTTGAAATGTTAATAGCACTTGTATTATCATAAAATATAGTTACTGGCTCAACAACTATCTCATTCATACCTTCCAGCAGTTGTTTGATCCATGCTATATTGGTACAAATCAATGCTACAATGACATATTAAGCTTCAACTGTTGACTGTGAAATGCATCCTTGTTCCTTGCGAAGCCAACTCACTAGTCTTTCTCCCAAAAAGAAAGCTCCACCGCTTGTGCTTTTCCTATCATCAATATTTCCTACCCAATCAACATCAGTATAGACTTTTAAGTCAAAATCATTCCTCTTTTTATATAGTAAACCATAATCTTTAATGCCTCTCAAGTATCTGAAAATTCTCTTGATTGTTGTCATATGGGTTTCTTTGGGATCTACAAAAAATCTTGCAGCTATACCTACTGCATGTGCTATATCAGGCCTACTGTGAACTACATATTGCAACTTTCCAATCATAGATCGGTAAAGTGTCTCATCAATAGATGCATATTCATCATTCTTTGACAGTTTACAATTAGTATTCATAGGAGTACTTACAGGTTTAGAATCCTCCATTCCAAATTTCTTCAAGATTTCCTTTATATACTTGGATTGAGTAATGAAAATCCCATTTTTCATTTGCAATATTTGTAAACCTATAAAATACTTTATTTCACCGATTAATGACATCTCAAATTCTTTGCACATTTCATTTCCAAAGTTCTTACATAAAGAATCATTTCCACAAAAAATAATATCATCAACAAATATGGCTCAAATCAGTATTCCATTATCCTCATCATTCTTCATAAACATGTTGTTGTTTTCACCAGTCCTCATAAATCTAATCTTTATTAAGTAAGAGTGCAACCTTTCATACCACGCTCTAGGTGCTTACTTTAGGCCATATAAATCTTTGTTCAACTTACATACTTGATCTTTATTCTTCTCTTCAATAAATCCTTCAGGCTATTCAATATAGACTTCTTCTTCTAGTATACCATTCAAAAATGTAGATTTAACATCCATTTGATATACCTTGAAATTTTTGTAAGCAGCATATGCCAATAATGTTCTCACTCCCTCAAGTCTTGCCACAGGTGCAAAAGCCTCACCATAGTCTATTCCTTCTTCTTGAGCATAACCTTTGCAAACTAGCCTTGCTTTATTCCGAATGACCTTACCTTTTTCATTTAGCTTATTTCTGAAAATCCACTTTGTACCGATTACATTTTTCTCTTTTGGTCTTGGGACCAGTGTCCATGTTTCATTTTTCTTGATTTGTTCAATCTCTTCTATCATAGCATTCACCCAATCTTTATTTCTTAATGCCTCTTTTACTATCCCCGGTTCAAACTCGGATATCAGACATGTGTTCTATCTTAGTTTGTTCCTTGTCGTCATTGGAGCATCCTTATCTCCTATAATCTGACTTGATGCATGATTTCTTTTGACATATTTTGCTAATATAGGCTCAGTAGGCTCTGTATGATCTTCTTCATCACTTGGTAACTGAGTATTTTCTTCATCAGCTTTCTCAGTAAGACTTCTCGGTTGTACATATACAAACTCTTCATAATCTTCTGGTTCTTTGGAATTTCCTTCATCATTCCTTCTTGCAAATTCATCAATTTTCACATTTGCACTTTCCACTATTTTGTTAGATGATTTGATTATACATTTAAATGCTTTACTCCTAGAGGAATAACCAAGAAATGTTCCTTCCTCGCTTTTCTAATCAAATTTTCCATTTCTGTCATCTTTGTGAACATAACATCTACTTCCAAATATTTTAAAATAACTTACATTTGGTTTCTTGTCATACCAGAGTTCATACGGTGTCTTCATAGTTCCTTTCTTTAGTTGTACTTGGTTCAGGGTGTAAACTGCAGTGCTTATTGCTTCTCTCCAAAATATTTGAGGTACTCTCTTTTCTATCATCAAATTTCTAGCACAATCTATAATTGATCTGTTTCTTCTTTCAGCTATCCTATTTTGTTGTGGTGTTCTCGGTGCAGACACTTGTCTCTTTATACCATGATCATTGCAAAATAAGTTAAATTCATCTGAAATGAACTCTCCTCCTCTATCAGATCTTAGACATTTCAACTGTCTTCCTGTTTCTTTTTCAACTCTTGCCATATACCATTTGAACATTTGAAAGGCTTCTGATTTCTCTTTTAAAAACATAACTGACATCATCCTTGAGTAATCATCCACAAATAATATGAAATATTTATCACCATAATAACTTTGAACTTTTATAGGACCACAAAGATCAGTGTGCACAAGATCTAAAATTCCTTTAGAAGTGTAAGACTTACTTGTAAATCTTGATTTTGTCATCTTACCCATCTAGCATCCTCGGCATATTGCATTCTCAGGTTTTTCCAAGCTCGGTAGATCTCTTACATGATGATTCTTACTTATTTTGATCAGGTTATCAAAATTTACATGATAAAACCTTTTATGCCATAACCAAGTATCTTCTATTTTTTCATACAGACATTTATTCCAAGTTGAGTCAAGATGAAATGTATTACCTCTTGTTTGAGTCCCGATAGCAGCCAACTTTCCATGTTTGTCATGAACTTTGACAATTCCTTTCTGAAATTCTATTCGGTATCCTGTATTGTTTAGCTGTGCTACACTCAACAAATTATATTTCAGACCTTCAACCCAATATACATCATCACATTTAGCATTGTCAAGAAGTGTGATAGAACCTTTACCTTTCAGAGGACATGGTGCATCATTACCAAATCTTACATAGCCTCCATCATAATCTTCTAATTAACAAACTTGTGTTTATCACTTGTCATGTGATGTGAGCATCCACTATCTATGATCCAAGAATCATTATTATTTATGTGTGATATTAAGGCTTTTTCTTCATACCTTTCTTCATCTGATCCATCTTTGATAGTCACATATACAACTTCCTTTTTCTCAGTCCCTTTAGATTTATCATCATTGGATTCCTCATCAGCTACTAGGCATGTCTTTTTATCTCTCCTTCTGAAGTCTCAGTGCCCTCTATATTGGTTGTATTTCTATTTTTCATCTCGATATTCTCTCTTTTCACTAGATTCTTTGTCAAGACAGTTAGAAGCCATATGTCCAATTTTATCACAGTTAAAACATTTTAAAGGTAACTTTCCTTTATACTTACCTTTGCCTCTCGGTAACCTTCTGGCCAATAATGCTTCAAACTCTTCTTGCTTTTTGATTTCCTCATTTAGTTTGTGTACTTCTTCCATGTTTTTGTGAAATCTCTCACTTGCTTCATTGTGATTTCCTTTAGCATACTTATACATTCTATCATTGTAATCATTAGATTCACCAAGATGAAAAGAACTGAATGCATATTCAACTTTGTTTTCCGAAGACCCACTGTTATCAAAATTACTTAACTCAAAAGCATGCATCTTACTGATAGTAGCATCCAAAGAGACTAGCATGTTTGGTACAAACCTTAATTCATTAATTGCAGAGACTCAAATGGCATAAGTAGGTAGAAGTGTTCTCAGCAACTTACTTGTTACATCCTTTTCTTCAATAGTTCCTACTACTCCTTTGATTTGATTGACAATTTCCTTTAACCTTGTATTGTATTGGATTATGTTCTCACCTTCATTCATTCTCATGGATTCAAGTTGTCCTCTTAGACTGTCTAATTTTTCTCTTTGAACATGTTCATCACCATCATACACGACTGTAAGGTTATTCCACATAGCTTTGGCATCATTACAACCTTATAGATCATTAAACTCTGAGTCAGTCAATGCTGATGTTATTTCAATCATTGCTTGAATATTTTATTGCTTTACCTTTATTTCTTCCATTGTCATAGGGTAGGTGCTAGGTGCAGTGTAATCATTCTCCAGATAATATGTTGCATATTCCCCAATTCTTGATAAGTGCAACTTCATCCTTTTCTGCCATGTGGTGAAACTTGACTTGTTCAACTTTGGTGCATCCCTTTTATACATCTTCAAATCTTGCCTCAAGTTCCTTTAAAATTTTCTTTCGGAGTTCCAACTCTGATACCAATTGTTAGTTAAATGAGAGGGGGGGTGAATCAGATAAACTCACAATTCAATAGTTCCCATCAGATTCAACCTCGGTAGAACTTACTTGATATGCAACTATGATTGTAAATCATTCAAACTAATAAAATGATAAACTTGAAACATCAAAACACATTTAATAATAGATTTAATGTGGAAACCCAAATAGGGAAAAACCACTATGGGATTTCAGACCCACAAAAAAAAAATACTCTTCTAGATTATGCTCGGTTAAAAGCCAGTCTTGTTAAAGATTACATAAACACATTGCTAGATGTGACCCGGTCAAGGGATTTCCCTCAGATCTATCAGAATCTTGCACTTTGTTAGAAGTAACCTTGTTAAAGGATTTCAAACACTCAATTAGAATGTTACCTTGCTAGATGATTTACAAATAAGACTATTAGGTCCACTCAGTTAAGAGATTTCCTGTCACTTACAAAAATAAATAACAATAATAAAATATATCTGCAACTTCACATCTAAAATGTTATAGCAGACTCTGTGATTAAAATCATCTTGTCATAAGACTTATCTTCCTCCTTGCTGGGCTTCTCACTCTTTTCTTCAATCTTCTATACTCTGTAATCACTTCTGTAGCATCATTGTTCTTCTATTTGCCCGCATACTTTGTTCATCAACTTTTCCTTATTTATAAGCAATTCCTAACCACTTCATCTCCTTAATCACATTTCCCATGATTAATATTAGCCATCAGATCTTCAAAATTGACTAGGTTCATTGAATCCTTCGAATTGAAAAATGTTTTATCTTTCCTTGAAACTTGTATTCCTTCCTTGGTACTTGTGCTCAGTTATGACCGTTCAATCTGTGTTGTAGATCTAACTCTTGAATTTTCATTGCCATTGATCCTTAACAAACTTCTTGCACGATATTCCAATCTTATATAAATCTCTACCTCATTGGCATCCTTAATTTAATAATGTATTTCTTCATCCAATGTGTTCTGTTACTGCTTGGTTGATACTCGATTAATTCTAAACTTTACTCGATAGACATTCTGTATTCGTCTCAGTTACTATCTTGGTAGCTTTGCTTGCTGATGACACTCAGTGACTTCTTCCTTCTTTAATCGACATCGATAACCTTGGAATTTACTGACTGGCTCCTTGCTTGGTAAAATAGAATAGTATCAAACCTTTACTCATTCTATTGCATGAAATCTTTACTCCTTCTTATTCAATCTTCGAGTAAACATATATAGGATATCAAAACAATCAAAATATCATAATCTCATCACTGTCTAACTCAGTAATAGTTGCCCATTGAATAAATTATTACTCCCCTTCATTTTCACATTCTTTCAGTGTCACTTACCGACATCTTTATACTCATCAAAACATACTCTTTAAAATATGGCAACATCATACTGAATTAGAAAATCAATTGCGTGACATCAATGACAAAATAATATCATTAAGACAGTAATCATCCTTTATCAATTATATCATCAATCTTCAACAACCTTCTCAATATCATCATACCAACAAAATTATTTTAATACCAACAACTACATCTTGAGTGGAGAGTGTGTGTGAAAAAGGGTCTGTAGCTACAAGCACAACACTTCAATTAAGTCATTACATGTATGGTTAGTAAATAATTAATCAATAAATAATAAACCATAACAAAGTGACTAATTCCCTTCTAAAAGATGTGAGTATAAGATTGCTCTCAGATTTTTTATAAGCAATACCAGTGACTAGACTACACCAAGACGAAGGATTTAATCTATATGATATTAACTATATGGATGCAAAATGGATGAATAATTCAAGCAATAACGAATTCAAGCAATATGGATGCAAATAATCTAAGAAAGCACAAGGATCTTCAATGACTCTAGAGCGAAATTAGCATGATAATAATCTCCAAGTGTGTTCTCAAAAATCTCTGGGTTGAATTGGAATGAGAGTTGAAGGCTGAATTTATAGAGAATTACAAGAGAGATGATAAATTTAAGATTAATTGAAATAATTGAGAAATCGGGTTTAGTTAACCTTGAGATAGATTCCAATTATAGTTTAATTGAAATGCATTCAAATTAGAAGTCCAAGTTGAATTGGAAATAATAATAAATTAATTCCATGCATTTGTGATAAAAATAGATAATTATTTTATTTATTCAAGAATAGAGTCTTTTCAATGCAACTGAACATCTTTTTCTAAAAAGCTTTGAATTCTAATTTTAGAGAATAATTCAATAATTCAATTTAATTGTTTTTCTGATTTCAAGTTCTAAATTTAGAAAAAGAAATAATATCTCAAGTTTGATTTCTCTCTCAATTCAATTCTTTTATTTTATTTTCAATTCAACTCTTGCTCTGTAATTAATTCCTTTTTTGTAATAAATTAATTCTTTTTGCATGATTAAATGGCAAATTTATTAATTAATTAAATATGCAGGGATATTTAATAAATTAAATAGGATAATTGATCAAAATGATATTCTTGGAAATGATTCAATTAATTAAATAAATATTTAATTAATATTGAGTAATTGATTTGCCATGTGATATTTGATGATTAAAGAATTAATAATGTGCCCAAGGTTGATTTAATTGCCTTTGGTTAGGACCTTGGTGATGTTGTCAAGATTAGGGGCCCATGGTTTAGATGACCATTTTTAGGGTATTACATTTGCCCCTCTTTGAATTAATGTGCGAGCAACGTGTTGGTTCAAAGAATATGTGATGTCTAGGATATGCCAGTTCTGAACTTGATGGATCATGAACCAAATGAAGAGCAAGGTGTTTAGCTTGATTCAAAGCGATGAAGTTGAATGAAGTCTGATTAAAGTGATACTGATCCTGAACTTGATTGAACTGAGGAACGATAAAAAACAAAAGATACCAAACTTGAACTTGATTGATCAAGAAGCGGATCTTACTAATCTAGAACTTGATTGATCTAGACACAGCGAGCAAAGATAAAAATTGATCTTGAACTTGATTGATCAAGATACGATGAGCGAAAAATAAATTGTCCAGCCTGATTCGAAGTGATGAAATTGAACACCTTCTTAGATTTAGTGTGTGATCAAAGATACTCTTTAAAATTTTGATTAAGTTTAAATGAATAATCAGCTTGATGAAAAGTGATGAAACTGATTAATGTTAAGAGACCAATTCAGATGAAGACAAATATTATCTTGATTTGAAGTGATGAAACTGATATGCCCCTAGTGATTGATTCGATTCAGATGATCGAGAGATCTCAACTTGATGTGAAGCGATGAAGATGAGATGCCTCTTAGCAATAAGAATTGATTTTCTTTAGTTGAAAAGATTTTTTTGCTCGACTTTTGATAAAGATTAAAAAAAAATTCTCGACATGTGAGATGTGAGATCATAAGGTCATGAGTATGCCCCCTCGGGAACGAAATTGAAAGATAACGAGGGTACATTATAGGCAATTGTTGGAAATGATAAGTTATTTAGGCACAAATTGATCCTAAGGAATGTTTGAAAATTTGGTGTTGATTGATGAGAAATTGAGCGCAAAGTTGTGTAGAATAAAATTGAGATTCAACATTGATTCATGAGAAATTGAGCACAATTTGAAGAAAGACTGAGCATTTGATGAAAAAAGTGCTAAGTGGTCCAAATTTTGAAATTGACTAGTAAAATGATCTCGAATTTCGATTTCAATCCCGAAAATGGAATCAAAATGGGAAAATTAGCTAAGGGTGCAATTTTCATGTCCATCAGAGCAAGTTGAAAAATTAGGTTTTTGGCTATATATGGGACAAAAGTGTCATTTTCAAAGCATTTTAACCCTCCAAGTTTCAAAATTCAAAAAGCCTTCTGCAAAGAAAATGGTGGTCCCTACTCATACACATCGATTCAAGCACCAGAGATGACATAATCAACCCTGAAACTATGAGCCAATGGTAAGTGATCAATCTTAAGCCTCTTTATGTTTTCAATTTTGAATTTTTTTGCTCATTTTTCAAGTTTTTCGCATGTTTGGGGTCGGGTTTCACGTTTTATCATGTGAGACAAGATTATGTCTCGTACGAGTAACTGTTAAATTTTATTTTGTCATTTTAGGCCACTAGAATTATCATTCGGACCCTACCCTCGTTTCGTACGACATGTCTATAAAAAGACCATTTTGTCGTGCAAGGTCTAATAATGTGTCATTTGGGAATGTTTTATCATACGAGAGCCATTCCTGACTCCTACGAGATGCTGCCCTTCTATGTTTTGTCATTTAAGAAATAGTGGGCATTTTTGAAGATCTAAACTTGAAATTTTGATTTGCACTTGACTTAGTTAGATTTGTGTGATGTTTATTTCTCTTGTAGGCTCATTTGGAATGTTTTTTGATGCTTCGTTGTTGGGTTTTTGCAGGTTCGATTACCTCATGTGCTTTTCAGATGTGTTTATCCTCCCACCATGGCATTAGTATGACATTTATCAGAGGTTTATCAAGCTCATATTGATTTGTGTGGTTTGACTCATCTTCTTGGGTTACCAGATATCTGTGTGAATCACGGTATGCTCACAGCATTGGTTGAGCATTTCCATTTAGAGAATAACACGTTTCATTTGCCAATGGGGGAGATGACCATCACTTTTGAGGATGTATATAGGATCCTTCATATCCCTTTTGCTAGGGATAAGGTGGATTATGATGCAGCATTGTTACCTGGACTACAAGCGGTTAGACATGATGAGAGCATGTCTTGCAGAGCTGTAGTCACAGTTGATAGTGGCTCAGACTCAGCTAGCAGAGCAGGACCGACACTTTGCAGATCTTAGGGTTGAGCGTAATCACCAGATCTCAGAGATAGAGTCCTTGCAATAGGAGGTCCTTCTCCAGACTAGTAGGGCAGCCTACTATGTTGCAGCATATAGTATCGCAGTTCTAGTTGCGCAATAGGTCATTCCCTAATCACAATATATGGCACGGTTAGAGGGAGCTCGGGCACCTCGTCAAGATCTCAGTCATCAAGCTCCTCCTCCTCCTCCACCAGGTGATGAGGGAGAGGTCGAGAGCTAGATATTCTTTTTGTAGCTTGGTTTTTTTTTTTTGTAGACACCCCCATTGTTTTGTAGCCTATATGATTCTTGCTCCGATGGGAGTTTGTATATATCATTCAACATTATTTTGTACTCTTAGACTTTATACGATATATATATATACATACGAGATCTGATTTGACTTCATCGTACTTGTGTTGATTCATTTATGAGATGGTTTTTATATGCTTTATTCTATATGTATGCATTTATTTTTGGTATGTAATGCAAATGATTATGGATGTCTATTTTTGTTTCTTTTCATATGCAAATAGATGAATGTGTAATGAGTAATATGAAATGCAATGTTTCATTTTCTATGCAATAAGATGAATGTAGATGAGTGAATAATGAAATGTATGAATATATATAAAATGTTTATGTATGTAGCTAAACATCTCAAAACACAAATACTCGATTGAAGAAATGATGATAAATAGACCACTTAGCGTAAGAAATGATGATACTTTCAGCTCTCATTCAGAAGATAAAGAGATTATTACCATACCGAAATCACTCTAAATTCACAAAAATGTAGAATGATATACAAAATGCAACCTAAACCTAGCCACTAGATTTAAAATGCTTAAGATTAATCACCGAGCATAATGAACACAACAGGCAGGTTAGAGTTCCTTTCTTTTTCAATGTGCAATATTTATTATCTTGTCCGCAATGACCCTTTTTTCATTCATATCCTTGGATAGATTTCGCAAGGACCCGAAGTGCATCATAAAGAAATTCCCTCAAAACAATCAAAGAAATGATGTGAACCTCCCTGTAGCATAAAAATAAGCAGAGTCGAGGTATGTGAGGTGATTGCACCTTGATGTTAAGGATCTTATCACAGACACCCAGCTAATTTAGATGTTTCCAGATCATTGGGATTATTCCTACAATAAGAAAACAAAGAAAATATTATGCCCACAATCCTTGCTCCTCTTAGTCACAATAGACTTCCTCGAGTTACTCAGAGGGATAATAATCGAAAATCAATATAAAAGACAACATACAAAGAAAATTTTCATTCGTAGCTCAAACTGTTTAGTGATTGTTTTCCATTATGTTGTTTTGCTTGTTTACTCAGTGATAAAATTGTTTGGTAGTTAGGAGATAGGTGACTGACTTGGAGTGGACGACCAAGTTTCACTGACGAAAAGATGACTTGGTTGACACTACTTAGGATATGTGATGCACTCAGTCGATTAACCTAAGACTGGGACATTGATCAGTTTCAAGTCATGAAGGTTCCAACGAACCAGGATGTCACAAAAGTGACTGAAATATATGTACAAGCAAAAGCAAAGTTGCATGAAAGCAAGAAATGCCAACGTTGCGTTGATAGATGGAGTGCTTGAGTACAAGAGGCACCTGTTTGCTAGAGATTCATTCTATTTTTTTTACCAAGGTTCCTGTTTACCAGATTTTCACCAGTGCATTTTTCTCTCTTTATATTTTTTTTCTTTTTTTCTATTTTATTTTTTATTTTTTTATTTTTTTATTTTTTAAAATTTTTTTCAGGACTTTTTCTAATTTTTAGGATTTCTTCAAGACTTTTTCCAGTTGTACATGTTGATAGCACAGAGAATGCTAAGCAAAGAATTTCTTCAAGTGGATGGTGTTAATCAGTTCAAGGAGTTGTTCTCCTTCTAAATTTGAGAGTTGATAGGCACCAGAGCTGAATACAACAGTAACTATGTAAGAACCCAACCAGTTGGGTTCAAACTTCCCTTTGTTGTCTTGAAACTGCTGATTTTTAGGATTTTCTCTCAGAACTAGGTTACCAACCTTAAATTCTCTTTTTCTAACTTTCTTATTATATCCTTTGGACATTCTCTTCTGATACACTTTGAGATGATCAAACGCCCCTTACCGATGCTCATCCAGCAATTCGAGTTCTTGCAATCTAGATATTATATGATCTTCATTAGTAATAAGACCTTGCAAGGAAACTCTTAGAGATGGTATTTCTACTTCAATAGCTAGTACTGCTTTGGACCCATACACCAAAGAAAAAGGTGTAGCCCTAGTAGGTGTTCTGATACTTGTTCTGTAAGCCCATAGTGCAGGGTTGAGCTGCAGATGCCAATCCTTCCAAGACTTGTTTACTGTTCTGTGTAAGATAGTCAGTAGGTTTTTGTTAGATGCCTCGACTTGTCCATTACCTTGAGGGTAATATAATGATGGCTAGTGCTATTTTATTTTGAATTTCTCATAGAGCTCATCCATATCTTTATTCTTGAACTGTCCTCCATTATCAGTCACGATGGACGAAGGTATCCCATACCTACAGATGATATAGTTTAGGATGAACAAGGTGACTTGTTTACCGGTTGCTTTAATGAGCAGAACTACTTCTTCCCACTTGGTGAAATACTCAATGGTAGTTATGATAAATTTATGTCCATTAGATGATGCTAGATATATCTAACCAATGATATCAAAGGCCCATTGCTGAAAAGGCCAATGTGTAGTGAAGGGTATAAGATCCCTTGCTGGAGCATGTATGAGATTTCCATGTAGCTGACATTTTTCACAGGTCTTAACAAATTTAATAGCATCTTTCTCCATGTCTGGCCAATAGTAGCTAGTCCATAATAGTTTCCGAGCTAAAGTAAGACCATTCAAATGAGATCCACAAATACCTTCATGAACTTATGATAATGTGCATTTAGATTCTTCAGTTTCTAGATACCTAAGCAATGTACCATCCAAACCTCATCTAAACAAATCGTTAGCAATGATAACATACCATGAAGCATTTCAAGTTAGGTTCCTTTTCTCATTACGAGTAAGGTTTTCAGGTATAATTTGGTCTCGTAGATAAGAGTAGATGTGGCTGTATTAGGATGAGTCATGTCCAATAATAGAACAAACTATTTGGGTCTCAAGAGAATCATAGGTAAGGCAATGTAACTCTTCCACCAGGAATTCAAAGTGAAAATTGGACTCATGTAACTCAGGTATAGATGCCAAGGTGGCCATAGCATCTGCTGCTCTATTTGCGGATCGAGGAATCTATTGGAATGATACAAAAGCAAAATACTTCTTAAGATCATCAACCATTCTCTTATAAGGCATCAAATTTTCATCTTGAGTCTAATATGTATCATTGATTTGATTTATGATCAGGTAAGAATCTCCATAGATGTGTAATTCTGCAACCTTCCATTCAATAGCTAGCTTGATCCCATTCACCAGAGCCTCATATTCTGCAATATTATTTGTGCAAGGGAATAGAATCTTATAAGACTTTGGGATTGAATACTTCTGAGGAGTAATAAACAATATTCTAGCACCAAAACCATTTTAAGTAAAAGACCCAGCAAAGAACATCTTCCAGGGTTGTTGAGTAAGATACATTATTGATTCATCTGGAAACTCTGTGTGTAGTAGTTGAGTGTCCTCAAGTGGAGCTTCAGCAAGTTGATCAGCAATTACTTGTCCTTTTATGGCTTTGTGTTCCACATATTCAATGTCAAACTCTGTAAGGATCATGACCCATTTTGCCAATCTTCCTGTTAGTGTTTCTTTGTTGAGTAGATACTTGAATGGATCAATTTTAGCCACCAACTTGACTGAATGTGCCAGCATGTAGTATCTCAATTAAAGACTAATGCCAATCATGCTTTTTCTATTATAGTGTAGTTCATTTCATAAGACACCAATGTCCTGCTAATGTAATAAATAGGTCGCTCCTTTTTATTGTCATCCTATTGTGCGAGAAGTGCCCCTAGTGATGAATCAGTTGTTGATATGTATAAGATCAATGGTTTACCCTGAATAGGTGACATCAATATTGGTGGATTAGATAGGTACTCTTTTATCTATTGAAGGTGTTGTTCACATTCCTAATCCCAATTGTATATTACTCCTTTCCTCAATACTTTTGTGAAAGGTTGAGCTTTGTTTGTTAGCTAAGAAATGAAGCATCTGATGGATTGGAGACATCCCTGTAGACTTCTCATTTGACTGATGTTCTTCAGAGGTAGCATTTCCATTATAGCTTGGACCTTTTTAGGATCAACCTTGATTCCCTTCTTTTAAATGATGTAGCCAAGTAGTTTACCAAATGTTACTCTAAATGCACACTTCTTTGGATTTAACCGGAGTTTAAACTTTTCCATTCTGTCTAGTATAGGACCTAGCTCTTGAATATGCATTGATCTCTTCATAGTCTTCACTAAGGTGTCATAAACATAATCTTCCATATTCTTATGCATCATGTCATGAAAGATAGTTGTAACTTCTCTTTAATAGGTCACCCCCGCGTTCTTTAGTCCAAATGGAATGACATTCCAACAAAAGGTTCCCCATGCATAGGTGAAAGCTATCTTTTCTTGATCTCTAGGAGCTATTTTGATTTGATTATATCCGGAGAATCCATCCATTAGTGAGTACATCTCATACCCATCAGTCATGTCGACTCTCATATCAATATTTGGTAATGGAAAGTCATCCTTCGGACAAGCTTTATTAAGATATCTGAAGTCAGTGCAAAATCTGATAGATTTGTCTGCCTTTGACATAGGTACTATGTTTGAAATCCATTCGGCATAATCTATAGCTCTAATGAATCCAACTTTTAATATTTTTTCTAGCTCAGCCTTGACCAGTAGTGCCACATGTGGGTGCATCTTATAGAGTTTTTGCTTGATTGGTTTAACTCTTGGTGTGATAGAAAGATGATGCATGATGAGATCAAGATCCAGGCCTGGCATATCAGAGTACACCCATGCAAAGTTTATTTTATTTTCTAAGAATAGATGAGTGAAATCCTTCAATTCTTCTGTTGATAGTGATTGAGCTACATGAATGATGTGTGGTGTCTCTTAACTCCCAATGTTCACTGGCTGAGTTGGCTCGATCAATATGGAGGACCTTTCCTGGAAATGACTTGGCAGTACATCAAGTATCTCACCTTCAGGCACTTCAGAGAAGTTTTCACCTTTAGGTACGTCCTTTATTTTCTCTTTTTTAGATTCTGACACCGCCACAATGTGGTTTTCGCCATCAGATCTTTTATTTTTATTTTTCTTGTTTTTGTGACTAAGATACTTAATATCCACTTTAGTCATGTTTTCACTCTGTTTGTTGGTGGAAGAGTAAATGGGTTCAACTACATTGAGATAATAGGCTAACGTATAGTCATTGGCAAAAGTAGGTATATTCATGGGTTGGTTCTATAAAGTATAGTCATTTAGTTATGGATGTAGTAAGGATAAATGTTTGACAAGTTCGAGAGCATTCACGGTATTGTCATCACAACTGCAGATCGAAAAGTTGAGTTCCAAAAGTATACCTTGCGTAAGTGTCTCGAGACCAGGAAGAGTAAGAACATGATTATTAAAGTTCACATTAATATTTAATTTACCTAATCCAATAGACATACTGGTAGCTTCTTTCCCTACACCAGACTGGACGTCATATCATGGTTTGACAGTGATAAGATCAGTAGACAAATTTTCATTGTTTGTATCAGATGATTCAGAATTTGAGGATGAGTAGATATTGTCTTGAATACGACTATCATCAGAGTCATCGGATGAAGTTTCTGAGTCTTCTTCAAGTGATTTAGTAAATGTATGTATGGTATCAACACCAACATCTTTAATGCTGCAAGTTCCTTCATATTGTGGTTCATTTGTCATTTGTATCTGACACACCTGTTGACATGATCTTGTTGTTTATGTGATTTGTTGTCGTCTACTCCACTCAACTTCCTTTGGACTAATAATTGGTTCTTGTTCTATAGCTTCTAACTCTTCTTGTGTAGTTCTATACCTGATTTGTTCTATTTTAGCATAGGGGTACATAGATGAAAATCTTTCTAGTACTCTTCCTTCCTTCAGTCCTTGTTCATAATTTGTTGTCTCTTTTGTCTAATTTCCTATATTTCCTTCTCTAGTTTTATGTGCATCAATTCTTGAATATCATCTATGACACCGCTAGACTCTTCTAGAGTTTCTGTACTGGATGTATCTAAGAGGTGGTTAGAACCCCATTCATACTCATTTGAGTTAGTCTCTGAATCATCTACTTGCTGCCTACCAGTGTATGTGACTAGAACTTTTAGTGGTGCAAACAATTCTCTAATTCTTACTACTTCATCTCTTATATCCTAAGGGACCTCAACTTATTGTATTATTGTATCTGACACCATCGAAGCTTGAGCACTAACTATTTCTTCTTTCTTGACTGTTGATTCCTCTTTCTCTTTTACACACTCTGCTTAGTTTGTTGAGCATCTGCTTCCTATAATATTGAAGGTGATATCCTTTTCTACCACTTAGACTTAGAAACATGTTTTTGATCTGATGTCTTTTTTGGATTGTAACCTAGTCCAGCCTTATCATTTGTGGATTTTGTTTGCAGCTGAATTGGTTCAATAATACCCTCTTGATGTTTACCCAGGGGACCAGTACCTAAATATCCCATGTGTTGAATCATCTTTTAGCTTCATGCAATTGTTTATATTATGACCTTTATTCTGATGGAAATCACAGTATTCATTTTCTCTCCACCATCTTGGTTTGACTTCTAGATCATATGGTCTGGAGTTATCTGGTAGTGTTATCAAGTTGTTTGCCAATAGAGTTTTGAAAGAAGATTCATATGATTCTTCGAGAGGAGTAAAATCATGCTTAGGTTTGGAAAGCCAAGGCTTTTCTTTGAACCATTCTTTTGTTTTCTTTGGTGGATTTTCTGCTGCAACCTCAATAGCTTTAAGTGTTTGTGTACCACTAGCCAAGCTAAATATTGTGGGCTTTGAGTTAGCTTTAACAATATCTACTAATCCATTGTTAACAACATTCTTGTTGTTGTCTTTGCCAAATTTCCAATACTTGTTCTTCTCTTTAGAGCTAGACCCTGGTTGTGTTTCTTTCCAAGGTGAGATATCTCCCTTCTTTATGAGCACATCTTCCATTCGAATGGCATTATCTACCATTTTGTTAAATGATGGGTGTACTTGCATTTGTATACTATACTTCAGTTCGGGGACCAAGTTATTGACAAATATATCCATTTTCTCAAAGTTTGGGATAGGTCGAGAATACCTAGAGAACATCTTTCTCTAGCGTTGGAGGAAAGTAAGAAGAGGCTCCCCTATTTTCTGTTTAGTATTGCAAAGCTCGATCATAGTCATAGGATGTCAAATGTTGTATGAGTATTGTTGTAAAAATAGTTGGATTAGTTCTTCAAACATTTTTATTCTTTTGGGTAGACTTGAGAACCATTCCATTGCTTGACCCCCTAAACTCCTTGGGAAAAGGCGCATGAGGTACGTTTGATCGTGCATGAACTCCATACAGGCAGCACAAAATTCTCTGACATGATCTTAAGGATCTAAGGTACCATCATATTTGTCAAATTTTGGGATCTCGACTCGTGAAGGAAACAAAGGCATGTATAGATTTTTATCAAATGGAAAGGGACATATTATTTCCAGAGAATATTATTTTGGGGACTTATCCTTATTCTTCAGTTCTGTGACCTCCATCCATATGGCTTGTAATTGTTTGTGTACCATGAGTATAGGTGATTCTTCCTTTTTAGTAATGAGTGTCTCAACATCATATCCAGTAGGAAGTTTGGCACCTTGTTTTGCTAGTTCTAAGAAATAGTCTTCCTTCTCTCGAGCCAAGATAGCTTTCATCATTTTTCTGAAGTCTTGTCCTTTTGACAATCAAGAATATCTTTTTTTGGAGGTTTTGTGTCTTCTTAAACTTCACTTGATGAGGAATCATTGTTAGTTTCATGAACATTATGATTATTTTTGTTCTTGTCATTGTGTTCCATCTCATATATAGTGGGAGATTCAGGTTCATCAAAAATTGGTCTACCTGATGATGAAGGTATGTCAGCGAGTGGATCCTCCATGTAAAATGGGTTATCTTGATATGAGAAAGGTTGTCCTTTGCCTTTGGCTTCTTTCTTATGAGAACTCCTAGTTTGAATAGGCATTTTTATGGATTAGTATGACCTAAAGTTGTTTATGATGCAGAGGTCAAGATCAATTTCAGAGCTAGTTGTTCGGTTAACGTATTGTTTGAGAGAAACAACTGAGATTTTAGTCTAGTTTTAGGAATGATCTATCCTGTATAAGATGTCTATCTAAGTTGATTCTATGAGTAGTGTAAGATTCAGTATGGTTTTAGGAACTATCTATCATGTGTAAGATGTTATCTAAGTGACTTAGGTTTGATAGGTAGTTGATTGAACTAGCTGAAAAGATGATCGACCAAATCATGCAACGCAAATGGCAAAGGTACACTGTCTTGATCTGTTTATACTTAGGATGATGATAACCAGTATTATGTTCATTGTAGACTATTTTTAGGCAAGTTTGACTGTTCTATACTGACAAAACCAGAGATTCATAGGATGGGATTTACTGAACCGGATGACAATTTAGCAACTTTAGGATGACAACAGTTTTGTTTTGTACGAGTTGTTGTCTTGTACTGTACGACAGGTGGGTATGTGCAGGATGACAAAAGACTTAGGAAATTTTTGTTTCGTATGACACAGGATACAGTGTAGGACGACAAAATACTTAGGGCAGTTTTGTTTCGTATGACACAGGATTTAGTTCCAGATGAAAGACTTATGGGTTTCGTATGACACAGGATACAGTGCAGGATGACAAATGACAAAACTCGTATGACATACTGTGTGATGTAGGATGATAAATAATCAATTTTGTATGATTGTTCACAGGGCAGAGACTAAAATTCTGAGTTTTTTTTATTGCTGAGTATGATAATTGAGTATGACCAATTTTGAGATGGACTGATTTTTTGACCAGGATATACTAGTTTTGAATAGAATTGTGTAAGAGTTTCGACTTAGGATAGACAAGTTCTGACACAGACAGAGTTTTGACTTAGGATGGACTAGTTCTAACACAGACAAAGTTTTGACTTAGGATGGACTAGTTCTGACACAGACAGAGTTTCGACTTAGGATGGACTAGTTCTAACATGGATAGAGTTTTGACTTAGGATGGACTAGTTATAACATGGACAAAGTTTCAAATTAGGATGGACTAGTTCTGACATGGATAGAGTTTGGACTTAGGATGGACTAGTTCTGACATAGACATAGTTTCTAATCACTGAGTTGTTTCTTGTCTTCTCCAATTTTGGTATTTTAGTTTTTTTTGTTTCAAGGATGAAAACATAGAAGACACGTCATATAAATAGTAACTCCACTAACAACATGCAAACCCTAAGGAATTTGGTGAGAGAAGAAAACCTTTGCTTGTAGACTCAGGTACACACCCAATAGCTAATCAGAATATGGTCGTTGAGTCTCATGCAATGGATTCTCAATACCGTATTATAATGGGGGCACAAAATGACAAGTATCTTGGGAGAGTTACTATCTCTCTTGCACAAAGATTATCCCCCATTTCGGAGGTGAATTGGGTAGCTTCTAATTTTAATTGGAACTAGTAAGGGATCTGTTTGGTGCGTCGAGGTATAAACTCAATTAAGAGGTCTCCCAACCTTGAAAACCAAGGTTTAATATACCTGAAGGTACAGAGGAGAGCTATTCCCGAGCACTGCCATTGACTTGATTTTCATCAAATCACGTTTATTTTATAGTGGGTTGGAGTACTTGGCGTTTAGCCATTCCCACTTAGGTCATTCCCCTCACACCGGTCATAAGGGCTTTAAGAGTTTTTCAACCCCTCGGGAGGGCAGGCCTACTAAAGATGTACAAATCTCAAACAAAGAAAAAGCCTCAAGGGTCTGGATTTCTGATTGTCTAGAAAAAGACAAGAGAAACCTCTCCTACCTCTCAGAATTTTCTAAAAACATGAAAGACATATTTGTTCTTTAACCAGATAGCAATTTAGGTGCCTAAAAATGAATTGAAAGAATACATGATGTTTGGTCAATTTTCCTTAAGCAACCTGCAAAGACAATGAATCAGTAGTCATATTGTCTTTGTACAACAAGCATATTCTTTGGCAATCATTCTGCAAAAATTGATTAGGCTATGAAAAATTCTAAGATAGATGGATAAACAACCAGGGTCAATCATCAGAATAATCAATTTGAACAGAAAACCAAACTCATGAAATTTGCTTCTTTTGTCTTTTTAACTAGAAAAAATATAGAATCGTATGACAGTATGTAAACTCGTATGATACAAGATTCCAGATCGTATGAGACATGATTCTAGTTTGTACGACACCTGTAGTTTGTCATTTAAGCCTGTGGGAAATGTCGTACGAGATGTACAGACGAAAAATCCAAAAAATCTGAAATCTGGAAAACAACAAAACAATAAGCAGTCAGTCTTGGAGGTCGAAAAATGTAGTCTTGTGCCCCATGGTGGGTGCTAGAGATGTGTGTGTGTGAAAAAGGGTCTATAGCTATAATCACAACACTTCAATTAAGTCATTACATGTATGGTTAGTAAATAAATAATCAATAAATAATAAACCATAACAAAGAGATTAATTGCCTTCTAAAAGATGCGAGTATAAGATTGCTCTCAGATTTTTTATAAGCAATACCAGTGACTAGACTACACCAAGATGAAGGATTTAATCTATATGATATTAACTATATGGATGCAAAATGGATGAATAATTCAAGCAATAACAAATTCAAGCAATATGGATTCAAGCAATATGGATGAGTAAAACTAAATATGGATGCAAATAATCTAAGAAAGCACAATGATCTTCAATGACTCCAGAGCGAAATTAGCATGATAATAATCTCCAAGCGTGTTCTCAAAAATCTCGGGGGTGAATTGGAATGAGAGTTGAAGGCTTAATTTATAGAGAATTGCAAGAGAGATGATAAATTTAGGATTAATTGAAATAATTGAGAAATCAGGTTTAGTTAACCTTGAGATAGATTCCAATTATAGTTTAATTGAAATGCATTCAAATTAGAAGTCCAAGTTGCATTGGAAATAATAATAAATTAATTCCATGCATTTGTGATAATAATAGATAATTCTTTTATTTATTCAACAAAAGAGTCTTTTCATTGCAACTGAATTTCTTTTTCTAAAAAACTTTGAATTCTAATTTTAGAGAATAATTCAATAATTCAATTTAATTTATTTTCTGATTTCAAGTTCTAAATTTAGAAAAAGAAATAATATCTCAAGTTTGATTTCTCTCTCAATTTAATTCTTTTATTTTATTTTCAATTCAACTCTTGCTTTGTAATTAATTCCTTTTTTTTGTAATAAATTAATTCTTTTTGCATGATTAAATGGCAAATTTATTAATTAATTAAATATGAAAGGATATTTAATAAATTAAATAGGACAATTGATCAAAATGATATTCTTGGAAATGATTCAATTAATTAAATAAATATTTAATTAATATTGAGTAATTGATTTGCCATGTGATATTTGATGATTAAAGAATTAATAATGTGCCCAAGTTTGATTTAATTGCCTTTGGTTAGGACCTTGGTGATGTTGTCGAGATTAGGGACCCATGGTTTAGATGACCATTTTTAGGGTATTACAAAGAGGTCGGTTAGTGAATCCTTGAGAGGTTGTTATCCGCCTACCGAAGAGGTTCATTTTTCCCCCTCTACATTTTGGTGAACCCAATGTGAACACTTCTTCTGTAATATTTTTAGAGCATCCTTTATCATCCCTTTTGTCATTCAATGTCCCCCTATAAAAAAAGGACAATTCTAAATCTTTCCCCTTTCTTCCAAATTTTTTTTTTTTTGAGGAGTTGCCCTGAACCCCATTTTAATAGTTCGTCGGCCTTCGGCCGACAAAGTTATGCATTATTTCTTTAGTTTAAGTTTATTAATTTCAAAACGCATATGTTAACTTCTTTTATTAACCTATTTTCTAACTTTATTCAAAGTGCTAATGATGTTTCTTTTCATGCTTGTGATGGTGACTTAGCCCCGCCTATGTCACTCTATGCCTTTGATCCCTCTCATAATATATCTTCTATTTTAGAGGATATTTTGTTACAAGAGGATGAAATAATTGACACCTTTCTTAATTTTACTCTACCATCTCTTCATTCTAGTGCACTCTCTTCTAGAGAGGATGCATTATTGAATTATGAGTCTCAACTTATGTATGATTTTCTGAGGGTCATTGTTGAACAAATTCCTTCATCTAAATCTTCAACATATTATAATGAGTGTGAATTTCATTTATGTCTCTAACACCCCTAAAAGGCCTAAGAGACTAATCATTAATGTGACTACAACTAGTCCTTCTCCAAAGAAGGTAAAATCTATTCATAGTGTTCCTTTTGAAAATGACTCACCAGATCTTACGAGATATACATGGTCTAAGGCTCCTTCTTATAGAATGGTAGCTCATACTTATAATACTCAAATAAATAAGAAATATCTTGAGCATCTACAACCTTCTTTACCACCTTCTCGAACATATCTTCCTCAAGCACATAAGACTTCAGTTAGGTAATCTAGTGATTACGATCTTATTGAGCAACTTCGTGTTACTCCCACTAAGATCTCACTTTGGGATTTGCTTCACACTACTTTGGTTTATAAAGGTATGATATAGGAAGCTCTGAAAAATATCTTATTTCCTTCTTCTACTAGGCCGATAGATGTAAATGTTGGCATGTTTGGCATAACTGATATAGATCTAGAATGATGACTAAACCGATACAAAACTGTTTGAGATGACATTATGATGAAGAGATTGAGATTGCATGATGGATGACTTTGATCAGTTATTTATGTTGTCATTGATGGAAAATAATTTTAATTAATGACTACTAATGTTTAATTATCTTGTATTGTCTCATCTAAATATTTTTGTCTACTAGAGAGGGCTTACCGGCAAAGAATCAAGAAACTAAGAATTAGGACCTTAATCAATAAACGAGGAAATATTCTGATTGTATCTAGTGATTGGTGATGATTGAGTATTTATGGTTTTGAATGTAAGTTTCTATCATTGTAACATGTATCTAACCGGAACCACATCATGTTGTGACAACCGAAAGTTATGCTTATAATTTATGTTGAGTTTTTGCCAGGGTTTAAGGACCAGTAAAGAACTATCTTGACTGGTAATTATTTTTGGTTTGTCAATGATCTACACCAAGTTCACATGTTGATGATAACATGGCACAAACCGCATGATATGTTTAAAATATGTTTTGGCATGTTTGGAGAGGGACTTTCTTGGGAATGTGCAAAGTGCTTAGCAGAATGAGCTAAGGGTTTGACTTTGTACTAGATCGACTTGTTGTGACGATTTATGATCATTCAATGATTGATATTGATTTTTAATTGATTGTAATGATCCATATCATGATCTAAAAGGAGTTGTAAATATTTGTGATGATCTATGTAGTAAGTCTTAGGGTTTTGATGTTGACCTATTTGTAAAGGTTATTTATGTCGGTAAGGTTGATGTTATGAAGTGTCGGTGATTTTGAGAAGTGTGTGAAGCTAAACCAAGGTTTGTGAGAAGATTTGCCAGAGTGATGCAAACTTAAAACTTAATTGGATCTAATCAAGCAAGCAGTTGAGTGCTATACATAAATCATTCACTATTGTTCTCTAACAATTACAATAGCTAAAATTCCTTAACTGGGTAAGTCCTAATAGGCCTCACATTGTAAAATCCCCTAACAAGATGACTCAATATTTGAGTTCTAAATCCTCTTGCAAGGTTGATCCTAATAGATCAAAGCTCCTAATAGGGATGAGGTAAATCCCTTAACCGGGTGACTCCTAATAGGGCATAATTGTAAGCTTCTAACTGGGCTTGGCTCCTAACAGGGTGCTTTCCGAAAGAGTGCAAAATATTTGTGGGTACTAATTCCCACTGTGGTTTTTCCCTATTTGGGTTTCCACATGATAATCATAGTGTTCATATGGTGAATTTTTTTGATGTGATGGTTTTCTTTACTTTTAGTTTATGCATGGTTAATGAGGACTTAATGTGCATCATTGATATATTAGTTTAGAATATGTTTATCAGTAGATATCAATACTAGTAAATAACTCTAGTGTTGATCTATATTTGATTTGGTGAAATTTTTACAAGTCTGAGTTTTCGATTTCAATTTTTTGTTAATATTGATTCACCCCCCCTCTCAGTATTAACCAAATCCTCTAAGCTTAACAATTGGTATCTAAGCATTGGTCCTTTGTGTGTAGAAAGCCCAATAGCTTGAGGGAGATTTTGTGAAAGATGATGAAGAAGGAGGGTCCCGAGTTTACCAAGGACAACTATCAGATATGGAGTGATTGGATGAAGATCTACATTAAAGGAATGGGTTCATAGTATTGGAATCATGTGATAACCAAGTATGTTTCTCCTACTACCAGTCCCTTGACACCGGATGAAATCAAAGAACAACAAGAAAACATTTAGGCTCTTGAAGAAATTGTAAGTACTTTGTCTAACTCTGAGTGTATTGATGTTCATGGATTAGAAACAGCAAATGAGGTATGAGAGAAATTTAATTTAATTTATGGAGATGAACATGTACAAAGGGCAAAGGAAGAGAGTTTGAGAGGAAAATTTGATGATATGAAAATGGTTGATGGTGAGAACATAGCTCAATATGGACAAATGATTAAGGAAGTTGTAGGTGGTATAAAGAGTGTCAGAGGTAAGATTGAATATGATATTGTTGTTAGTAAAATACCTAGAACTCTTTTACCACTGTATTATATGGTTCACCGGTAGGATATAATGTTCACCGGTATCTGGAATGATATGGAAGACACTTAGTAATGTCGAAGACATCGTGTGGATAGTTTGTTTTGAAGAATTAATCATTGGTATATTCATATTTGCATATTTGCTTTTACCGGCAAATAGGTCTAGGTTATCTAGGGTTACACCAACAGGTTTATCTTTTCCAGATCAGCATGGCATGCTATGGAGATGATTTATTATTTATGTAAATGCATTAAGACAACATGTTTAATCAGTTATTGCATTGGATATTATATTGTTTGTAAAATGATTTTATTGTAATATCTTGTAGAGTCAACCTACTAAAACTGGTCTTAGGGTATGGTATAAATGTAAGATCTTATTTGTAAGATCAAGTGTGGAGTGCGAAAAAGAATTGAGTGAAGGTATATGCGAGATCAAGCAGAGGTATACATGAAGACATCATTTGAAGGTGAAGCTAGGTTTTTGTATAAGCATATTAGCATTACACCGGTACTAAATCCAACATATGAAGATGTTATTTTGTGGAGTACATTCTTATTGGATTTAACCATCCAACTGTAGTCAGTGTGACTCCCATTTTGTGATTGAGCAGTGAGCTCTAGGCTGTTGGCCTTTTTGCATATGCAGATCCCATTTATGTACACTTACTATCTACAATAGTATCATCTGATTGTGGGTAAGGTTTCCCACCATGGTTTTTCCCCTTACAGGGTTTCCACATACAAATATTGGTGTTATGTGTTGTGGATGACTTAATGTTTGTATTTCATGCATTAATCTTTACCAGTACAACAATTTACTATTAACACTATCTACCGACATACTTAACTGGTTTACCGGTATTAAGCATTAAGTTGGTTAATTGGTTTTTGGTTTGAATATATTAGACAACTGATTCACCCCCCCCCCCTCTCAGTTGTCTCTGGGACCTAACAATTGGTATCAGAGCTTAGTCCTCTTTTGCAAAAGTTTAACAACTTGAGGAGATCCAATGTCTACAAATTACTTCAGGAAGGACAGTCCTAAACTTGATGGAACCAACTAAGGGATATGGAAGATCAGAATGGAGACACATCTGAATTGCATTGGTAAAGACATCTGGGAAGTTACAAAGAATGGTTATACAGCTGCTATAGCTGGTCAGACTGCTCCAGCTACCTTAGCCAAAGATGAAGAAAATGATTGCAAAACAAGAGAAGCACTTTTGAGTGCATTATCAGATCAACAAATCATGGGATTATCAGATAGGTCTACTACTAAAGCTATTTGGGATCATTTGGAAACACTGAATGAAGGAGATTCCATAGTCAAGATTACAAAACTTGAAAGCTTCCGAGTCAGGTATGAACATCTGAAAATGGAAGAAGATGAAAGGATTTCTTCTTTTATGGAAAGAGTAAATGAAATTGTTTTGGGTATTAAATGTTGTGGACAAACTCTGAATGAGGATGAAATTGTTTCAAAAATATTAAGAGGTTTACCACCGGCATATAAAATGAAGGTTACTGCTATAAATGAGTTGAGAACAATGCCTAATACATCAGTAACTAGGGATACATTGATTGGAAAACTTTCAACCTTTGAAATTGAGGAATTTGGTCTTGTTGCTACTATAAAAACTGATTTAACCTTTAAAGAATGAACATCATCTACTCCATCATTTGACAAATTAGACTGGAGAGCCTTTTGTGCAAGAGAACTTGAAGAATCTAGAAGGGAGAATGAAGAGATTGAAGAACTTGAACCACTATTTGCAAGAAAAAAGCCAAAAGGTCCAATTGGAAGTAAGTATGAAGGTAAAGCACCCTTTAAATGTTTTAACTGCAGTAAGATTGGTCATATGGCTTCAAGATGCCCTGATAGACATGCTAGACTAAGAGAAGAAGCCTGAAGAACATACAAGCCTAATCCTGAATATCAGAGATACAGATTTAAGAAGAACAAAGACAAATCTTGTTACATTGCTAATGAAGGTGTGACTGATGATTCTAATGAGGATCCAACAGACAATGGATGGGTTTTTGTTGCTATAATATAAGATCAACCGGCACCTAATGCTCAACCTATAGAGAAAGCCCTAGCAGCTAAAGTTGAAGCAAAGGGTGAATGGATCATTGACTCCGGATGCTCACATCACATGACTGGAGACAAAGGTAAATTCTTGAACTTTCAAGAATACAATGGAGGTTTAGTAAGATTTGGAGATGACAAAGAAGATTCAATCAAAGGTAAGGGTTCAATATCTCTTGATGGAAAGCATAACACTGACAATGTCTACTATGTTGAAGGATTAAAGCATAATCTTTTAAGTGTTGATCAATTAGTTGAGAAGGGATTTTAGTTGCAATTTAAAAATGGAAAATGCAAAATCATGAACAGAACTAGTTTGGAAATTGCAACCGGTAATCAGACTAGACGCAATATCTTTCATTTGAATAATAGTGAAAAGGCATGCTTAATTGCACATATAGATGAAAGTTGGTTATGGCATAAGAGACTATGTCATGTAAAATTTGATTACATGGTAAAAATCAGTACTTTTAAGGTAGTTAGAGATCTACCTAAAATTGTGAAACTTCATAATAAAATTTGTAAGGAATGTCAATTTGGAAAACAAGTTAGAGCTAGTTTCAAAATTATTCTAGAAAAATCTAATAATGCTCTTGATTTAATTCACACTGATTTATGTGGTCTAGCTAGAACTAGAAGCTTACAAGGTGATAGATATTTCATGCTAATTATTGATGATTATTCTAGAATGTGTTGGGTTACTTTTCTCAGAGAGAAATCAGAAGCACTTGGAAAGTTCAAACTATTCAAAGCAATGGTTGAAAATGAAACCGGTAAGAAAATCAAATGTTTAAGATCAGATCAAGGAGGAGAATTCACATCTAAGGACTTTAATACATTCTATGAAGTGAATGGAATTGGAACACAGTTATCAGCACCTTGGACACCACAGAAGAATGGAGTTGTTGAAAGGAAAAATAGAACTATCTTGGATGCAGCAAGAAGTATGTTATCAGAAGCAAATATACCACATGTGTATTGGAGAGAGGTAGTTAGCACTGCTGTCTATACATTCAACAAAGTTCACATCAAAGGTGAAACCGGTAAGACCCCTCATGAACTATGGTTTCGTAATACTCCTACTCTTAAGTATTTCAGAATTTTTGGAAGTAAATGTTATATTAGAATAGATGAGTATGTTGGCAAATTTTATCCTAGAAGTGATAAAGGAATATTTCTTAGTTATTCATCTAAGAGCAAGGCATATAGATGTTTTAATAAGAGATTGCAAAAAATTGCTGAGAGTACAAATGTAAAGATTGATGAACAATTCAGAGGAACTTCAAGGTATATAGACTCTGAACCGGCAACAGAAATTGTGACAAATGAACCTATACTGAATCCACCAGTACAAAATGAAGATCCAGTTACTCCAGTATCATCAGAAGATTCCATAGTAATTGAAGAACAACAACAAACTAAGACACCCCGGTATGTAAGATTGAATCATTCTAAAGATCAGATAATTGGAAACAAATTTAAAGGAGTTATGACAAGAGGAATATTGGAAAATGAAGAGGTATGTCTTATTTCTCAAATTGAACCATCATCTATCAATGAGGCATGTGAAGATAAATTTTTTATTAAAGCTATGAAAGAAGAATTAGGACAAATTGAGAAAAATAATACTTGGACATTAGTTCCCTGGCTTAAAGATAAAAATGTAATTGGAACCAAATGGGTATTTAGAAACAAACTTAATGAAGATGGTAAGGTTGTCAAAAATAAAGCAAGACTAGTGTGTAAGGGATATTCTTAGAAAGAAGGAGTTGATTACAATGAAACCTTAGCACTGGTAGCCAGAATTGAGGTAGTTAGATTATTCTTGGCTTTTGCAGCTCACAAGGACTACAAAGTTTATCAAATGGATATTAAATGTGCATTTTTGAATGGAGATCTTGAAGAGGAAGTATATATTGAACAACCTGATGGATTTTCTTTGACAGATGACAATGATATGGTTTGCAAGTTAAGAAAAGCTCTGTATGGATTAAAACAAGCCCCAAGAGCTTGGTATGCAAGGTTGGATAAGTATCTTTTAAAGATTGGTTTTACTAAAGGAAATGCAGATAGCAATTTATATTACAAAATAACTAATGATGACATCTTGATTATTGAAGTATTTGTTGATGATATAATCTTTGGAGGAGAAGATGGATTATGTAAGGAATTTTCTATTAAAATGCAGCAAGAATTTGAAATGTCTATGATTGGAGAAATAAAATTATTTTTAGGATTGTAGATTTCACAAACTGATAAAGGTATATTTTTGAGTCAATCCAAGTACTTGAAAGAATTACTAAAGAAATTTGGGATGGAGAACTCTAAACTAGTAAGCACACCTATGACTACAAATGACAAACTATCTCAAAGGGATGAATCTACACCTGTTAATCCAACTAGATACAAATTTATGATAGGAGGTTTACTGTATTTGACACAAACTAGGCCTGATATTATGAATGCAGTATGTATTGTTTCTAGATTTCAAAGTAATCCTAGGGAAAATCATGAATCGACAGTAAAAAGGATTTTCCGGTACTTACAAGGCACAACAAATCTTGGATTATGGTATCCTAGAGATGAAAATTTTGACCTATGTGCATACATAGATGCAAATTGGGCAAGAGATGTGGATGATAGAAAGAGCACCACTGGAGGAGCATTCTTTCTTGGAAAGAGATTAGTTTCTTGGTTGATTAAGAAATAGAGTTGTACATCTTTATCAACAGCAGAATCAGAATATGTTGCTGCAGCAACTAACTGTACATAGGTATTATGGCTTAAGCAAATGTTGAAAGACATTAAGGTAAAATGCAAGGAACCCATTACTGTATATTGTGATAACACTACAACAATTGATATATCTAAGAATTTGGTATTACATTCTAAAACTAAACATGTTTCTATCAAACTGAATTTTCTAAGGGAAAAAGTTGAAGAAAAGGAGATAAAACTGGTTTATGTGAATACTAAAGAACAACTTGCAGATATTTTCACAAAACCTTTTCCTAAGGAGACTTTTGAATATCTTAGAGATCAACTTGGAGTCATACCACCACCAGTAGAGACTTAGATAATTGATGATTATCATCAACTGACAGAATTAAAAATGTAAATCTTTATTCCGATTTTTAATGAGGAAGCTACTTCTCAGGGGGAGTAGTTGGTATTTTGTATGGACTTGAATTTTGTAGCTTTTGCATTTGATATCAAAGGGGGACAGATATCTATGGAAATACACATTATATTTTAAGAAGATTTGGTATTGAAAATAAATCTTTCGATAAACACATTTGCTCCCAGGGGGAGAAATGGAGATTGTTGGTTTTTGATATTTGGCATTTCTGTTTTGGCACTTTGATGGTTTTTCCATCTTGTGTTTCCATCAATGCCAAAGGGGGAGATTATTGGTATTTTGGTATGGTTTTCTCATTGATGTCAACACCTACTGAAAACAAACACTTTGGAGATCCAGCAACATTCACCGACAAGCAAGTAATTGCACAGCTACTGGTATATGGTTCACCGACAGGATATAATGTTCACCGGTATCTGGAATGATATGGAAGACACTTAGTAATGTCAAAGACATCATGTGGACACTTTGTTTTGAAGAATTAATCATTGGTATATTCATATTTGCATATTTTCTTTTACCGACAAATAGGTCCAGGTTATCTAGGGTTACACCGGCAGGTTTATCTTTTCCAGATCAGCATGGCACGCTATGGAGATGATTTATTATTTATGTAAATGCATTAAGTCGACATGTTTAATTGGTTATTGCATGAGATATTATATTGTTTGTAAAATGATTTTATTGTAATATCTTGTAGAGCCGACCTACTAAAATTGGTCTTAGGGTATGGTATAAATGTAAGATCTTATTTGTAAGATCAAGTGTGGAATGCGAAAAAGAATTGAGTGAAGGTATATGCAAGATAAAGTAGAGGTATACATGAAGACATCATTTGAAGGTGATGCTAGGTTTTTGTATAAGCATATCAGCATTACACCGGTACTGAATCCATCATATGAAGATGCTATTTTGTGCAGTACATTCTTATTGGATTTAACCATCCAACTGTAGTCAGTGTGACTCCCATTTTGTGATTGAGCAGTGAGCTCTAGGTTGTTGGCCTTTCTGCATGTGCAGACCCCATTTATGTACACTTACTATCTGTAGTAGTATCATCTGATTGTGGGTAAGGTTTCCCACCATGGTTTTTCCCCTTACAGGGTTTCCACGTACAAATATTGGTGTTATGTGTTGTGGATGACTTTATGTTTGTACTTCATACATTAATCTTTACTGGTTTACCAGTATTAAGCATTAAGTTGGTTAATTGGTTTTTGGTTTGAATTTATTAGACAACTAATTCACCCCCCCACCCCTCTCAGTTGTCTCTAGGACCTAACATACTCCCCTTTGACATCAATGACAAAGGTTGTCAAAAAATAGTCAAACGAGTGCAAAAATTTCACCTCAAAGTCTGTAACTGGTTGGTTACAATCTGAAAAATATCTGCCAAAACTAGATTTAGACTTTGCATAAACCTTTTGCTATCATTCGAGGTTGCCTCAATCTGTTGGATCGTGTTGGCGAGATAGTGCATGCGTTCTTCCAATGATCGCTCTCCTTGAAGTAATGCCTTAGATATTTCAATTCTCTGAGAGATAAGATTGTCCAACTTAGGACCAAGTTTATTTTTAAGTTCCTGCACATTTGACCTTATCCTTGCCTTCTCTTTCTCAAGTTTCTCTAATTTCTCCTCAAAAATTATCATTTCCTGCTCAAAAACTGATATATGGCTGGATGAACCAATTATGTTATCAACTATGTCATCGATTTCTTTTTGTGTTCTAGTGATCTCCTTATCTATGTCCTCTGTCAAAAGGTGAGGTTTGCATGTTTCCCTATAAAGCTCTTTGTACTCCAAAATTGTAGAGTTAAGTGCCGGTAATAATGTATTCAAGTGTTATGTACATTTCTTTATGGTGTCTTCAAATAATTTGTTCTTCTCTTTTTTAACTCTCTCCTTGATTGTGTCCTCATTTACTTTATCAATTGTTATTACATTGTCAGCAATAAATTTGGACAATGTGTCCAATTTACCTAAAGAATCCTTAATATGATCTATGTTACAATTTGGTGCAATCAATTTAAGAATAGGTACAGTGTTATCAATTGCCTTGTAGGCCAATGCATTGCAATCCTTTATCTTTTTTATTGAATCCAAAAGTACCTTTGTAACATTGATAGGTCTGAATTCACAAGTAGATGTGTTGGATGTCTGACTAAATATCTTTATTACCTCTATGCTTCCATCAGATGTAGCCATTTTTCTTGCATTTTCCTCTGGTGGATCAGCCTGGGTTTGCATCTCAACTTGCAAAGGTTTCTCAGACTGTTTTAATGTCTTAGTGATTGTCAGTTTCTCTGTTTCAGTGTGTACCTCTGCCTCAATTAGTTTTTTTAAAAGTTCAACTCTCGGTATCTCTGTCTCTGGTGGCCCTGTGCCAACATCTTTACCTTCAATTGGTTTTTTCAGTTTCTGACAGTTGCTTTGTTTGGGTTGGGATCTCAACTTCAACAGTTTCTATCGGTTTCTCTACCATGTTGCCACTGTCAACATTGTCTGCCTTAACCTCTGAATTATCCTTATCCACAACAATATTTACTTCCTGAGTATCCACATTGATGGTAAAGAGTATCTCAAATTTAGGATTTGTGTCATCATGTGTAATACCTTCAGTGTCAATAACCGGTGGATCATCTGAGTGTACCGGTTCAGTATCCAAAGGTGGCAATAGATTGTCAATAATCTTGATGTAAGGAACTCCACCAATTTCTCCTTTGCCCTTGTCTTTTTCCTTCTGATACACTTTGAATGTCTTTTTAGGTTGGTTCATTTCCTCTTGTTTTTCATTCTCCACAAAAAATATATCCCAATTATCTGCAGTTTCATATGCAATCTCTTTCACTCTTCTTGCCATTAAGCTTACTTGTCGACGCCCACTGGTAAAAATGGATCGGTTAGCCTTAGAAATCAATTCATCAATTTATTCTTTTGAATTAACAAGATGTACAACTAGAAGTTTTTCAATTTTTAGTTTCTTGTCTAGTTCCATCACTGCTATCCTTTTTGCTTCCAATCTTCTATAAAGTTCATTTGGTAAATCATCCACAACTTCAATTAGAACCTTTTTATATATGTCCAAGTGTAGAATAATACTATTCTCAATGTTTTCCCTATCAAAATCATTAAATGCTTTATACAGTTTGTGCACATTAGCCAAATTATCATCATCAGTTATTTCATTCAATAAATCATTCAAAGAAGGGGTAACTGGTTGTTGTTTCTTCTTTGGTGTCAATTTCTTGGGCAGTCCCCTTACTGCCTGCTATTTCTTTCTCAAAGTCCTTGTTCTCTTAGGTGAAGGAGAGGGTACCAGTGAAGGTTTTCTCTTCCTTCTTTCAACTCTTTTAAATTTTGTTACCTTCTCATTGTCAGTTCCAGAAGATGTGTCAACCGGTGAAATATGTGCCACCGGTTGAAGTCCTTCAAGCTCACTAGCTGATATGCCACTGATGTTCATGACATTTTCTTTAATTTCCTTTACTTTCTTAGAAGCATCTATAATGTATTTTTCTCTTTTCTTTCTTTCCTTCAATAGATTTACATCACTCTCAATAGTCTCAGCACTACCAAATACCTTTTCTGATGGTTCTCTTAGTGCATCTAGTAAAGCTTTGGCATATGTCTCCAGAATGGTAAGATCTACTTCATATCCCATGTTGGCGACCCAAATAGTCCTAGGGAGTACTGTCTCCATCCATGTCTCATCTCTTTTGATACAAAACAAATCTCTTTGTCATATTTATCTACTACACTCTGTGGTAACCTTTCTCTAGCTCTCATCTTAGCTTGGAAAGTTTTGAAGTAATCTATTATGTTGTTGTCTCTAGTAGTTCCCATGTCGGTAAAAGCTTCCTGTAGTTATTTTCCTACCGGTATATCATAACCAAAGTCTTTGGGTCCTGTATCGGGGATCTCTTTAGTGAAATACAACATTAAACATACCAAAAGGTTTCCAAAATGGAAAGTACCTTTCTTATCTCCTTTAATCTTTTTCAAGTTGTCAATAAGATCATATTTTAACCATTCACACACATCAATCAATGCATTTTTGTTTACCATCTCATAAGCACTGTGTATATAGAGACTAGAAACAAAATTTAGCCTGTTAGCATGTGTGGTCTTGTATCCTAGCATTATACTTACAAATCTCACATTGATGTCCTTAATATCATTTACTCTTAGTGATATATTGTCAGATGTTGCTCTAGTTAGGCTTATCACTTTGTTGTTGGGAATCTTCTTGGTCTTATCAGGTCTGTTGCCGGTTGAGGTTAAACCAGTAACTGTCCTAATTGCTTGTCGGGTTATTTTGCAAATAGAATCCAACCATAAGAATTCTCCATGTGCTTTGCTCAATACAATCCTTACTACTTCCTTTGGAAATTGAGGGATATTCAGTGTCTCCACAAAACCTAGAGTTTCCACAATTTTGTGTTCGGGTTTAACAGCACCATGTTCATCACAAATGACCTTAGTAAACATTTTCATTAGTTCCTTAGAACCTAGTTCTTCTATGTTGCAATGTATATAAATCCTAGGGTCTTCAGCAAATTCTACACCTTTAGGAATTTTTGAAAATGCCCCTACAAAGTCATCTTGCTTCACAATTTCGGGAATTATCTTAAACACGAGCCTAGGGCATTTCACATTTTCCACAATGGTAGGGTTCAGAATAAACTCATGAGCAAAAGAAGAGGCCATTGAAAAATACCTTTTACTGCCTAAAAATATTCTGAATGTCTGAAGAAATCACTTCGCACCTTCTCCTTGAATGCCTTCGCTCAGTTTTTGCACTCTCTGATGATTTGAACGTTCGGTGAGTCAAAAATGAGGGAAATCAGCTGATTTATAATGACATTTCTTCCACCAACCGCATTAAATGCTCACCGGTTAAGTGAAAACTTAACACATCTGCCGGTAAAGAAGAAATCTATCTTCTCACCATCAACCGAGGGTAATCTGGATGATTGTCAACTTGCTGCAATACCCCCAAAGGTTTACTTCTCAGTTGGATGAAGAATCTCCTACTGATGGAGGATTACTCTGTTCTACTGGTATAGAGATAGTTTCATCAACTTTCTGGTCTCTCTTCTTAATCCATTGTTTTGAAAATTCTTGCTTTACCTCATCTACCTTTTCTTTTCCTTTCAAATTGGATCCTTTATTCTTTGCCGGTGAATTCTTACTTCTACAAAATTTAGCAATATGTCCAATCTTGTTACAAGCATAACAAGTTACATTATTCCTCTGAATAGCCTTTCCATATCCTATGCCAGTTTTTGTTCTGCATTGAATAGATAAGTGTCCATATCTTCCACAAACATAACATTTCACATTCATTCGGCAATTTTTTGAATTATGACCAACTTTGTTGCATTTGGAACATTGACCAATGGGTGCATTAATATTCTGATTATTTCTAAATCTACACTAATTTTCTCTATGACCATATTTCTTGCAATTGAAACATTTTCCATTAAACTTATAAGCATTAGGTTGTGTTGGCATTTTGATGATGTTTTGATTGTCATTGATGGACACACACTTTCTTGATGTATGAGTTATGACTCAATCGGTAATTGTTCCAACCGGTATTGTGTATTATTGAATGTATAGTCTTTAGACTTGATATTTTGCAGAAGATGTTTACCGGTCACAGACTGACTGAAGAGCTCAAGCGGTATGGAGACCTCAAGTGGTGCGACGATCACAAGCGGTACGAAGGACCCAAGAGGTAGTTAACTTTTGATCGGAACACTTTGATCTACCAGTCTTCAATTTTGTCAAACTGGTAATTGGTATATTGTATTAACTAGTATTACTCTGTGATGAGTTATCATCCACTGACACTTTGGTAGTGATTTTGTGTTGTGTTACCCAATGTGTCTGGATGCACTAAACCTAGGAACTTGCAATCTAATCCTATTGGATCGACATGAAATTAGATTCCTTTATAAGGACATCATGTCTAGGGTTTGCATGTATGATGTTTGAGAGATGTGTGATAGAAGAGGTTATGTGAGATCATTGAAGAGAAGATTAGATCTATGTGAAGAAATAGAGTGTGAAGATATTGAAGACTGAAGTAATGTTGAAATGCATTAACAATGAGCTATCAAGGATCTAACCAAGCATATTGTGCTAGTATCTAGATCACTCACTTGTTGATTACTAATATCTTCGACAAGTCTGGAACCCTTAACTAGGTAGGCCCAACAAAGCCTTTGTAAATCCTCTAACAAGGTGGTTCACATCTGTGGATCAGAAATCCTTTAACAAGGTAGTCCTTAACAGGACTTATCTCTTAACAGAGATCTAGATTCCTAATAGGATCTGTTCTAGTGAAGAACATTGTATGACCTTAACCGGTCTAGTTTCTATTCTGCAGATAGTTACTTGTGAGTTTTTTCTCACCGTGGTTTTTCCCATTTGGGTTTCCACATCAAATATCTTGTGTTATGGTGATTGTGCTCTTGTGGGTGAATGCTTTGTTTGCTATTTGGTTTGCATTTATCTTAACCGGTTTATTAGTAAAACTGTTTTACCGGTTATCTACTAAACTGCTTAAGAGTTTGTTTATAGGAATTTTTGGTATACTAATTCACCCCCACTCTTAGTATTCATCAATTGGTACCAGAGCCAACCTTTCTATAAGTCTAACCACTTGGAAGGAGATATGGGGGAATACACTGTGAGAGAACTTACTCATCGTCTCACTCAGACTGAGAGAGCCTATGATGAACTCAAAGTCAAGTATAAAGCCTCTTTGGCCAAAAGAAGAGAGCATGCTAAGAAACTGATGGAACTTACTGAAAATAGCTCTTTTGATGAAGCTGATATGGATTCCATAATTGAAGAAGTTGAAAAACTAAATGAATCTAAAGCCAACCTGAGAAAGGAGTTGGAAGGATTGACTATCAGAATATGTCAAGAGCTTGAGAATAGAAGGAAAGTTGAAGACATGGTAAAAGACAAAGATCATGAGATCTCCAAGCTGAAGCAAGAAATCAGTACCCTTACCGCTCATCTCCAAGAGAGTAAAGTGGAAAAAGAAGAAATGCAAGGTGAACTAAACATGGCTATTTCTAAGAATGCGACCTTGATGGAATCTAATGCTGCTATTTCCAAGGAACTTACTGAGTCAAAGGAGATACTTGCCAAATTCAATAAGAGTACTGTTAAACTAGAACAAAAGCTGGAATCGGCAAAATTGGTAAAAAATACCACTGGACTTGGTTTCTCTAAGTATGAGGAAGGTGAGACCTCTGGAACAAAAGCTGAAGCATCAAAGAAGCAACCAACATCTAAGGATAAAGGTAAGCAAAAATTTAAACCCGTTTTCTTTAATTGTCTCAAAGAAGGACATACTGCTAGTGTGTGTAGAAGAAAGGCCTACAACAATTTTCCTTATTTTCTAAACAATAAGCCTAGATCCAATAGATTCAATGGAAAATGTTGTGCATGCAACAAGTTTGGGCATAGAGAATTTGAATGTAGGTCCATTTTGCACAACACTGGGAGACATCCTCCAAGGACTCAAGGAGTTATCCCGAAACCTTCTATGAATCGGAATCCCAACTGATACAATACCTATGACCATCGATCAAGTGGTTATCAAGCGGCAACTAGTTGGAGAGAAACTTGTTTGATCTGTCATGGTAGTGGTCACACTACTACAACATGCAGAAGGAAGAATGGTAATATGAATAATGGACCATGGAGAACACCTAGAATGGTATGCTATCATTGAAACAAACTGGGACACACTGCCAGAACTTACGGACTAAGAAAGAACCCATCGGATGATATACTGATCACTCCAGAAGGGAAGATTGATGTTGAAACCATTCAAACAGGAATGAATAAAACTTGGAAAAAGAAACCTGAAGAAGTGTCACAGGATGAACCAGTTTCTACACCTAGTGTGGAAGTCTCTGAGCCGGCAAACTGAGCTTCAGAAAAGCTTAGGGGGAACATATCGGTGAAATATTTTTGAACCCCCGATTTATATCGGTAAAGACCTTAACCGGTATAGGTTACCTGTCAATTGGCAGAAGATTTTGAAGTGGTAAAAGGAAAAATTAGGGTTTTTACCCTAATGGTGATGCATTTATTATGGTAGGTGAAAAATTTGTTTAAAAGGATTTTGGTTGTCATTTTCACTTATCTATTTTCGAGCAAAGAATTTTCAACTATAGAGCAACAAAGAGTGATTCGTCTAGCGATTTAGAGTGAATTCAAAAATCTTGCAGAGGAATCCATAGATCTTTTTCAATCTATTAGTGAAGAACACTAAGCCATAATCTAGCGACCGAAATGGTGTATTGTAAGCGACATTGGGAAACCCTAAATTTTGAATTGTGAAGATATTTCTCAAAATTCTTGTTTATCATTTAATCATGGCTTCTGCATCGTACTCTAGTTCTAGTGTACCTGTGGATTCAGCCAAGTTTCTTCAAAAGAAGATGAAATACAATGCCCTATCCCAGATACCCGTCGAAGTTATTGTTGAGGAAGACATTTTAGGATATATAAATTGTAAACTGGAAGACCTAGGATCCTTAGTAATTCATTCCTAGCTAGGTTTGTTCTATGGGGATGACAAGAAAATCAAACTTGAATATAGCATCCTAGAGATGATGAAACTACATAATGTGGTGTATTTTCTAGAAGAATTCATAGAAGAATACATCTGCATCATCCTTAGCAGGGTACATGGTGACAAGATGCACCTCAAGAGGATGCATGACATCACACCAGAAGCGATTCATGTCATCACCGATTTCTGTAATGTCAGAGAGGTACCAGCTCTTTGAAAGGTCACTAAAATGGAAATGACAAAGCTCACCAATTCTCTGAGTGACCAATGGGTGATGACTGTCAACACCATCAAAGAAGATCTGGTGAAGTATTCTTGCATGGTGATTGGTTACCGATTATTCTATGCCAGTAGAATGAACTCTGTCCCTATTGTTGTGGTGAATGCCGCTTATAGAATGATCAAGGAAAACACCACATCTGACCTTTGCACTTGTTTGCAAAATCAACTGATGTTAAACCTAAAATCAATCAAACATGATAACTCTCTAAGGTTTAGATTTGACCAACTTCTAGTCGGTTTATTCTTTTATTCTCAAGGTTATTTTCCTAGAATAGGTGATGTGCAATGGTCTACTAACCTACCAGTCTCTAGACAAATTAAGGAAAGTCTACAAGTAGTGGGAACTACACATCCTGAGGTTCTGAATAAGTATTTCAATGAATTCAAGTAGAAGATGAGCCAGAGGATAAGGATATCTGGTGATATTGTGAAGAAGTATGAAGATGACATCTGCTTCACAATAAAGGTAGATGAATGCATAATGGAAGCAGTGGAACTGAGAAAGGAAGTTGTTGAACCTATGAGTTATGAAGTGATGTATGACATGTTGATTGGGTATGCCTCTACCCTACTTGCTTCACCATTGGATGCCAAGAAAAAGAGAACTGGTACCTACTTAGAGAGGGTCACACTAGTTGAAGAACCAAAATAGAAGAAGGACAAAGAAGTGCCATCAGTATCTGCACCGATTACCTCTACCAGTCCAAAAGTGACCAAGTGGTCACCAGCTAAGAAGAAACCTGAGGTTGTTCCTACTAAAGTCTTTGAGAGGAAGCAGAAAACCAAAACTAGCTCACCGGAGTCAGAGGACACTGAACTAGAAATTCAACCAAAGAAGACAAGGCAATCAAGCAAGAAGGCAAAATCTACCGGTAATGTTCCTACAACCTCAACACCAGTAAATATAGATATTTCCTCTTATAAACCAATGACACATTGTCAGAGGACTTTAAAGAATATAAAGAGGAAAGTGCTTAATGATTTAAAGGAGTATTTTGATGATTTTACTGATAGTGAGAAAGAAGAAGTAGAGTAGGAAGTCATCAAATATTTATGTGTTAATGACTGGTCGCCATCAGAGATTAGATTGGTTACAACAAATTCTTTGTACAATTATTTGGATAATAAATGGCACATTTCCATTGAAAAAGAATAGGAAATAAGGAAGAAAGTCTTTGCACAATACTAACCCGATGCCTCTAATTCAAAATTATTTGAGATAATGGATAAGAACAAAGGCATCTTCTTCATGAGAAGGAGAAAACTCAAGCTACTAGAAGGTAAAGCCTCTGAAGTAGAGAAGGATACTCATTTACATGCAAAAGATACTGTCAGGTTACACCAAGTATCTGAAGCAAATATGAAGGCTGAACAAGAACCGAGCCTATCATCAGGCAAACCAGATGAAGCATTTAACAGTGAAGGTGAAAGAGTGACAAAACAACCTATTGATGTGGATGCATTAGATGTTGAGGATGTCACTCCTGACAAAGAAAAAGCAAAGAAAGAAAAATAGGACAAAGAAAAAGAAGAGGAGAAGAGAAAAGAAGAGGAGAAGAAGACAAGAGGAAGGAAGAAGAGAAAAAGAAGGAGGAAGAGAAGAAAAAGAAAGAAGAGGAGAAGAAGAAGGAAGAACCGAAGAAGAAACAAGAAGAGGAGAAAAGGAAGAAAGAAGAGTATAAGAGAAGAGCAGAAAATGAGAATGAAGCAGAGAAAAACAAACAAGTGGAGACTCCTAAGGCACTTAGTGGTCAAGCCAAATAGGTTGACACCACCAATCCTATTGGCCTTCAATCTACAGATGAGTCTGAGCTGCTTCATAGCATAAAACTTGCATAGGAGAGACTAGAAACATTACGAAGGAAGAAGGAACAAGATGTCATTCAAACTGCGATTGACACCCTTACCAGTCTGATTCTCGATACTAACCTCCCTAGTACTGATTCCTCTCTGTCCAAGATTAAACTTCTTTGTACCATAGTGGAGGATCAGGTACAATACTTAGAAGATGCTACTAAAGCCACTACAAATAAGAACCATGAAAAGGCACTCAATGTTGCCTTACTCCAGAAAATGAATGAGTTGCGAACACAACTACTGAAATAGCAGAATGATATCAGTGTTGCAATGGGTGAAGGTAAATTATTGTTGAGTAAAATCTGCCAACCCCATCTATTTTGTGATGATATTCTTAAATAGAAAGCTCAACTCCAATCAGAGCTACAGGCTTATATCAGCAAATTCAAAATGCCATATGATTCATTCACTACATATGGGCAATCAGTTCATTACTATCAGCTTCAGACTGCCAAGATGGACTTGGAGATCTGAAACCGGTCTAAAGATTTGCAAGAGCTACAACTACTCTTATTTCCTAGATTGCAGATTCTTCAAAAATGTTTTCTCAATCTGGAGGCTATCATGGTAACTCAAGAGATGAGTACCATTGATGCAATGGAAGAACTGGTATTCCAGATGCAGACTAAAAGTGAGGTTTCTACCTCATTACTTGAGTCATGGACATTGGCCATGAAAACTTTTATGCAAGACTTTAAATCTATTTTTGATAACTTTCATTCCTTATTGTCATAAACATTTACTCTATTTTTATATATAAGGAAACAGGAGTTATTCTGCATTACTTTGTCATTGTTGGCAAAGGGGGAGTAGTACATTAAAATTTTGGTGAATGTTACCATTTCATGTACTTTCATTTTGGTAGTAGTGTACATTGTAATTTTTGCAAAAAGGGATAGTGTATATGCTTAGGGGGAGTAATTTTAATTATGGCAATTTTTTGTTGTAAAAACACTTAGATGTCAAAATTTTCCTAAGTGTTGTCATCATGCCAAAGAGGGATATTGTTGGAATTTTGATGATGTTTTGATTGTCATTGATGGACACACACTTTCTTGATGTATGAGTTATGACTCAACCGGTAATTGTTCCAACCGGTATTGTGTATTATTGAATGTATAGTCTTTAGACTATCGATATTTTGTAGAAGATGTTTATCGGTCACAGACTGACTGAAGAGCTCAAGTGGTATGGAGACCTCAAGTGGTGCGAGGATCACAAGTAGTACGAAGGACCCAAGCAGTAGTTAACTTTTGATCAGAACACTTTGATCTACTAGTCTTCATTTTTGTCAAACCGGTAATCGGTATATTGTATTAACCAGTATTACTCTGTGATGAGTTACCAACTGGTATTTTTGTAATGTGTGATGAGTTATCATCCATCGACACTTTGGCAGTGATTTTGTGTTGTGTTACCAAATGTGTCTAGATGCACTGAACCTAGGAACTTGTAATCTAATCCTATTGGACCCACATGAAATCAGATTCCTTTATAAGGACATCATGTCTAGGGTTTGCATGTATGATGTATGAGAGATGTGTGATAGAAGAGGTTGTGTGTGATCATTGAAGAGAAGATTAGATATATGTGAAGAAATAGAGTGTGAAGATATTGAAGACTGAAGTAATTCTAAAATGCATTAACAATGAGCTATCAAGGATCTAACCAAGCATACTATGCTAGTATCTAGATCACTCACTTGTTGATTACTAATATCTTCAACAAGTCTAAAACCCTTAATCGGGTAGGCCCAACAAAGCCTTTGTAAATCCTCTAACAAGGTGGTTCACAACTGTGGATCAGAAATCCTTTAACAAGGTAGTCTTTAACAAGACTTATCTCCTAACAGAGATCTAGATTCCTAACAGGATGTGTTCTAGTGAAGAACATTGTATGACCTTAACCGGTCTAGTTTCTATTCTGCAGATAGTTACTTGTGAGTTTCTTCTCACCATTGTTTTTCCTATTTGGGTTTCCATGTCAAATATCTTGTGTTATGGTGATTGTGCTCTTGTGGGTGAATGCTTTGTTTTCTATTTGGTTTGCATTTATCTTAACCAGTTTATTAGTAAAATTGTTTTACTGGTTATCTACTAAACTGCTTAAGAGTTTGTTTACAATAATTTTTGGTATACTAATTCACCCCCCCCCTTAGTATTCATCAGGTTGTCTTACCAGTTTTTTCTGATCTAGATTGTCTGCAGTACCGAAACTTTCTCCAACTTCAAATCCAAGTCCACTAGTATCTCCATTAGGTTTCTAACTTTTCAGCATGTCTTCAAGCTGCTCTAAACTTTTCTTGAATTTGTCTTTGTGTTTATTTGCAGTGGCCAACTCATTTTCTAGAATTCTCATTTGTCTCATAAGCTTAGTTTTATCATGTTGCATGTGAATCAGATATGTCTTCAACATATCATTTTCATGAATAAGTCTTAGATTTTCATTTCCAACATCATTGAGTCTCCTATTCAAGTCTTCTTCATTCTTCTTCATCTCTTCAATATATTTACATAACCTCAGTCATATCTTGCATTTCATTCTTCATATTACTATTTTCTTGTCTCAGCTTGTTTGCAAGTTCTCTGCATCTTCTCATGAAGTTCTTTTCTTTTATTTTGTGCTATAGAAAAGTTTTCCTGAAGTCCTTTAATGAATTCATGTGTAGTCCTTAGATCATCTTCAAGTTTGATATTCTTCAATTTCTCTACATCATAATCTACAAGAGCTCCTTCCAATTGTTTTCTTAAGCTCTCCATCTGTACCAATGTTAGAATCTTCCTCAAGCTATTAGGATTTTGAAAATAGAGGACCAAGCTCTGATACCAATTGTTAGAATCAATGACACTCCCAAAGACACTGAGAGGGGGGAGGGGTGAATCAGTGTCTAACCAGTTAATAGAATATTTAAACTTATTAAGAACTTTGTATCCCAAAATAGTGTACTGGTAAATAATAATTAATGTAGCAAATCAAAATAACAGAGATAGCATAGAGAACACACCTTAACACAAGATATTTAACAAGGAAACTTGGTGCGGGAAAAACCTCGATGATATTTGTGACCTAGAATATTCACTCACTGGCCAATGAATAAATATTACTTACAATGAGGGGCCTGCACATGTAGGGAGGCTAGCAACCTAAAGCTCACTGCTCAACTACAAAATAGAAGTCTCACTAACTTATAGAATGGATTATCAAAATCCAATACAATGTACTACTTCAGATCAGCATCAGCTATGCTAGGTTCGGTACCAGTTTAAGCTCAGTCTATAATTAAAACCTTCGCTGTTAACTATATTACCTTATACAAAATTACCTTATACTTATCATCTATATTCCTCTCTCTCTCATATCAAAATGACCTATAAGATCTCATACATATATGAGTCTTTACAATATGCCATGTCGGCTTTTACAAGAGATAATTGCATTATAAAACAATAAACAAAAGCTTATTCCATGTCAGCCTGAGTGTTGGTATGCATTGTTGCCATTTCCAGTGAAGTGCTTGCCAATGTATGTAGAAGTCTATTGCCGATGCCAGTAACTATCGGTGAGTTGCCAAATGATTTTCTGTTGGTTGTCATCAATGACAACATCAACTATTCTCATAAGAGTGTAGAATGCCAACAATATTGCACATGTTTTTGGATTGGTTGCTAGATTTCAAAAGGATCCCAAGGAGACTCACTTGGTAGAGGTGAAAAGGATATTCCGGTACCTGAAAGGCACATTAGATTATGATTTATGGTATCCTTATAAAGGAATTTTTCTTTGAATGTGTTTACTGACGCAGATTGGGCACGCGATGTTGATGACCAGAAAAGTACTACCGGTGGAGATTTTCTTCTTGGAGGAAGATTGGTTGCTTGGACAAGTAAGAAGAAAACTTTTGTTTCTCATTCAACAGTAGAGGTAGAGTATGTTGCAGCATCAATGAATTGCACACAGGGAATCTAGATGAGACATGTGCTTGAAGGATTCTGATTTGATATGTCTAAACCGGTAACTATTTACTGTGATAATACTAGTGCAATTAATATTTCAAAAAATCTCATGTTACATGCAAGAACAAAGCACATAGAATTGAAATATCATTTTCTAAGGGAAATAGTACAGGAAAAAAACAAGTCAGAATGGAGTATGTGACAAGCAAAGAGCAGCTAGCAGACATTTTCACAAAACCATTATCGAAGACAACCTTTGAGTATCTCATAAATAAATTAGGGGTCAGACCCCTACTCAAAAATAACTAGAATGTAGGGTGTATCAATCCAATGGGCTACTCCACAGGGGGAGAAACTTAGATGAGTTTGAATACATGTTGAAGATAGCAGCAACAAATTTGATGATTTGTGATTCTTATGCACCTTTGGCATTATTTTCAAAGGGGGAGAAAAAATATGATTAGTTATAAGAGAAGGCATATAATCAAGAGTAGAAGATGTGTAATTGAAGATAAAGTGTAACCGACAGATGAGGTGCAACAAAGAAGAGTTTCAGAGAAGGTCCAGAAAAGAGAAAAATAATATGAGTTGAGTATGTTGATGTTTAGTGTTGCCATAAATGCCAAAGGGGGAGATTATTGGCATGTTTGGCATAACTGATACAGATAGAGAATGATGATTGAACCGATACAAGACTGTTTGAGATGACATTGTGATGAATAGATTGAGATTGCATGATGGATGACTTTGATTAGTTATTTATGTTGTCATTGATGGCAACTAATGTTTATTCATGTCTATTGATGTTTAATTGTGTTGTATTGTGCCATCTAAATCTTTTGGTCTACTAGAGAGGGCTTACCAGTAATGAATCAAGAAACTAAGAATTAAGACCTTAACCGATAAATGAGGAAATATTATGATTGTATCTAGCGATTGGTGATTATTGAGGCTTTGTGGTTTTGAATGTAAGTTTCTATCATTATTTATAATTTATGTTGAGTTTTTAGCAGGGTTTAAGAAGGGTTTAAGGACCAGTAAAGAATTCTCTTGATCAGTAATGATTTTTGGTTTGGTGATAATCTACATCAAGTTCACATGTTGATGATAATGTGGCACAAACTACGTGATGTGTTTTAAAGATGTTTTGGCGCATTTGGAGAGCGAATTTCCTAGGAATGTGCAAAGTGCATAGCGAAATGAGCTAAGGGTTTGACTTTGTACCAGATCAACTTGTTGTGATGATCATTCAATGGCTGATATTTATTTATAATTGATTGTAATGATGCATATGATTATCTGAAATGAGTTGTAAATATTTGTGACGATCTATGTAGTAAGTCTTAGGGTTTTGATGTCGACCTAGTTGTAAAGGTTATTTATGTCAGTAAGGTTGATGTTTTGAAGTGTCAGTGATTTTAAGAAGTGTGTGAAGCTGAACCAAGGTGTGTGAGAAGATTTTCCAGAGTGAATAAGACTTAGAAATTAATTGGATCTAATTAAGAAAGCAGCTGATTGATATACACAGATCATTCACTGTTGTTCTCTAACAATTATAGTAGCTAAAATCCCTTAACCAAGTAGGTCCTAACTTGCCTCACATTGTAAAATCCCCTAATAGGGTGACTCAATATCTGAGTTCTAAATCATCTTGCGAGGTTGGTCCTAACAGATTAAAGATCCTAATAGGGTTGAGGTAAATCCCTTCACTGGGTGACTCCTAACAGGGTCTGCTCTTAACACGGTATCATTGTAAGCTTCTAACTAGGCTTGGCTCCTAATAGGGCGCATTCTGAAAGAGTGCAAAATATTTATGGGTACCACTTCCCACCATTGTTTTTCCCTATTTGGGTTTCCATGTGATAATCATGGTGTTCATATGGTGAATGTTTTTGACGTGATGGTTTGCTTTACTTTCAGTTTATGAATGGTTAATGAGAACTTAATGTGCAACATTATATATCAGTTTAGTAGATGTTTATCAATAGATACCGATATTGGTAAATGACTCTAGTGTTGATCTATATTTGATTTGGTTAAAGTTTTATGTGTCTGGGTTTTTTATTTCAAATTATTATTAATACTGATTCACGCCCCCTCTCAATATTAACACTATTATCCATTCATCATTGTTATCCATGTGAGACACCGAAGCCTTCTCATCAGTCAGATACTCCTTCACATCAACAAATACTATCTCCTCATTATCATCTTCTTCTGATTTATCATCGGACACACCTTCATCCACTGCAACATAAAAATATTTCTTGCCTTTTCCTTTGAATCTCCTAAACTTCTGTTTCTTATCAGTGTTAGGGTAGTTAGAAGCTATGTGTCCAATTTTACTACAAGAGAAACAATTCAAGGGTAATTTACCTTTATATTTATCTGTTGCTCTAGGGAATCATTTAGCTAGTAATGCCTCAAGCTCCATCAGATGATCTTCACCATCACCATCACCTCTACTACTACCATGACTAGACCTACAGTCATGATTATGACAAACATATTTTCCTTTTCTTTCTTATGTACCAATTACAAAATCCTTAAAAGCATATTCAGAAGGTTTGGAAACACTATTATCAAAATTTTTTAGTTCAAATGCAGTTAACTTTCCAATTAGAGAATCAACAGTGACTTTACCTTTTGAAATGGATCTCAGTTCTTGAATAGTAGACACTCTGATAGAATATTGTGGTAAAAGAGTTTTAAGAATTTTACTAACAATGGTATCATATTCAATCTTACCTCTAGCACTCTTTATACCACCTACAACTTCCTTAATCCTTTGTCCATATTGAGCTATGTTCTCACCATCAACCATTTTCATATCATCAAATTTTCCTCTCAAACTCTCTTCCTTTTCCCTTTGTACATGTTCATCTCCATAAATTAAATTAAATTTCTCCCATACCTCATTTACAGTTTCTAATCCATGAACATCAATACGCTCAGATTCAGACAAAGTACTTACAATTGCTTCAAGAGCCTTAATGTTTTCCTGTTGTTCTTTGAGATCATCTGGTGTCAAGGGACTGGTAGTAGGAGCAACATATTTGGCTATCACATGATTCCAATACTATGAACCCATTTCTTTAATGTAGATCTTCATTCAATCACTCCATATCTAGTAGTTGTCCTTGGTAAACTTGGGACCCTCCTTCATCATCTTTCACAAAATCTTTCCCTCAAGATGTTAGGCTTTGTGCACACCGAGGACCAACGCTCTGATACCAATTGTTAATCTTAGAGGATTCAATTAATAATGAGAGGGGGGAAGAATCAGTATTAAAAGTAAATTCATTGATGGATCATATTTGTGTGGATTTTCAAAATATTACATTTTATCCACATGAACTTCTGCCTCAGGAAGTAAGGAACTTGGCTGATCCATTAATGATAAGCGTTCATGTTAATGGCATTGGAATTAGATGAACTCTTGTTGATATAGGTTCCAAATTTAATGTATGTAGTGTGGATTTATTACCAAAGATTAAGGTTGATCCGAACTCCATAGCAACATCTTCTTTGTTTATTTGTGGTTTTGATAACAGGGGAAAAAGTTCTTTGGGAACGGTTATCTTGCCTTTCAAGGTTGGGCCTGTCACTATTTTGACTCTAGTATATGTAATATCAGGTCCCCTATCTTATAATATCCTCTTGGGTAGACCATGGCTTCATGATTTAGGATTTATTTCTTCTACGCTTGATAGTATATTGAAGTTTGTGGCAAATAATAAAGTGGTTACAATCAAGGTTGACCCTGATGTTGTGCACCTATGTCAAGTAGCAACACTGGGTCAGATTTCAGTTACACATTCATTTCAAAATTATTTTCCAACATTTTCCTCCACAGTTACAACTTTTGCATTTGTCGTGTCCCCTAAAAAGGAAAGTCATAAGGGTGACAAAATCCCAAAGAAGGAATCACTAGAGAAACAAGATTTTCCCAAAGTGAATCCTTCTAAGGAAGGTCTCTTGAAAGCACAAAGCTCTGAGTCTACTCTTGATAAGACATCTTCTATCAAACTATCTTCATCTAAAGTGAATGCATGTTTAGGTGATGATTGGGGTTCCCTGGATTTCACTGATTCTCATGTGGTGAATACAAGGTCAGCCCTATCCACCTTAAATTTCCAAAAACATCTTTCACACCTACTACCAAAGATGATTATTCTTCTTTATCACAGGATCATGTGAACACCATTAAATGTGATCCTCTCCCTTTAGAGGAGTTGCAATCACATTATGGTCCATGGTTCAATATTGCTTCCAAGTATGGATACAAAGGAAATGGTCTCGGGCGCCTGGGTCAAGGTGTTAAGGTGCCTTTGGAGCTGAAATCATGTTCATTTATGATGGGTTTAGGTTACAAGACTAATCCATCTTCATCTCATCCTCCATCATCTGTTATCTTTATATCTCCTTCTTGTGAGTGGTCAAGACCTTCTCCACAAGAGAAAGGGTTACTTCCTGCCCCTCATCCTTTATCTGATCAAGAGCTTATCTTGTTGTAGTTTCTTAAAGTTCGCTTGATTACTCTTCCTCCTCCTACACAATAAGTTTCATAAGAATCATTCTTTCTATGCATATCATCAAGTCCTTGGCCATTCTACTAGTGAATGTAAGGCCTTGAATGACAAGATCCAAAAACTTCATCAATTAGGTGTTGTTAATTCTTCATCTATTGATGTACCTTCTTATTCTTTGCACAAAAAGTGATATTGAGGCTTACCTCTATCCTGTTATTTTTCACATTCTATCCTTATCCTATCTTTGTCTTCATGTTCTCTTCTTTAGATTTGAGAAATTTGATGCTATGATGATACACCTATCTTGCAGTGATACTATGTATCCTTTTGACACTTCTATGGGTCCTGATGCCAAATTATCGGATCCTCATGTCCTCTTTCACTGCATCTTTTGATGTTGTGGATATCTATGTGCCACTTTCTCTTGGTGGTATTCCACACAAACATCTTGCTATGTTGACATGCCACAACCGCTCTCCTCCTTAGAATAATATGCCTTCCATGTATATCATTCTAAGGGGGGGCCATCATAGTTGCATTTTATCTGTTAGCTCTTGTATTTTTTCCCTTTGCTAGTTGCCTTTTCATGTTCACCTAGATGGGGGCCAAACCACTCGATCTTTCTCTTTTCCAAGATCGCCTAGGTGGGGACCAAACCACTTGATCTTTTTCTTTTCATGTTCACCTAGGTGGGGGCCAAACCACTCAATCTTTCTCTTTTCCAAGATCGCCTAGGTAGGGGCAAAACCACTTGATCTTTTTCTTTTCATGTTCACCTAGGTGGGGCCAAACCACTTGATCTTTCTCTTTTCCAAGATCACCTAGGTGGGGGCCAAACCACTTGATCTTTTTCTTTTTCCAATATCGCCTACATGAGAGACAAACCATTCTTGATTTATCTTTCTTTTTTCCCTTGGTAGGGTCCAATCTACTACTTACCAAATTCATTTTCCCTATTGCATGGAAATCTAGCATGTCACTACCCATGCTGACAAATCTATCTTTGATAGCCCAATCGCATGGCTATCTAGCGTGTCGCTACCCATGTCAGAAAAATATATCTATCTAATCTCCCTATCATATGGCTATCTAGTATAATGCACTTTTCTATCCATACTGGCATATCTCATAACAATGGCAACCGTTTATCTTGTATATTTTTGTAACAAGGGGTTTTCCTCTAAAGCAAGGCTCATTTCTATTACATTGTCTTCTCTATCTTTTATCTCTATCCTTTATCTTATCATCTAACATATTAGTCTGTAGCTAGCATGTTTGTGATGTATCAAGTAACAATATCTATTCTAAATCTCAGCTTCATCTAGCTAGGGGAAACTTCGTCTTATCAATGAAAATCCTCCCTATTGTGACTATCTTCTTTATCTTATCTTTTTATAGTGGCCTTCCTTCAGAGCGAGGTTGGTGCTACTTATCTTTGATCATGTGGAATAACACAACTTGCTATATATATATATATAAATATATATATATATATATATATATATATATATATATCATGACCGCTAGTGATGTATCAAGCTAGTGTCTAAGTCATGTACTATCTCTTCGACATTGATTGCTTATTTGACTTCTGGGTGCATTCTTCCTTAAAGTGATCAATCCTTACTTTCTTATTTTCATTTTAGAATTCCTCTATTTTTTGTTTCTTTTTATTTTGGGGAGGATGCATGGTACTGAGACAACCTTTTACATCGAGGTCTCTTTTACTTTGTTGACTCAAGATTATAGTTTCTTTGTTATGTGCTTTCATGTTCTAACCCTATTGTCTTAGGATTCCTTTATTCTCTAACCCTGTTCTCTAATGCAGGTTTTTATATCTAATGCATTTATTTTGTAGGTCTTCAGCTTGGGGGCATGCTTCCTTGGCTTGGAGATTTATCTGCTTCCTCTACAGTATCATTTTGGTATCATGACGTTATTTATTGTTTAGTAGATTTCCTTTAGCATGCATATTCATGTAGATTCATAAGCCCGCTAAAGTGGGGGGAAAATGTAGTGTCAAAAATTGCATACCCCTCTGTAATTTGACCTACATATTTTGTAACCACTTTGGTATTCATTCCCCTAGCACTTGAGTAGGCTTTCTTCATCCCTTGTATCAACCTTTTCCCTCTCAAGATGCTCAAGACCCCCTTTTAGCAGCTATCCTTCAGCTTCTATTTCTTGTTAGCCACGTGTCTCCCTTCTCTCGTATTGTCTTCAAGTGTGATTCATTTGGACATGAGCATGTCATGCGGGCATCTGCATGTCGTGCATTCATCCTGCGACATCTTAACGTTTGAATGCCAGTTTTGAGAATGTCTTTCCACTTTTCACTTATGTATGTCAGTGGAAATGGCCCTGAAACTTTTAAATGTCTCACCAGCCCTCTTTTCCCTCCTCTTCTCTCTTTTAAAACCTACATTTAATCTCCATTCAAGTCTCTAGTTCCTCCATATAATCTCTCTTATTCTTTCGGATCTCACAGATTTCTTCGACTATCTCACGCTCGCTACAACAGTATATATTTTGCTACAACACTCTCGAGCTCTCACAATAATCTTTTGTAACTCTCTTGGCTTTCTCAAGCCTCTTTGGTAATATCTTTCCATCATTCTATTTATCTTATCTTTGAGCATCTTGGGATTTATCACATCCCTTTTCTATCATTTATCATTTATCATTTATCTTATCTTGAATTTATCTTTTTCTATCAATCTATTTGGTTGTCTGTGGAGGTGGAAACACCAAAATATGGATTTGACTGAGGCAAGTCCCTAAGCAGCACCACGCATTTTTTCTTTCTAGCTTGTGTGCATATTGCATTAGAGAAGATTCATTTGGCTGAAGGCTTCATATCGTGGACCGTTTGTGATATTATCTTCCTTTCCTTTTTGGCTTTCATTCCATTTATATAATCATTTTACCTTCTTTTTATATTGTATTGTGCCCTTATGTACAAACTCTGTATTTTGTCTGTATAGGACACTAGCACGTCACATTGTTGTCCATAATTTGCACATGTGCCCTAGTGCAGAGAGCTATTAGAGGATGTACAAAGACACTACATCTTGAGTGGAGAGGTCGATTAGTGAATCTTCGAGAATTTGTTATCCACCTATCGAAGAGGTTCATTTTTTCCCCTCTATAGTTAGATTTTGGATAATTCTTTAGTGTCCTTTCTTCTAAAAGGACACATTCTTAGGCTAGACCTGTAGCATCCTAAAATTGAACCCTTTGCAATTTTTACTGCATTTTGGGTCCTCACCTTATCGGTCTCTTCCCCATGCTTGATCAAGACCTACTTATGCCTCCCCTATGCAATCAAACTTCATTTTTCACCTTACACCTTGCATAGCTACCTTGATCCTGCCCCAAAATAGGGTAGGACCAGGGCGTGGCACCCTGGGATCCCCTAAAGGAGACCTATCTTGACCCCTCTCCCTTGAACCTATCTCAATTTTGAGTGGGAAATAAATCCCCTATGTCGGCCTTTGTCAAAAAATTAAATATTTTCAACAATAAGCAAGTATATAAGGAGGTCTGCCCCTCTCATTTAGCATAATCCATCAATCATAAGGCAAGAGCATGACAAGGTAGAGAAGGCAAAGAGACTACACTCAATCATCAAGAATTCAATCATTCATCATCTAGCATTCCTCATGGTTGCATATTCTCCATTGGAGCACTATTACATCATTCATTTGTAAGCATGTGTGTGTGTGTTAAGTTTTTTTCATGTTCATGCCATTTCATACAATATATGTGATTACATCCAAGAAGCAAAGCATCATTATCATCTATTGCAGATCTAAAGGTATACCTTTCCATTATTTATTTCAAGTATTTTGCAGTATTTCATTCAAGGTTGATTCCAAACCAAGGTTTGACTTAGGAAAACCCCTATTCCCAACCCTTTTCTCCTCCTTTATGTATGCAGGAAACAGGTGCACAATTGCACTTCTAGAATTAAGCTTTATTCACACATACAAAAAAACCCTTTTCGACACATGGAAATTTCATAGGACCAAGTGGAGGGAACCCCTTCCTGGACACACAGTCCCTACAACTTTGAATCATCTCAAACTTCTCAGAGCTAGGTGCACAACTAAATCCCGAATCTATGGCTCATTGTTTCTGCCTATTTTGTCTTCAATTTCAACACTTTACCTATTCAACTTACAAAAGAGTGTCAAACACATTCCAATCTAAATCAATCTACTTAGTATTTAGTCATTGCATCATTTAGGATTGGATCTAGTAGATTCAACCCCTCTTTTGAATGTAAAGTTTCCCCAAGTGAAAATTGAGCTTAGTGAATCTCCCCTTCCAAGTGGTGAATTTGCTAAAGCCCAAATTTTCCACTTTACATTTTGGTGAACCCGAATCCTTACACCATTAATTCTGATTTTTGTTTTTAGATTTGAGTGTATGCAATTTAAAATTCAAATTTTCATTTACAAGTTTGATTTCCTTGCAAATTTTGAAAATTTATAGGTTAATTTCACTAAAGCCTTAATTTTTTAATTCAAAATTGAGCTTGTGATTTGCATAATTTGGATTGATTATCTGAGCCTTCATTCAATTTTCAAATTCAAATTTTCATCTACAAGTCAAATTTCACAATTAATTTTAAAAATTAAGTGGTTAATTTCAAAAACCCTTATTTTAAAATCTTTCAAATTGAGCTTGTGGGTTGTTTAAATTTTGAATTTCCCTCTTCAAATTTGGTTGCTAAATTAAAATCCAAATTCAAAATTGCAATCTTGGATCAAATTTCAAATTCAAATTTAAATTTTAAAATTAAGTGATTAATTAAGCAAACCCTAATTTCTAAATTTAAATTAATCTTGTGCATTTTCCAATTTTTCAAATTCCAAATTCCAATCTTAGATCTATTTTCAAATTTAAATTTTAAATTAAGTGGTTCTTTCTACAAGACCCTAATTTTAAATTTAATTCTCTTGTGGGCGATTTCAAATTTAAATTCTGAAAAGTTTAAGAGGTTACTTAAAAAGAGCCCTAATTTTTAAAATTAAATTAATTCTTTTTCAACATTTCAAATTTTAAAATTAAGAGGTTATTTAACAAAGCTCTAATTTTAAAATTAAATTCAAATCTTCTAGTGGGTAATTTTAAATTTAAATTAAGAGGTTATTTTCAAGGCCCTAATTATAAATTTAAATTTCCTAGGAGGTTGCATAATTTTTCAAAAATTGAATAATCATTTTTCTAAAAATTTTGAATAATTGCAATTTCCAAATCTCAACTTTCAAATTTTCATTTCACATTTTTCAAAATTTTTTAAAAAAAAATCAAATTTGAATCTTATCCATTTAAGTAAATTAACTGATTTTATCTATAAAATCCTAATTTATTTTCAAATAATTTGTTTGCACTTAAATTTCAATATTCATCATGGTAATTAATGGATTTGATTTATTTGCTATTTCACATATGATTACATTGCTTTTTACATACATTTATTATAATCATGTGTTGGATAATGGCTTCTTTCACTTCATGTTACTTCTCTTTATTCATAGCACTTGGACAGTTTGCATTTTTCAAATTTCCAAGTTGATTACTTTTCATAGATTAATTCTCAAAGATTTCATTTTTCATGTATGTTGTGTTATGGTGATTTTTTTGAGAAAATGTATATCATACGTTGATCACCTAAAAGCTTTTGTAGATCCTAATCCTAGGGTATCTAGTGTGAATGAGGAAAGAGCCAATACTCCTATCAATACTTGAGCTCTAATGGAGAGAAAGCATTGAAGAGAAACATGGCCCCATCTTCTTCTCATCCACATACCCTTGTGCAAGGGGGGCAAGGTCAAAATGTTGGTGTTTCTATCTCCCTAGATCCTCCTTATTCTCCTAGAGCCTATCTTAAACATCAAAACATTTGTAGAGAAGATGATGTCATGCATTTCATTCATGATCTCTCTGTTGGAATTGGATTCACTCTGAGAGGGGGAGTGAATCAGAGTGATATATTTTTGAACCTTCTGACTTGAATGCACAACTAAAATTTTTGACCTTGAACCAAAGTGAGTGATTTGCTTATGCAAGTGAACACTTAAAGTTTTGAGAATGATATGCTAATGAGTGACATTAATAACTCATATTAAAAGCATTGTGTAACATTGGTCCATTATTGTACGAACAATCTTGTTTATGCTTTTGAAACAGAACTTCAACTTTGTACAATACAATATTTGATTTGCTTTATGGAAGACTTTTATAAACACATTTAAATGATTTAACTTTGCAAATTTGAACAATGACAAATTTGAACACTTTGAAATATGAACCCTTTTTGAACAAACTTAAAAGTATCAGAGCATTGACTAAATGAACACATTAACATGTAACAAAATGAGAGACAAATAACATTACATAACACAAATATTTCCTGGGTGGAAAAACCCTCATGGGGTATTAAAAACCACTTCCTAAAACTTTCTTTTCATTAATCAAAGAGCACCAACTTTGTAACAATGGTGGAGCTACAACTCAACACCTTTTCTGAAATACCAACTTCTTAGGAGCACCAACCCCTCAAAATACAAATTCACTGTCTAAGTTTGTAATCAATAATGACTTTACAACTGCATCAAACTTTTAGTCCTAAAATAATCAATGAATACAAAAAGAAATATGATTTTTAATGTTGCCAACTACAATATGTATTGTATGTAACAGTACCACAAAATCTATCTCAAACTAAGATATAATTCTCTATTGTGAAAACCAGAGACCACAAAATTCTTGTTCAAACTTTTACAAACTTTCAAATGGAACAATAAATCCCTCAATACTACTATGTTCTATATTTTTCATACCAACAAAATGACTTAAAGCCATGAATTTATAGAGAGAGTAAAAATGAAACCCTTGAATCAAACTGTAAAACCCAAGTTCAAAACCAAAACTTCAAGTTAGGGTTTCCACACAAAAATACCAACTTACAGATGCAAAATAAAACACATTTTTTCAACTGCAATTTCTATCTCCTTCTTTTATTTTTTTACATAGTAATTTCATTCTTTTTCAATACAAAGAAAGGTTAAAGAGATTTGTTTGAAACTGAATCAAAATAATCTTTTCCAGTTTACTTTTCCATTTACCAAATTTACCTTTGAAAGACCAAGTCAATGTAAAGATATTACCTTTATTACGGTGGTTCAAATGAAAAACACAATCCCATAAAATCCTCTATTGCATATCTAAAAACCAAAACTCAATACTAGCTAGAACACTCACAACCTATAACTGCAATCTCATCATGGTGGCTAGGGTTTGGGCCTGCCCTTCGAAATGAGAAACCAAATTTTTTTTACCCTATTTGCTCATTGAACCCCAAAACAAAATGAATATTATTTCAATTCTGTAATTGAAACATATAATCACTTTGGATCTTATCAATTACTGACAGAATAATAACATAATCATTTTTCAAATCACTGCCCATGTGGATTGCCAAACAATCATCATTCTATGTTTGACTTCTATGTATGTCACTACCAGATCGATACCTTATGTCCATATGAATCAATTATATGTATGCCAATAGCCCACAAGAACAAACTATCAAATTCAAAACCAAGTAAAGAAATTAGAACCCGATGCAATGTACATATTATAGCTTGTGAATTAATAAGAGTGAATCTCAACAACACATACCATAGTCGGCTTAAGTGCAATATAGAATTCAATTTCACAATATAATATTGCCTAGTTAAAACAATTTACCTAATAACACTTCTAACAAATGGACAATATGCCAAGTGTTAACTTTGTCAAGGAAGCTCAAGCACAATATATAAATGGCATATAAGTGAAGATCAAGTAAAAGATAATGTGTGCTAATAGAACAATAACCTTCACCAAGTAATGTGAACAAGATATAATAAAAAAAGATATAAGAGTACCAACTATTATTAAATTCAAATCAATATAGTACCCAAACATAGAAACGATATCACCTGTGAAGATCAAAATAATTACTCTGTGAGCAGGATAGCTTTCTGTCTACACATGGAGCCACCACGATCAGTACTACAACAATATAGATCTAAAAGGAAACCAATATCATAATGTTGTTCATTAACAGAATACTGAAGGCCAAAACCAAGTATACCAAATCTCAATATGAACAAGAGGGCCAATATTATGTATCAATCACCAAGATGCCAAGGCAATACCAAACCTATAGTTTTGACATCAAGGACAAATAACAAAATAGAAGTTTGTTAGATAGTTCAAATAACCAGAAGACAACTGAGAGGGGTGGGGGTGAATTAGTTGTTACCAGATTACTAGAACCTTAAGAAATTAAAAATTTAATACCAGAACCCAAAAGATCAATACCAGAATGCATAAACCAAATACCGAAATAATAGATATACCAATTAAGCATAAACAATAATTAGAGAATAAATACTATCCATGTGACACCAAGATTTGTATGTGGAAAACCTGGTAAAGGGAAAAACCACAATGGGAAGCCTACCCTCAGTCAAATAATACTTCTGTAGTAAGTATGTGATTACAATTGAGGGGCCTACACTTGCAGGAAGGCCACCAACCTAGATCACATTGCTCATCACAAAAGGACTCTCACTGGCTACATAAAAATCCAAACTACAATCTGGAGGAAAGAATGAACTGCAAAGATAGAATCTCCTGTGCCTGAGTACAGTTTCAGTTAAGCTCAATACCAGAGGAATAAATCCTCTTACATAAACCCAACTCGATCAGCAATGATCGACCAAATCCTCTGCATGAATGATTATTACATTATTCGCTCCTATACATCCATTTCATCCTCACATATATTCCCATGATCTACAATGAGATCTTACATCATATATATACAAACCCTCAACCACAAACAATAAGGTCAGCCACCAGAAAATAAAGCAATTACATAATTACAAAACATGTTGGCCTAAGACCAAACAAATAATAGCCAACCCATAAGACATCCCAAAAACACATCGACAAGTCCAATCCACACGTTACATTAAGTCGGTCCATAACCTATATAAGTAGGGACCCAATTTAGGTCCATACACACTAAAGCAATGATCCCAATCAACCAAGTCTTGAACATGATCACCATCAGCATCCTAAAACTCCACCAGAAGCTACACCAACACCACTTATGCATATCATCAAAGATCTTCAACAAAGCTCTGTCGGTGAAACCCTCATCGGAAAAACAAACCAGGCTTGCCAGCAAACATGATAGCCTTCGATCACCATATCAAAACCAACTGACTAAACATAAATCTAAGTAGCATGAATAATCCAATTCCATAACCCAAACATATTGGAGCATATCGGATCATCATGATCTAATCCAACCAAAAACCAAACATCTTATCAGGACCAGAAGGATACCGGTAAATAGCCAAAATAGCTAGTGTTGACATCAATGCAACACATAATCAATTCATCCAAATGGTCAACAATCTTCCCCTTTGGCATTGATGGCAACACTAGATGTGAAAAACATCCAAGTGCCAAGAAATTCCAAACAAATCTCCCACAAAGATATAGCAATGAAGTTCTGAAATTTCTCCCCCTAATGTATATATCCCTTAAGTTTTTCACATGAATATCTCGCCCCCTTTGACATCAATGCTAGAAATTTGACATAAATATCAAAGCAAAAACATAAACCACTAAAACACAAGGCTAACTACTCCCCCTGAGCAGTAGCATCCCCACATCAATCTGGAATGAATAATATCTCTAATAATGCATACCAGACTGATGCTAAATAGTATCAATCAATTTTCTGTCAGAGGGGCAGAAACCCCTAATCTTTCTCTGAGGTACTCAAATGATTCTTTAGGAAAAGGTTTAGTGAAAATGTTCACAATATGCTCTTTAGTGTTCACATAAACCAGTCTAACCCCATTTTCTTCCACCTTCTCCTTAAAAAGTTATACTTGATAGATATGTGCTTTGTCTTAGAGTGAAATACCAAATTCTTTGATATGTCTATAGTAGAAGAGTTATCACAATGAATAACTATCAATCCAATGCAATGCACTTTAATGTCTTTCAACATTTTCTTAATCCATAAAACTTGTGTACAGTTAGTAACAGTAGAAACATACTCAGCTCCAATAGTAGATAAATAAGTACATGATTGTTTCTTGTCGATCCATGAAACCAACTTCTTCCCAAGAAAGAAAGCTCCACCAGAAGTACTTTTTCAGTCATCAACATCACATACACAATTTGTATCTGTATATGTACATAAATTAAAGTCATCATCCTTAGGGTACCACAAACCATATTCATATGTACCTTGCAAGTATATAAAAATTCTTTTCGCCGCACTCTCATGATTTTATCTAGGATCGCTTTGATATCTTGATGCAATGCAAATAAAATTCATTATATCAAGCCTAGTCTGAGTCAAATATAGTAGACCTCCAATCATAGACTTGTATCTTGTAGGATTTATTGGTGTAGATTCATCTTTCCTTGTCAATTTCTCACTTGTAACCATAGGAGAACTTACCAATTTAGAGTCTACCATACCAAATTTCTTCAACAATTCCCTAGCATACTTAGTTTGACAGATGAAAATACCTTTATTAGTCTGAGTAATCTACAAACCTAAGAAAAATTTTATTTCCTCAATCATAGACATTTCAAATTCTTTCTCCATATTTTTAGAAAATTCTATGCACAACTTATCTCCACCTCCAAAAATAATGTCATCAACAAAAACTTCAATAATTAGTATATCATCATCAGTGAATTTATAATATAGATTACTGTCAGCGTTACCTTTAGTGAAACCAAGATTCAAAAGATATTTCTCTAACCTTGCATACCAAGCTCTAGGTGTCTGTTTCAATCCATATAAGGCTTTCTTTAACCTGCAAACCATGTTTTTATCATCTGAAAGTGAAAAACCATCAGGTTGCTCAATATAAACTTCCTCATCAAGATCCCCAATCAGAAAGGCACACTTAACATCCATCTGATAAACCTTGTAGTTTTTATGTGCAGCATAGGCAATAAATAATCTTATAGCTTTAAACCTAGCTACAGGTGCAAAATTTTCACCATAATCAATTCCTTCCTTCTGAGAATATCCTTTAAAAACCAATCTAGCTTTATTCTTTACAACTTGTCCATCTTTATTCCATTTATTCCTAAAAATCCATTTAATTCCAATAACATTCTTATTTTTAGGTCAGGGAACTAAATTCCATGTTTTATTATTTTCTATGTAATCTAATTCTTCTTCCATGGCTTTCATCCAACATTCATCTTTACATGCTTCAATTATTGATACCGGTTCAACTTGAGAAATTAAACATACCTCATTAGTTGTCAATCTCCTTCTTGTCATCACTCCATTATTCTTATCCCCAATGATCTGATTTTTTGAATGATTCATCCTTACATACATAGGATTCTTCTTATTCTCTATTCCTGTTCCATGATCTTCAGTTATTGTTGAATTTTTTGATACTACCGGAGTAACTAGTTCAACATTTTGTTTTGGTAAAGGTGTTACTCATTTAGTTATGACCATTTCCATTGCTGGTTCTTGCTCATAAACTCTGATTTGACTTTTATTCAGCTCATCCACCTTGACATTAGCGCTCTCCACAAATCTCTGCAATCTCTTGTTATAACATTTATATGCTTTGCTTTAATTAGAATAACCAAGAAATATTCCTTCATCACATCTAGGATCAAATTTTCCAATTAAATCATCTCTCCCGATATAACATTTACTACCAAAGATTCTGAAATAATTAACTGTAAGTGTATTGCCAAACCAAAATTTATAAGGTATCTTACCAATTTCTATCTTTGATATGTACTATGTTGAATGTATAAACCGTTGTTCTCACTACTTCTCTCTAGTAGATATGAGGTAGATTAGCTTCCATCATCATGGTTCTAGCAGCATCCAAGATAGTTTTGCTCTTCCTTTCCACAACTCCATTATGCTGAGGTGTCCGAGGAGCAAAAAATTGTCTCCATGTGCCATGCTTTTCACAAAAGTTATTAAACTCCCCAGATGTGAATTTTCCACCATGATCTGACCTTAAACATTTAATCTTCAATCTTGTCTCAGTTTCAACTTTAGCTTTAAATATTTTAAACATTTCAAAAGCCTCATATTTCTCCCTTAGAAAAGTAACCCACATCATTCTAGAATAATCATCAATGATAAGCATAAAATATCTATCACCTTGAAAACTTTTAACTCTAGCAGGGCCACACAAATCAATATGAATAAGATCAAGAACATCATTAGATTTGTCTTGTATACTCTTAAAAGAGGCTCTGACCTATTTTCCCATTTGACATTCTTTACATACAGGATTATAGGGCTTCACAATCTTAGGTATATTTCTAGCTTCCTTAGTTGAACTGATCTTTACCATACAATCAAAATTCACATGACATAGCCTTTTATGCCATATCCAACTGTCATCAATTTGTGGAATCAAATATGTCTTCTTATCATAATTCAAATGAAATATATTACCTTTTGTCTGACTACCGGTTGCAATCTCTAATCTAGATCTATTAATGATCTTGTATTTTTCATCCTTGAATTGTAATTGAAATCCCTTATCCACCAATTGTCCTACACTCAAAATATTATTCCTTAAGCCTTCAACATAATAAACATTATTAGTATTGTTCTTACCATCCAATAATATAGTTCCTTTTCCCTTGATCATGCATGATTTATCATCTTCAAATCTAACCAGACCACCATCAAATTCTTGCAAAAATAGAAACTTCCTTTTATCTCCAGTCATATGATGTGAACATCCACTATCAATTACCCATTCATCCTTATCTTCAATTTTAGTAGCAAGTGCCTTCTCTTCAAGTAAATTATCTTCTAGTGTTAGAACATCTTCCTTGATAGCCAGGAACACCCATTCCTTTCCATTGTTGGAACCACTAGCAGAGTCTTGTGTCGGTTCATCATCAGAATCAGTCACACCTTCCTCATCTGCAATGTAGCATGATTTATCTTTGTTTTTCCTATACTTATACTTTTTCTAATATTCAGGGTAAAGGTTAAAATATCTTCTGGCTCTTTCTTCAAATCTTAAATTCCTTTCAAGATTTCTAGATACAAAATGACCTATCTTATTACATGCAAAACATTTAAAAGGTGTTTTTCCTTCATACTTACTTCCTACCGGTCCTTTAGGTACTCTTCTAGCAAATAGGGCTTCAAGTTGCTCAAATTCTTCATCTTCTCTCTTCATATCATCCAATTCCTTTGCATACAAAGCTTTCCAATCTTGCTTGCCAGTTGATGATGTAAATGCATGAAAAGTAGGTTTAGAATTCACAACTCCAAAATGTCCAAATTATTCAAGCTCAAAAGAAGATAATTTTCCAGCCAAGGTAGCTCTATTGACAGAGGTATTAGCCATTGTTCTCAATACATTAATTGCAGTAGCCTTCATTTTGTAAGCCAGTGGCAAAGCTCTCAAAACTTTAGAAATTATTTCATCTTCACTCGGAGTTCCACCACAACATTGAATTCCTATAACAATTTCATTTACCCTTTCCATGAATCTAGTAATCCTTTCATCTTCTTCCATCTTCAAGTTTTCATATCTCACCTGGTAACCATCAAGTTTAGAAATCTTAACAGTAGGGTCACCTTCATTAAGAGTCTCCAACTTGTCCCATATAGCCTTTACAGATGATTTGTCAGTTAATCCCATTATTTGTTGATCAGAAAGTGCACACAAGAGGGCTTCTCTTGCTCTACAATAATTCTCAAGCTCCTTATCTAAGTTTTTTGAAGGAGGATTATCATATGCCAGATTATAAGGTGTAACACCATTCTCTTTGATTTCCCAAATATCCTTACCAAGACATCTCAGATGAGTCTCCATCTGAATCTTCCATACTCTATAATTTTTTCCATCAAGCCTAGGAATATCTCTCCAAAAGATAGCAACAGATGAACTTGAACTATTAGTCACCATAAGATCTTCCTCAAGCAGTTAAGCTTTTGTAGAGAGGACTAGAGCTCTGATACCAATTGTTAGATAGTTCAAATAACTGAAAGACAACAAAGAGGGGGGTGGGGTGAATCAATTGTCACCAGATTACCAGAACCTTAAGCAATTAAAAGTTTAATACCAAAACCCAAAAGATCAATACCGGAATGCATAAACCAAATACCGAAATAATAGATATACCAATTAAGAATAAACAATAATTAGATAATAAATACCATCCACATGACACCAATATTTGTACGTGGAAAACTTGGTAAAGGGAAAAACCATGGTGGGAAGCCTACCCACAATCAGATAATACTTCTGTAATAAGTATGTAATTACAATTGAGGGGCCTACACTTGCAAGAAGGCCAATAGCCTAGAGCACACTTCTCATCACAAAAGGAGTCTCATTGACTACATAAAAATACAGACTACAATCCAGAGGAAAGATCTTGGTGGATAACTTCTAGAGTTGTTCATAACCGACTTGCACTCAAAATCTCTATGCCCAAACTTGTTGCATGCATAACAGTGACCATTAAATCTACCAGATCTAGCCACATTGTTTTGAAAGTAAGGAAAGTTATTGTAAGCCTTGCTCCTACATTTATTGGCAGTATGTCCTTCTTTAAGACAGTTAAAGCAAACTGGTTTAAACTTTTGCTTACCTTTACTTCTGTTGTTGTTCTTAGGTGCCGATTGATTCTTTAGTGCATCATTCTTGGTTCCAGAGGTCTCACCTTCCTCGTATCCAGAGAAACCAAGTCCAATGATATCCTTTGATGGCTTTACCGATTCCAAATTTTGTTCCAGCTTAGCAGCACTCCGGTTGAACTTAGCAAGTATCTTCTTTGTCTCAGCAAGTTCCTTGGAAAGAGCAACATTGGTCTCCATAAAGGTTTCAGTTTGAGAAATAGCTACATTTAGTTCAACTTGTATTTATTCTTTCTCTTCTTTACCTTCCTGTAGATAGGCGGTAATGGTACCAATTTCTTGTTTCAACTTAGAGATCTCATGCTCCTTGTCTTTTACCAAATCTTCAGCTTTTCTTCTATTTTCTAGCCCCCGACTCATCCTAATAGTCAGTCCTTCCAACTCCCTCCTTAGGTTAGTTTTGGATTCATTTAGTTTTCCACTTCTCTGACTAGGGCCTCCATGTCTTCTTCATCAGAAGAGCTATTTTTAGTAAATTCCATCAGTTGCTCAACAAGTTCTCTTCTCTTGGCTAAAGAGGATTTATACTTGATTTTGAGTTCATCATAGGCTCTCTCAGACTCAATAAGACGGTGAGTGAGTTCTCTCATGCTGTATTCCCCCATATCTCCTTCCAAGTGGCTAGACTTATAGAAAGGTAAGCTCTGATACCAATTGATGAATACTTAGAAGGGGGGGGTGAATTAGTATACCCAAAAACTTAAACAAACTCTTAAGCAGTTTAACTGCAGATCAATGTAGCAGATTAAACAATAAACTAGTTAAAACATAAACAAGCCAAATAAAAAATAAAGCATTCACCCACAAAAGCACAATCACCATAAAACAAGATGTTTTGATGTGGAAACCCAAATGGGAAAAACCATGGTGAGTAAAACTCACAAGTCAACTATCTACAGAATAGTAACCAGACTGGTTAAGGCCTTACAATATTCTTCACTAGAACAAATCTTGTTAGGAATCTAGATCTCTGTTAGGAGATAAGTCATGTTAAAGACTACCCTATTAGAGGACTTTAGATCCACAACTATGAACCACCTTGTTAAAGGATTTACAATAGGCTTGGCTGGGCCTACGTGGTTAAAGGTTTTGTAATCAACAAGTGAATGATCTAGAGAGTAGCACATAATGCTTGATTAGATCCTTGACAACTCCCTGTTAAATAATTCCAACATTGCTTCAGTCTTCTATATTTTGCACTCTCTATCTTTGTTGTGAGATACCTTTTATCGCACAGACCTAATCTTCTCTTCAACATTCACACACATAACTACTACTTTAAAAACCTAGACATGATGTCCTCATATAGGAATTTGATTTCATGTCGGTCCAATAAGATTAGACTACAATTTCCTAGGTATAGTGCATCTAGATACATTTGGTAACACGACACAAAAACACCGCCAAAGTGTTGGTGGATGATAAATCATCACACATTACATTATACCAGTTTAATACAATATACCGATTACCGGTTGACAAATGAAGATTGGAAAATTGGAACATAGTTTTTTGATCAAAAGATTAACTACCGCTCAAGGTCTTCATTCCGCTTGAGATCTTCATACCGCTTGGGGTCTTCGGTCATGTTGTGACCAGTAAGCATCTTCTGCAAATCACCAATAGTCTTCAACAAACAAAGACTATACATTTAATGACATACAATACCGGTTGGAACAACTACCCGTTGAGAATAACTCATACATCAAATAAGTGTGTGTCCATCAATGAAAATCACAACTAATCATCATCATCAAAATACCAACAAAGTCTATTATAGGTGGAGAAAAGAGAAAAAAACATGGGAGGTCTGAAAGATGTTTAGTTTGAGACAGAAAGAACATGTGTGAAGGAACCTCTCATTGTGTCCGAGACAAAAAAACTAAAGGTGGTTATTGAACGAAATAATTTATCTGAGGTACTACATGTACCAATTACTCAAGGAAGATTGGATTTGGGAAAATTGTCCCCTCGACAAATGCTTGAGTTGAGCAGCGTTTTGCATTTGGAAGCAACCAAGAAGAATTATGTGTGTAGAGATTTGGTAGAAGAAATGTTGAGGTTTCTCCAAGAGAAACTTTTAGGTGTGCAAATTGATGTTTCTTTCAGTAATGAAGATTAGTTGAAAGTGACATTTGAAAGATTGAAAGGATCGGCTTTGAACTTTGAGACAACAATTTCACACACTTTGGAAAAGAAACTGACTCGTAATTGTCTGCAGTGGTTAAAGAATAAGTGTGATAAGACACACAATTGACTGAAGGACTGCATTGCAAAAGTTGAGTAGTGTGGATAGTGTGATTCAAGTTTATAGGTTTTGTCACTCATGGCCTGAGTCCACTAATCAGATTTAGAATGAAATTGAAGTGATTGAGGCTAAAATTATGGAGTCATCCAAAACTCATTGATTTAAAGAATGATGAGGACTCTAATGGAAAAATGGAAATTGAAGAGCTATACAAATAGTTGAATGAACTAGTAAGTCAGAGAGATCTTGTGAAGAAAGATTTCTACAAATTGTGAGATATTGTGGATATGCATCTCACTAGTATGGTGAAAATTATGAAAGACTTGTAAAACTTGTGTGCATCTATTTCAATTCCGATGGAATGCAATGTTGTTGAATAGTTTATTATGGAAATGGAAAGTCAGATTAATATCTTAGCATTTGTTGAAGTCGATTGAATTTTTGCCCGACGAACATTGAGAATTGTTAACAATGCTATCATTTCTCCTGCCTTACAAAGTTTGTAAACATTAGTGGTACAACTTTTTTTTTGTTGTATATAATTTCTTGGATATTTTTGCTTATGAAATATTGTTCATAAGGGGAGAAGGTTTGTTGTCTAGTGCACCCTTTGTCATTGTTGTCAAAGGGGGAGAGATTTTGGATTTGTGTCTTTGAAGAAGTTTTTGGAGTTTTGATTTTTGTTGGCACAATGTTGCCATCAATGAAAAAGGGGGATATTGTTGCAAATATGCCCTCAACTTGTCATTGATGTCAACCCTTAGGTCTGGAAGTAGTCCAGTGATATTTAGCTTGGTCCGGTTAAACACAATTTATGTATATTTGTGATAGATATTATTCAGATGATCAGAGTCTATCTAAAGATGTTCAAAAGATTAAGTAAAGTTATCATGATGTGTTTTTGGAATATATGGAGAATGTACTTTGGTTTGGATTAAGGGCTAGTGCATATTGGCCTATCCCTTGAAAATATTTTCAGCTATGTTGTTGTGTGTGGAATGGATAGAGCTCTTTTAGATGATGAAGCTGACCATGTTAAGCTCTCTACACGATTTTGTGCATTTCACAATTGGTGGAATTGATTGTTTTTGGTCCGATGGTAGAACACACAGTACATCTACTCTAGGCCGACTTCACAATATTTCTATTGGTCTAAATGATATATATGCCAGAATTGTTATGCAATGGGTGAGAGAAATGTTACTGTGACAAAAAGATATATGTTGTACGAATATGATGCGAAGTAAATGTTAGTTAGAGATCCAAAAATATTTTGGACCAGTCATATGAGTTCTTAAACTATGAATTGTTATTTGCATTCTAATAGATGCTTTTCTCCTTCAGTTCAATCCATCATTTCTATTGTATTTGAATAGTTGTTTGTATCTTTCCCTAAAGAAGTGATCTTCAGTAGAGAAAGTCCTGATTTTGTATCTTGCCTAAGGTTTTGCGCTTTAGCCTACAAGTCCAAAGAAGTGAGCTCTTTGGTAGGAAGCCATATTCTTTGCAAACTATTGATAAATATTGGGAGTCAAATTCTCACTGTGGTTTTTCCTTGTTTGTGTTTTTCACTTAAAAATCTTGGTGTTCATGTGTGGATGCATTTACCATTTCTGTTATTTACTTTCTTGCACAATGAATTGGATGATTGATATATTACAAACAATCTGATTTGATAAGATTTTAATTATGTTGATTCAACATCCGGTGTGCAACATATGTGCTAGTATGAGTAGGACTTTCTTTATGCTATTGGAGAATTTATCCCTACCTCAAAAATCGCTATGAATTCATAGGTCGTAAACTATGCCAGGATCTGCATCAACATGGATTTGGAGAAGCCCCTAAAAAATAGAATAGAGCGGTAACAATTAATTAATTTTGGAAGTATCCCATCCAAATTATGATTTTATAATAAATATAGACATGTTGAGAGGGTTTATCAACACTCAGATTTGGCTACATGTAGGGGATACAAAGCTTCACTATTCAAAACCTACATCATGCAGGATGGAAGAGGAAGAATTCACGACATATAGCTGAAAATGGCTATAAAGGCATGACTAATTCTTATTAAAGAACAACAAAATGAAGTTAATAAAAGAAATTTACCACAACTATCACGAGAAGCATTGAATTCAATCATGTTTAAAAATATATATCTAATAATATAATTATGTGTATGTATGTGTATACATACACATGCACATACACACATATACATATGCATTTGTCTGTAGGATTTTTAGTTATTTCATATTCTTCTTTTTTCTTTTTGTTTAGGTTATTATTATCTTCTATCCTCTTTTCCTCATATTATCTTAGTCTTTTATTTATTCTATCGCTCTCCTTAGTTTAGATAATTGTTGTTTTGTGTATTTCTTTCTTTCTTTCTTTCTTTTTTTTTTAAATTTTGTTTAATTATTTCTTCATGGTTTTTCCTTATTATCTTTTTTTTTAAGTTCTTTTAATTATTATTATTTTTTTAAAAAAATTATTTCTTTTGTTATTGTTATTATCTTTAAACCTTATCAATAATCACAATAATTCTATAGACTAGATAAAAAATCTCTTGACTATATGTTTAGTATATTGTTATTATTATGATTATTATTTTATTTTTTATTTATATTATATTTAATTTGATCTTTCTAGCTAGTCTCTTTCCCTTACATTAATTATTATACATTTTTCTATTTACTCGAATCACTTAATTTTTAGATTTCTCAATTTTACTCATCTTTTTTCTTTTGTTTTTATTGTGTATTCTTTAATTTTTTATTATTATTTAATTTACCATCTTTGTACTTCGTGCAACCCTTTCTTTATTCCATACCTTTTTAACATATGTTGGTTTTCAATTCATACATTTCTTTCTACAACGCTGTTATTTTGATGACGAATCATGGAGTCTGATCTAAAATGTTTATGTGAATAAATATTATGCAATTGAATTTGGAATCATAGCACACTAATCATTATGGATTGTTGAAATCTAATGTTTTTGAACTATATCTAAATCAATATAGATCTTATATTGAAATATGTATATGACAAAAGTGAAGTTAGAGCTGCTTAGCCCTTGAATGATTTATTGTTGTCAATGTGTGAAGATTTGTTTGTATAACTATGATTGACATCCATAATTAAAAAAATTTAAAAAATTGTATTATGTAGCTTGTGATGGAAATGAATGCAAATTGAAACTCTTTTTGTGTTAGGTTGTGATAAAGTATACTTTTGTTCCATTCAATCTAATCCATTTACAATGAATTCCTCCTGTATTGATTGTTCTTGTCATAGCCCTTGTTTTCAAACAAGGGGTTTTGTTGAAAACCATTGTAGAGTCTATTATGTGCAAATGGAAGATTTTTTGAACTTCCTTAATAATAAGTTGAGCCTCTTTGTTGGCATTGTACAATCAAATATAGTAAGCAAGTGAAGGAACACTTATGATATTTAATGTTGATGTAAATATTAAGATTGTATTAATGCAATGCTTTAGTGTGGATGTTTTATAATGAGATGCATTGATCTAAATTAGATGTTTACTAATAATCTATGATTGTTTATACATACAAGATCATGAGATGATTTGGTATGTGAGGAGTAATGGGGTAGGGGAGGGGAACCTATACATGGGCACCTTAACTTTAGAGGTCCACATGGACCTTCAAGTGATTTTTTTGCCCATGTGGAGCCTATACGAGTGCTGATATGGAATAAATCCTTTTAATTTTTTTTTGTGTATCTGCCACGTGTACAATGATGATTCATCAAGGTGTCAATTCACCATTTTGGTGTGTTGACTATTACTTGCACGAGCCCATCCCTAAAACTAGCATGGCACATCGTCCAAAATGGACATGGTGGCAACATGGCATTCCATCACATGGAAACCCTTCAATCCAACTTGTGCGCATTTATCGAGTGTCATCACCCTACACATTTTCCTTTTAGAATTCCTTTTTTTTTTTTTTTTTTCTCATCTTCAAGCTCTAGTTCTCTTATTTTTCAAAGGGTTTTATAATAATTAAATGCCCACCCCTTTTTGGATGAGTTTTTAGACAATCTTTGATAACCACGATAGCATGAATACTTGATATTATGGTTGAGGCCCATTTAGGTACAATAAATTTATTAAAATTTCAAATTCGAGATTCATAATCATTAACAATTGGTTTCCTCTTAAATTCCATGATTTTTAGATAAATAGCATAAAAATTAAAAAAATCTTAAAAATCTTGGTCAAGTTTCTTTTGTGCTTTTCTTTTTAGTGCCTCCCTTTTTATAAGGAATGTCCTTATCTGAAATATTCTTAGGAATCTCTTTAACATCCATAGATACTACAAAATTTGGGAGTACTTTTGAGTTCATTTAAAAAATCGCTCATAAAGCAAAGCTTGTTCTATAGGAAGAACGCTAAGAAGCAATTCAGATTTTGTACTGGTGGTTTAAGGTAAATATGCAACAAATAAATAGTGCATATTTTTTTACACAAGAAGAGGTTTCTTTTCTATCCTTCCAGTTAGAGGTGTTAGGGCCAATGTTTTCAAAACATATTTCAATGAATCTTTCAGATAGATAGATTCAAAGCTTGGCAATAAATTTTTCCAATGTAGCATCATCTAAAAAAATTCTTTTCTCTTGCTCCTCTAGTAAGAAGATACAAATTTGATCCAACCACCATTTGAAAATAATTTTTATTTTTCATTTCATGATTGAATGATTTTATTTGTATTTTCTAATTGAATTAAGGAAATTTGATCAAGTTGGTTGGTAGAATCATGGTTGTTCGATTGCAATTGTTTGTTCTTATGCAATTTCTTGGTAGAATCATTTGGAGGTAGAATTCATGATGATTTAAATTGATTTATCAACCCACAAAATGGCCTGCTCAGTAAAGGATCATCTATTTCTGAAAGATAGTTTCCATCTTTGGTTCTCAAAAATCATTTTTTTTTCTATCACGTCTTCAAGGGGGAATCCATTTCTTAGATCTCTCACTTGAGTGGTATTAAATTTGTGTCACTTCTCCTTACTTCCATCATATTCCTTGCAAATCTCGAGCATAAAATAATTCAATTCTTTTGCCTCCTCATCACTTGAGCTAATTTTTATTCCTTTCCCTTTAGTGTCTTCTTGAGTCTTCTTTTGTTTATTTACTAGAACATGTTCACTTGGGGTCTTTGCAACTTAAGGTGTTCATCCAGAACATGCTTTCTTCAGACACCAATCTCCTTGCAACTTTGTTGATGGCTATGACTTGTCAGTTCGATGATGGTTATACCTTGGTTCTTCAACATTGCAATGCGTAGGTAAATGTTTGGTTTGTGGTTGTTTGCTACTTGTTTTTCTTCACATTTATAATGTCAAATCCTTCTTACCTAAATTTTCTTCTGATTGCTTCTGGTTGCAGGTATGGAGAAGAGGATTCAAAGGCCATCCCACACACAAAATTAGGTTTTTTGGAGTTGTATTCTTCGACCCAGTTGAGGATTCTTCCTCACTAAGGCCTTCCATTATCAACTTTTCATTTTTGTTATACTATTTTTCAATTTTTTTTTTAAGGGGTAAACACTTTTAATCCAGAGCTATGAACTGGTGGGATTTAAACCTTGATGGCAAGAATAACAACACAACAACTTAACCATCACAACATGCCACTATTGGCATTGTTTTTCAAATTTTAATCATTTTTCTTAATCTGCATTGATAATAATCTCTAAATTTGTGGGCGATTGTTCTCTAATGTTGTGGGTGCTTGTTCTCATATGTTGTTGGTTTGGTTTTTTGTGGGTGCTTGTTCTATCAAGTTATCAGTTGGGTGCTTATGAACAATAAAATTTGCATTCATAAACACATAAATTTGTTAAGAAAAATGTAATCTTTTGTTCAATTATCACCAAATATGTATAATGCCAGTGATGTAGTTTTAGTGTCATAAAATTGTGACCCTTGCAATTTTAACCACATTTGGGGTCCTCACCTTGGCAACAACATCTCCTTCCCTACCTGGGACCTATTTCTGCATTTCCAACCCTTCTCCTTTCCTCCTTTATGTCTTGTGGCTACTTTGTATCCTATCTAGGGCCCAAAATAGGGTAGGAAAAGGGAGTGGTGCCCTTGTTCCCCTAGGACAAGGGCATGGTGCCCCTATCCCCCTAGGATAGTTACATGGTGCCCCTGTCCCCATCTCCTAGGGTGGTCCCATTTGTGGGTTGCCCGGTCTCCTATGCACTTCTTGTCTTCGGGGTTTGTTATTCATCTTTGTCGGCCTTCGATGGTTGAAAGTTAATCCTTGATGCATGTATAAAAGGGAATTCAATACCCTCATTCATGAGGACATAGGATAGATGGATGGATAGTTCATATAGAGATAGGGAGCATAAGGATAAGATACAATATTTCAAGGTCATCATCAAGCATTCAAGTCTTCTTCATTCATCCATGGGAGCAACATTACAACATTCATTTTCAAGAATGTGTGTGTGTGTTAGGGTTTTGTCATGTTACATGCCATTTCATACAATGTTTGTGATTACATTCAAGAAGCAAAGCAATCATCATCAACAAGTTGAAGATATACAAGGTATACATCTCCATTGTTTACATTTAAGCATTTGCAATTACTTTCTTTATAGGTTGATTCCTCAATCAGGGTTTGACTAAGGAAAACCTGTATCTATAACCCCCTTTCTTCTTTTTTTTGTGTGTAGGTGGCAAGTGCGCAGCTGTAATTGCAGGTTTGGGCTTCATTTGCAGAGACAAAAGAACCCTTTTCATTTTGCAGATTTTATGGTGGACCATGTACATTCTCGCCATGGTCTCACCAAATTTTCTCCAAATTTATAGGGAAGATCCGCATCTGTTTAATTAGCTCAGATCCGAAGTTACAACATGATCCCAAACCGGTAGCTCCTCATTTCACTCATTTCCTCTCTCTTTTCCATATAGTCAACAAATCAACTTTCTCATTTACAAAAGAGGGTAAATCACTTCAACCACTTGCAATCCACTTATTATTCAAATCCTTGTCTCCCTTGGATTTGGATCTAGTGAATTCAACTCCTCTTTTGAATGTAAAGTTCCTCCCAAGTGAAAATCATCCTAGTGGCTTCCTTTTTCTCTCCTAGGTGGGGAGTCACTAGAATCCAATTTTCCACTTTACATTTTGGTGAACTCGACCTCTTACACATTAATTCTGATTTCTCATTCTTAGATCTAATTAATTGCAATTTGAATTTCAAATTTTTATTTTCACGTTTAATCTATTTGCAAATTTTAGAGGTTAGTTGCCTAAAAACCCTAATTTTTCATTTTGAACAAATTAAGCTTGTGAGGTGTAAAATTTTAATTGCTTATTTCAGATCTGATTTCTATTTCAAAATTGCAATTCAAATCTATTTCTTTATTCTGAAAATTTAGTGGTTAAATCTTAAAACCCCAATTTTTAAGATCTTTTCAATTTTGACCTTTGACTACAGTTTTGACCGATCTAGACATCTCCAAATTGGCTGTTTTTTTGGATTCTGCATTAAAATCATAATATCTATCATCCCTAAAAATTTCACAAAAAGTTGGTCGGACCGTGTGCGTTCCTGCCACGGTCCTCAAGTTTTTTCTTGAAATTTCGGGAGACGGAATTGACTGTATTTTTCTGCTTAGATCTAGAAAATCAGCGCACTTTATCAATTTTATCACTCTCTAAGGTCAAACACAAATTCAAAATTCATCAAATTGACTTCTTAAAATTAATTTTCATAAAAAGGTCCTAATTTTAGATCTGCTTTTCCTGCAAATTCATATTTCAATTAAGAGACTTTTAAAGGTGATTAATAAATTGGATTTACTTGCTCTTTCACATGTGATTACATTAATTTTTGTATACATTTATCATGTGTCAGATAAGAGTTTCTTCCATTTTTTGTTGCTTCTCTTTCTTCATAGCACTTGGTCATATTGTGTTGTTAGGATTTCCAAATTATTAGATCTCAAAGCTTTCATGTATCATTCATGTTGCATTATGGTGATGTTATTAACATAATTTATTTCCTATGTTAATCACCTTAAGGCTCTTGTAGATCCTAAACCTAAAGATCCTAATCTTTGTACCTCTCCTAGGGTATCTTGTGTGAATGAGATGAGACCTAGTGCTTTAACCAATGATCTCTCTAAAGGAGAGAAAGCATTGGAAAGTAACATAGATCCATCTTCTTCTCATACACATACCCTTGAGCAAGAGGGGAAATGTGACAACATCAACATTCTTACATCTTTAGATCCTCCTTATTCTCCTAGGACCTATCTTCAACATCAAAGTCTATGTAGGGAGGATGATGTCATGCATTTTATTCATGACCTTTCTCATTGCATAGAAATCACTAACAATGAGCTTTTGAATGATGAAGATATTCCTCCCCAATCTTCCAAAAAGGATAAGCTTGATAAAGGCAAAGAGATTCTCATTCCACATGATACTCCTCCTTCATCTACAAATACTTTTCTACCTCCTTACACATCAGATTTCAAAGTAATTCATAATCCTATTCCTCCAGCTAGTCAATTGCAACATTCTTATATTCATGGCTTTCATATAATTACAAAAAAAGGTTTTAAAGGACAAGGAATTGGGAAATTTGAGCATGGAATTCGTGTCCCTATAAACCCTCCTACATAAACTACTACAAGAGGCCTAGGAAGTGGTACCCCTCTTTCTATGGATGAATTCCTTACACTTCAAAAATTTAAGGATTACCTTCAACAACAACAAATCAAGAGAGCCCACAAGAATGCTTCTTCTTCAAAGCATCCTTTTTGTTCATTTCATCAAACCCGTGACCATAATGCTGATGATTGCCCTAATTTTTAAAAATATATTCAAGATGGCATAGATAGTGGCAAAATTAGAATTGTGGATAATGAAACTCCTTCTCCTAACAAACCTTCTTCTTCATGGGAAGATGATATTTACTATCCTGATAGATTAGTTGCAAGAATCTATTGGAGATTGAAATATGACAAGAATATTTCCTTTCCTCCTCAAAAAAAGTAAAAAAATATTAAGCAAGTGAAAGGTACTGAATATTGCATTTTGCATGATTTATATTCACATTCTATTGGAAAATATTATGCATTTAAGAAATTTGTTCAACTACAATATGATCTTACACACATTTGTCTCATGGAAGATCTAACTGTCTTTCTTGGTAAAAACATTGTGCCTTAGCACTTCCTTTCCCTTCATGTTTCTCTTCATCCTATGGCATAATTAGCCCATTTCATTGGGGCTCTTTATCATTAGTGGTGGTAGTATTTTACTTTAACATACTTTGGGGAAGCAACATGAAGTCCATTTTTCTTCTTATTTCTATGCATTTATCTCTATCTTTGTGCATTATTCATTATTAGATCTCTTTTCTTGATTAGGGTTATTCTTATATGAGCATATAATTGGAGAGGGGCATCTATAATGAGTAATGCACTTATTCTCTTTCCTTCATTTTCTTGGAAATATTACCTATTCTATGGTTTCAATTATTCTCAAGTATGATATGCCCCTTAGAAAGGAACGATCTCTTGGGAGGTATGTTTCCTTTCCTTGAGAGGATTTGTACCACTAGGATGACATATCACTTGACAATAATCACCATCAAAACATGTGTAATATTTCTCCTTGTTCTCCTCACTTGGGGGGCAAGGATTTTTCACTCCTTTCCCTTTCTTCCTTTCTCATTTATCATGTAAGGAAATAAAAGAGCAAGGAAAGGAAAATTAATCCAAGAAAGTTTATGATGAAGTAATAGTTACCATGAGAAAAGCAAAGACCTTGGAGCATCACCCAAATGTAAAGAAGGAGGCACAAGAACTTTTGAAAGGGGAAAAGCAAAGAAAAACCCCTTGTGATATTATGAATGAGGCAATGCCTAAAAATGAGAGAGAGAGAGAGAGAGAGAGAGAGAGAGAGAGCAAGAAGCTCTTTACAATATTGTCATTAAGAAGAAATGAGAGAGGAGGCATCTCTTAAATAGAGATGAGGAGAGGAGTTACAAAGTAACTCCCAAATCTATGAATGCCACCATTCATAAAATGTGTGTGCCATGTGTCCAAATCCTCTTATGGAGGAAATCTAATATTCCTTAATAAAGGAAAATAAAAGAAATGACTTGTCCTCACACATGTACTAGAGGACAAATTACATGTAGGAATTCCAAAGGAATATCCTAAATTAAATAAAAAATAAACCTAAGCTAAGTAAAGATTAAATATTCTAAAACCCCCCCTTAAGCTTTACTTGGGGAGCTTACATCAAACCCTTCAATGGGTTGTAATCCAAGATTTTTACAATGAAATTGGAATTTTTCTTTACAAAGTGGCTTGGTCAAAATATCTGCAACTTGGTCTTCCCCCTTGCAATAGAGGAGTGAAACTTGCTTGTCTTCAATTTGTTCTCTAATAAAGTGGTGTTGGAGAGCAATGTGTTTTGTCCTTGCATGGAAAACTAGATTTTTAGCCAAGGCAATGGCACTTTGGTTGTCACAATACAATGGAGTTGGTTCGTGTTGAGGTAGACCCAAATCTTCAAGTAGTCTTCTAAGCCACAAGACTTCTTTGGAAGCATTAGTGCATCCTTTGTACTCAGCTTCAGTGGATCCAAGAGAGGTAGATTGTTGCTTTTTACTATTCCAAGAAATTGCTCCTGAACCAACAAAAAAACAATAACCACAAGTAGATTTCCCATCATTGGGATCTCCACCTAGATCGGAATCAGTAAAACCTTTTAAAGTAAAATCAGAATTTGCATCATAAAACAAACCTACATTAATGGTTCCTTTAATATATCTTAAAATTCTTTTAGCAACTTTAAAGTGTGTTTGTTGAGGTTTAGACATGAATCTTGAAACCAAACCAACACTATAAGCAATATCGGGCCTAGTAAGAGTTAAATAATTTAAACTTCCAACTAATTGTCTATACAAAGTAGCATCAACAAGAGGAGTTTGCATATCAAGCATTAACTTAGTGCCTAATTCAATAGGAATTGAAACATGATGAGCATCATTCATTTTAAACTTATCTATGAGATCTTGAGCATATTTACTTTGAGATAGGAAAATTCCTTTAGAGGTTTGCCAAATTTGCATTCCTAAGAAATAATGTAAAAGACCTAAATCAGTCATTTGAAATTTTTGATTAAGTTGAAACTTAATATCAGAAATCAAAGTATTGGAACTTGAAGTAAGAATCAAATCATCTACATACAAGATAATAATTATAATATCATCTTCACTATGTTTAATATACAAGTTAGGATCATTTTTACTTCTAATAAAGCCTTGAGAAAGAAAGAATTCATTAATCTTTGCATACCACTCCCTAGGAGATTGCTTTAATCCATAAATTGATTTCTTTAATTTACAAACTAAGTGTGCATTACCTTCTTTAATAAAACCAGGAGGTTGAGACATATAAATTTCCTCATGTAAATCACCATTAAGAAAAGCACTTTTAACATCCATTTGGTGAATAGGCCAATTCATTCTAGAAGCTAAAGCAAGCACAAGTTTAATTGTAGGCATTTTAGCAACAGGAGCAAAAGTTTCATTATAATCTAAGCCTTCAATTTGAGAAAAACCTCTAGCAACTAATCTAGCTTTAAATTTAGTAACTTGATTATTAGCATTCAATTTAGTTTTATAAAGCCACTTGCAAGAAACAAGATTTTTACCATGAGGCAAGGGAACTAAATCCCAAGTTTGGTTAGAAGTTAAAGTATCATATTCTTCCTTCATTGCTTTTTGCCAATGTGGTTGATTTTTAGCTTGATCAAATGTTTTAGGATCATTAGAATTCATAATAGTAGTCATTAAAGCATAATTACAATAATTAACTCTCCTAGCTTGAAGTTTATCCATTCTAGCTAAGTATTCATCACTATCTTGAATTAAAAATTTAAACCATTTAGGTATTCTTTTAGAAGTAATGGATTCATCACTAGAAGAAGAGTCATGAGGAGTAGAGTTATTATTATCATCATCACTATCACTAGAAGGAATAGAAAGAGATGCATTAGGAGTAGGGTTAAGAGAAGGAGGTTGGTCCTCCACAAGCACAACTTTGGTTTGACCAAGTTCATCATCCTTCACTTTAGAACAATCATGAATGCCCTTTTCTGCAATACAAACATCTCTTGCAACTTTTACCTTGTTAGTAATAGGATTGTAAACTCTATAACCTTTAGTATTTTCATCATAACCAACAAAAATAAACAGAGAAGATTTAGCATCTAATTTTTTCCTTTTCTCCTTAGGTTTGTGAACATAAGCTATGGAACCAAAAATTCTTAAATTTTGCAAATTAGGCTTTCTACCAGACCAAGCTTCTTCAGGAGTTTTATCCTTTAAGGCTTTGGTAGGTGTTCTATTAATTAAATATGTTGCACAAGCCATAGCTTCAGCCCAAAACTTGTAATCCATATTTTTAGCATGCAATAAACATCTAGCCATTTCAACAATTGTCCTATGCTTCCGTTCTGCCACACCATTTTGTTGTGGTGTATAAGGAACGGTAAGCTCATGTTTAATTCCAAAAGATTTTAAATAAGCATTAAATGCATTATTGACATATTCTCTTCCATTGTCAGTACGAAGAATCTTAATTTTAGAACCAGATTGCCTTTCTACAAACATATGAAATTCAGTAAAAACATCAAGCACTTGATCCTTATTATGAAGGAAATATATCCATGTTCTTCTGGAAAAATCATCAACAAAGGTAAGTGCATACCTTGAACCTTGGATGGAGGGATTCTCCATGGGACCCAAGAGATCACTATGAACGAGGTGCAATTTAGTGTATGCCCTCCAAGATTGACCATGAGGAAAGGGTTCCCTATGCATCTTACCACTCATGCAACCATTGCAAACAATTTGAGAAGGAACAATAGTAGGCAATCCATCAACCATATTTGCTTTTTGCATTAGTGAAATATAATCAGAATTGAGATGGCCAAGTCTTTCATGCCATATAGTAAAATCAACAGTAGTAAGCAAAGAATACTTTGGAGGAGCAAATTCATAGAACTTGAATAGGTTATCACTATCCATTTTAGCAGTAGCAATAACTTGATTAGTGTTTGGATCAATGATATAACATATGCCCCTATAAAAGTTAATCTTATAATCTTGACAAAGTTTGGAACTGAAATCAAATTTGATTTTAATTCAGGAACATAAAGAACATCATGTAATTTCCCATTAGGAACATTCACATCACCAATAGCTTCAACTTTACAACTATGATTATTAGCTAATTGAACAGGAATATTAGAAGTATCGGGATGCAAAGATTCAAAACATTCTTTATGAGAAGTAACATGTTGAGATGCACCAGAATCAATAATCCACTCAAGTGGTTGAGAAACATTAAAAGTACATGTAAATGCATGACGAGATGAATTACCATTATTATTATTACCCTTCTTATAATGAGGTTTATGTTGATTATTTTGATTATTTTGATTCATGGGCTTTTTACCATTTTGTTTCTTAAAACAATTATTAGTAATATGTCCATCTTTCCCACAATATGTGCAATGGGGTCTTGTTTGAGAATTATTCCTTTGATTATTGTGATTATTATTATGATTATTATTATGAGAATTATTATGATAGGATTTAGAATGAGATTGATAATTAGAAGATTTGTGATTGTTATGATGATTATTATTATGATTATGATTATGTTTATTATTGTTGGATCTAAAGTTATTATTATGATTTTGATTTTTAGACATAAAAGCATGTTCGCTACTTTTAAGAGTACCAAATTGAATTAATTTAGCTTCCTCTTGACGCAATAAATTACGAAAAATATCATATGTTAATTGAGTAGCTAAGCTAGGAATAGCAAGTTGAGCATGAATATTCGTAATAAATTGTTGAAATTGACGAGGAAGACATTTTTTAAGAATAAGATGAATTAAACGTAAATCAGCAAGAGTAACTCCTAAACCAGTTAATTGACTATTAACAGAATCAAATTTTAATAAGAATTCATCCATAGTTTTAAAATCCGTATACCTTAGATCTTCAAGTTGATCTTGAAGTTGAATTTTTCGGGATTCATTTGAGCTATCATAAGTAGTTTTTAAAATTTCCCAAGCTTCATGCGCTTTTGTACAATTTCCAATTAAAACATACAAATCAGGAACCATTGAAATACCAATTAAACCAAGTGCTTCCTCATTTTGAGCCTTCCATCTATCTATGTCGGCTTGAGGAGCAGATGTAGCGGGTTCAAATGTCTTATCAGTCGCAACATCCAAAAGGTGTTTGAAACGAAAAATAAACGAGATATGTGTTTTCCAAGAATGATAATTGGAACTATTTAATTTAATTTCTGGAATTAATGTAGACATGATAGCAAAATAATGAACAAATTATGCTTAATATTGAAAAAAAATGCCCTCTTGGATAAAAAATAAAAAAAAATTTAACCTCCTTGATTAAAAAACTAACCAAATTTGATTAACAAAAATTTTATTTTATTTTATTTTATTTTTTTTTAAAATAACAAAATATTTAAAAATATTTATGAAAGAAGAATAAAATAAAAATTTGTAATAATAAATTTTAAAAACTTAAATTTTAGTTAAACAAACTATATTAAAACAACTTTAAATTTTTAATTAAAAAAAAAACTATTTATATAAACAAGGTTTATATAATTAAAAAAATTATTTTTTTTGTTTTAAAAAACTTTTTAAAAAAAACTTTTTATATATATTAAAAATATGTATAAACGTTGTAATGTATGGATTAATAAGAAAAGAACTTAATAATATGAAGAAACGCCTCAAATGAAAGGCAGAGGCGTTACTGATTTGTAGAAAATGCAGAGGCACAGGTGACAGAAATGTTTTTGCAGGTTATGATAAGTTTGCAGGGAATACACAGTGCAGCACAGGGAAGTTACAGTAGAAAATGATCATTAAAGGATACCTTAACCTCCATGCAGAAATCTGAATGACTTAATTTGCATAAATAAAACACTACGAATGATTTCTATTAAATATTGATTGGATATAAAAGATTCTCGACAGCACAACAAAGAAATAATTCTCAATTATAATGCTTCACAGCCACCAAAGTAAACTCTGCACAGAAAAAAAAAACGTTTAACAACGGAAAGATGCAATCCCTGTTGATAGGAAGTTTACCAGTTTGAATCCCCCGCCTGACGTGAAATAGAACTATACATATGGTTTGAAGGGATCGAAGAGTTAATGAGGCCTGAGGGTTGAACATTAAATTTGTCTTGTGAGACTAACCACGTTGGAATTGCACAGCTCTCTACGTCACAACGGTTGCTTGCAAAACCAGTGTGTTTAACGGCCGACTGGTTTCCTGAGCTTCGAACTCCAGATCTCAGGTCTGCGAAATTTCACGAGGAATACAAGGCACAGAGAGAGGTGGAGGATTTGAGCTTTCTGGGTGTTTAAGAAGAGAGCTGTCGGAATTAACAGAAACAATGGTGTAATGAGTTAAGAAATGTGAAACAATGGTGCTAAGAGGAGCACTAATCAACGAACCAGAACAGAGTCAGCCATGCCTTTCAGACGTTATGCGGAAATTGGGCAAATTGCTCTTATCAACTATGGCCCAGACTATGGCAAGCTTGTTGTGATCGTGGATAGTGTTGACCAGAATCGGGCTTTGGTGGATGCACCCAAAATGGTGAGGTTTATTCAGAATGATTATGCAATAATCAGATTTTCTTATCAAACATGCAACTTACAGTAATTTTTTTAATCTGCGTTAAGTATGAGACTATCTTCCTTATGAACAACGGCTTCTAGTCACTGTTTTGTGTCTTTATAATAATATTGCAATGGGTTCTTACGGCCTTTTGGTTCTTCTAACTGTCGTAAGGTATTGTACACGGTCAGACTATATTTTGACAGCGATTATAAGTCATTGTTCTTTGTATTTCTATAAGATTTTTACAGTGAGATGACTGCAATTTTGGCCCAGTCCTCTGGCTTTACTGTCTTATGAGGGTTATGCAAAACTTGTTCTTTTAAAGATCTATTCTCAAGCCGCTTTTAACAGTTAAAAAAAATTTTGATTTTAGAGTTGATGGATGGAGATTTAGATTTTACTTTGAAAATGATTTTAGATTTTAAATTTTCAAAATGCTTAAATACAGAGAAGGTTTGAAATAAACTGATAAAGAATAAATTATATCTGCCTTAAAGAGAAATTATAATAGCTTGCTACAATCAGTTATTTTTACAATATAAACCCTTTTATTTATCAATAACACCTGCAAATAAAGATGTTAGGACTGAATGGCAGATTCAAACAAATTGAATCAGAATAGTTGTAAGCAAAAAGAGTTAAAATCTGCAAGTGAATCAGAAATGAAATTTAATAATAAATTAGTTTTGGCGGCAAGCCGACCAAATAAATTAAGAAGACTAAGTTTGGCGGTAAACCTTCCAAACTAAATGAATATGAAATCTAAAATATGCAGGAAAAGAAGTTAGCACCGGAGTTTTGGCGGCAAGCCTTCCAAAACTTTAAAAATAATTAAATTTGAACTAGAAAGAAGGAACTTTGGCGGCAAGCCTTCCAAAGCCCTTTTTAATAAAAAACTAACTAGAATAGGAGATTAAACATGCAGGCAAACTTGTTAACAAGTTTGAAAAAAAAGTTAAAATTTGAAACCAAAACCTGCACAATAGAAAATATTAGTAAAAGAACTTCTTCTCCTCTCAAAAAAGCCTCCAACAAGGTGAACTCCACTGAATGGTAACCTTCATCAATGTTAACTTAAAACAAGGATTAGAAACCTGCTCTGATACCATGTAAGGAAATAAAAGAGCAAGGAAAGGAAAATTAATCCAAGAAAGTTTATGATGAAGTAATAGTTACCATGAGAAAAGCAAAGACCTTGGAGCATCACCCAAATGTAAAGAAGGAGGCACAAGAACTTTTGAAAGGGGAAAAGCAAAGAAAAACCCCTTGTGATATTATGAATGAGGCAATGCCTAAAAATGAGAGAGAGAGAGAGAGAGAGCAAGAAGCTCTTTACAATATTGTCATTAAGAAGAAATGAGAGAGGAGGCATCTCTTAAATAGAGATGAGGAGAGGAGTTACAAAGTAACTCCCAAATCTATGAATGCCACCATTCATAAAATGTGTGTGCCATGTGTCCACATCCTCTTATGGAGGAAATCTAATATTCCTTAATAAAGGAAAATAAAAGAAATGACTTGTCCTCACACATGTACTAGAGGACAAATTACATGTAGGAATTCCAAAGGAATATCCTAAATTAAATAAAAAATAAACCTAAGCTAAGTAAAGATTAAATATTCTAACATTTCTTTTAGGGACTGTATTTTTCATATCTGATTATCATTTCTTACAATGGTATGCTTTTATGATTAATCCCCCTTGGGAAATCTATGATGCCTTTTTCTCTCTTCCTTTCGAAGATTGCCACTTCTTGAGACATGTATTTTCAATTTACTAATGTATTTTTTTGCATGTGTTCATGTAAGTTCATTTCACATTTGCTTATGTTTAATCTCTCTCTAGTAGATTGTGTAAGCTCTTCTCATTATCCCTTAGCTTGGGGGGCAATGATCCTTCTCTCTCTCTTTCTCTATGGATCCACTTTGTCCTACTAAGTGGATGGTGTGAGCTATATTACTTGATGTCATTCATTGTATAGAATTGTTGGTTATTCGCTTAAGGATTCTCTCTTATACAAGAAGTGGTAATCCTTGACTATGACCTTTATTACACTTGGTAATGCACATCTATGATAGATTCACCCATCCCTCTGGGGGATAAAATTGATTCATCCCTCATCAAGAATCCCTTTCACCTAGTAATAGGAGGAATGATTGCATTCTTGTTCTTTCCTTTTCTTGTTCTAGAATATGTTATATTTTTCTAAGACAACACCTCTTGGGGGTAGATGTCTTTTTGAACAAAGATCTCTTCTCCTCCAAGGACCACCTTTACACTTACAACAAGATATCTCTTTTCAACTATCTTATTCTTGCTTGAAGAGTATTCCCTCTCTTTCTTGGATTTATGACATTGTTGCATGGCGGATATCTTCTTTGTGATGAAGGTAGGTATCCTTGTTCTTCTTTCCTTAAGATATCAACATCAACCTATGCTGACATCTTAAGGGGGGCACCCACACTGCTCCTCTATACCATACTTATTTGATGCATTGAACAATGAAACATTCTTAAAACCAGAGGGAAACCTCTTCGAGCAAGATGTTGACACTTTTTGTACAGTGAGACATTCTTGGAACTAGAGAGAAACCTCTTAGAGAAAGATGTTGTCACTTTTTGTACAGTGGGTCATTCTTGAAACTAGAGCACGGTCTCTTAGAGTGAGATGTCTTAAATTCTTTTTGTCTTGTACAATGAGACATTCTTGGAACCAAGGAGAAACCTCTTAGAGAAAGATGTTGTCACTTTTCTCTTGTAGAGTGGGTTATTCTCAGAACTAGAGCACAATCTCTTAGAGCGAGATGACGTAACATTTTCTCTTATGCTGGGTGATTATTCTCAGAACCAGAGCACAATATCATAGAGAGAGATATTGCACCTTTCTTGACACTTGTACTATACATTCTATACAGGTTGTAGTGTACTCGGGCATAGAATCCTATGAGGCGCTTCGAACCTCACTTGCACACACATGCATGAGGTTGAGTGGAACTAACAAAGTTCTTACTCTCTCTCTCTCTCTCTCTCTCTCTCTCTTTACATGGATCACCTAGGCAAGCTCTAGGGGTGGGATTTTCTATGTCATTCTCTCCATGGATCACCCATTTTTAGGGGTGAGATATCCATGGTTTATTTCTTCTTCGATTTTCTTCTCATGGATCACCAAAGTGTGTATTCATGTTCTCTCTCTTATTCCTCTCATGAACTCATAGTTTTACAATTGATAGTTCATGGATGATGTCAAATTTTCTCTTTTATGTGGTCACTTGTGTTTATGTGATGGCATTGGTATTTGTGTCCTGATTAGTTGTTGAGACATCTAAGCTTGAGATCTCTTTGGCTAGTTAGTTTGTCGTCTTGTGTCTTGTTCTTGTCCTATCTTTTTGTGCTTTGTCTTTGTTTTTGTGTGTCTTGTGCCTTTTGTTTTGTGTGCTCTTGCATATGTTGGCATGAGTTAAGATCCTAAGATTGAGGGGATTTTTGCTCCTCAATTTTAGTGGTGTCTTATACTCCTTGTGGTTTTTCTCTGCATCTCTCATCTTTTCTTCTACTTTACTAGAAGTAGTGGTGTAAGCCATACTCCTGCTAAAGTGGGGGCTAAATGTAGTGTCATAAAATTGTGACCCCTACAAATTTAACCACATTTGGGGTCCTCACCTTGGCGAAAACATCTCCTTCCCTAATTGAGACCTATTTCTGCATTTCCAACCCTTCTCCTTTCCTCCTTTATGTCTTGTGGCTTCTCTGTATCCTATCTAGGGCCCAAAATAGGGCAGGACAAGGGCATGGCACCCTTGTCTGCCCTAGGATAAGGGCGTGGCACCACTATCCCCCTAGGACAATAGCGTAGCACCCTTGTCCCCATCTCCTAGGGTGGTCCCATTTGTGGGTTGCCCGGTCTCCTATGCACTTCTTGTCTTCAGGGTTTGTTATTCCTCTTTGTCGGCCTTCGGTGGTTGAAAGTTAATCCTTGAGGCATGTATAAAAGGGAATTCAATACCCTCATTCAAGAGGATAGATGATAGATGAATGGATAGCACATAGAGAGATAAAGAGTATAAGGAGAAGATACAAGATTTCAAGGTCATCATCAAGCATTCAAGTCTTCTCCATTCATCCATGGGAGAAACATTACAACATTCATTTTCAAGAATGTATGTGTGTTAGGGTTTTGTCATGTTATATTCCATTTCATACAACATTTGTGATTACATTCAAGAAGCAAAGCAATCATCATCAACAAGTTGCAGATCTACAAGGTATACATCTCCATTGTTTACATTCAGGCGTTTGCAATTACTTTCTTTCTAGGTTGATTCCTCAACCGGGGTTTGACTAAGGCAAACCCCTATCCACAACCCCCTTTCTTCTTTTTTCCTGTGTGTAGTGTTGGTATTATGGATATGTTGCATTGGTTTTGTCATTGATGTAAAAAATTATCAACACTTATCCTTCTGGAGATCTTTGGTTATGTTCACTGACAAGTTCAATGACTTATGCACAGTCATCGGTATTTGGTTCACCGACATGTTATATTATTCACCGACATTGAGGATGATTTGTTATCATCTAAAGATCACTTGGTTATGTTGAAGACATGGTTTGGAAACTTGGTTTTGGTGATTTGGTTATTGGTCTAATCGGGTTGACATATTTGCTGTTACCAACAAATTGGTCTAGGTTATGGACCGACATGAGTTATCTATTCCAAATCAGCACGACACATTATGGAGATGGTTTAATTAATTGGTATTGTTGTTGAGCCGACATGATGCATCACATCTTGATTTACTTGTTGTAATTGATTTTATTGTAGTATTCTTAGTGAGTCAACCTACACATTTGGTCTTAGGTTTTGGTATATATGTAAGATCTCATTTGTGAGATAATGTAAGGAAGTAGTGAAAAAATAAGTAGAAGGTATATGGCTATGGTATTGTAACATGGTATGTACAAATATTGAAGATCATATGAGAATACCATAGAGAAGGAGATAATCAGAGCCTAACTGGTACTAAATCCAGCATTGGAGATGCTACTTTGAGCAATACATTAGCATTGGATTTAATCATCCGATTGTAGCCAGTGTGACTCCCAACTTGTGATTGAGCAGTGAGCTCTAAGAGGTTGGCCTTTCTGCATGTGCAGACCCCATTTGTATACACATACTATCTACAGTAGTATCATATGATTGTGGGTAAGGTTTCCCATTGTGTTTTTTCCCCTTACAAGGGTTCCATGTACAAATCTCTGTTTTATGTGTTGTGGATGTTATTTCTCTTTCTGTTTCATGCATTAAGTTTCACCGGTATTGATATTAACTATTAATCTGTTTACCGACATCAAGGTTTGGTTTACTGATATTAAGTATCAAGTTTGATTAAGTTATATTTGGGATGAAATTATTAGACAACTGATTCAACCCCCCTTCTCAGTTGCCTCCGGGTCCTAATAATTGGTATCAGAGCTAAGTCCTCTTCTTGCAGAAGTTTAACAACTTGAGGAGATTCTATGGAAACTAACTATTTCAGGAAGGACAGTCCGAAACTTGATGAACTATGGTATATGGAAGATTAGAATGGAAACACATTTGAATTGCATTGGAAAAGACAAATGGGATATTACACAAAATGGCTATGTTGGTCCTACACAGAGTCAACCTAATCCACCTACATTAGGTAAGGATCAAGAGAATGATTGCAAAGAAAGAGAAGCACTTTTGAGCACCTTGTCAAATCAGCAAATCATGGGATTATCAGGCTGATCTACTGCTAAAGCTATTTGGGATAAATTGGAGACATTGAATGAAGGTGATTCCATTGTCAAAATTGCAAAACTTGAATGCTTCTGGGTCAGGTATGAAAATCTGAAAATGGAAGAAGATGAAAGAATTTTTGCTTTTAAGGAAAGGGTTAATGAAATTGTTTTAGGAATACAATGCTGTGGAGGTTCCTTAAGTGAAGATGAAATTGTTTCTAAAGTTTTAAGAGCATTGCCACCAGCATACAAAATGAAAGTAACTACTATTAATGAATTAAGAACTATGCCTAATACATCAGTATCTAGAGATACCTTGGTTGGAAAACTTTCAACATTTGAGCTTGAGGAATTTGGTCCTATTGCTACGATTAAAACAGATTTAGCCTTCAAAGCATCATCATCTGCAACATCTTCATCATCAGCTGATAAATCTGATTGGAAATCACTTTATGCAAGAGAACTTGAAGACATTGGGAGGGAAAATGAAGAACTGGAAGAACTTGAAGCACTATTTGCAAGGAAAATGCCTAAATGTCCTATTGGAAGTAAGTATGAAGGTAAAACACCCTTTAAATGTTTCAACTGCAACAAAATTGGTCATATGTCATCTAGATGTCCTGATAGACATGAAAGATTGAGAGAAGAGGCTAAAAGAACATATGAGCCTAATCCTGAATATCAGAGATATACATTTAAGAAGAATAGAGACAAATAATGTTATTATGTTGATGAAGGAGTTACTGATGATTCTGATGAAGAACCGAGAGACAATGGATGGGCTTTTGTTGCAATAACAGAAGATCAAATGACACCTACTATTACACTGATAGAGCAGGCCCTGGTAGCTAAAATTGAAGAAAAGGATGAATGGATTATAGATTCCAGATGTTCACATCATATGACTGGTGATAAAAGTGAATTCTTATCTTTTCAGGAATACACTAGAGGTCTAGTAAGATTTGGAGATGACAAAGCTTGTTTGACCAGAGGAAAAAGGCACTATATCTTTTGATGGTAAGCACAATACTGACAATGTTTATTATGTTGAAGGTTTGAAGCATAGTCTTTTGAGTGTTGGTCAATTAGTTGAAAAGGGATTTCAGCTAAAATTCAAGAATGGTAAATGCAAAATCATGAATAGAACTGGTTTGGAAATTGCAACCGGTAATTAGACTAGAGGTAATATCTTTCATTTGAATAACAATGAAAAGACATGCTTGACTACACATATTGATAAAAGTTAGTTATGGCATAAAAGACTTTGTCATGTGAATTTTGATTGCATTGTAAAGATTAGTTCATCTAAGGTAGTAAGGGATTTACCTAAGATTGTAAAACCTTATAATCCGGTATGTAAGGAATGTCAAGTGGGAAAGCAAGTTAGAACAACTTTCAAGAGTATTTTTGAGAAAACCAATGGTGTTTTTATTTAACTCATACTAACTTATGTGGTCCGACAAGAACAAGAAGTCTACAAGGAGATAGATACTTTATGCTAATCATTGATGATTACTTTAGAATGTGTTGGGTTAGTTTTCTCAGGGAGAAATCAGAAGCTTTTGGGAAATTCAAATTATTCAAGGTACTTGTAGAGAATGAAACCGGTAAGAAAATCAAATGTTTAAGATCAGATCAAGGAGGTGAATTTACTTCTAAAGAGTTCAATATATTTTGTGAAATAAATGGAATTAGAAGACAACTATCAGCACCCCGGACACCTCAGCAAAATGGAGTTGTGGAAAGGAAGAATAGAACTATTCTGGATGCAGCTAGAAGCATGATATCAGAAGAAAATCTACCTCATGTATATTGGAGAGAAGCAGTGAATACAACAGTTTACACTTTCAACAGAGTTCACATCAAAGGTGAAACTGGTAAAACACCCTATGAACTATGGTTTGGTAATATTCCTACTCTTAAGTACTTCAGAATATTTGGAAGCAAATGCTACATTATGAGAGATGAGTATATTGGTAAATTTTATCCTAGAAGTGATGAAGGAATATTTATTGGTTATTCATCTAAGAGCGAAGCATATAGATGTTTTAATAAAAGATTGCAGAAAATCATTGAGAGTGCAAATGTGAAGATAGATGAACACTTTAGAAGAAATTCAAGGTCTATGGAATCTGAACGGGCAATTGAGATAATCACAAATGAACCTATATAGAGTGCACCGATACAGAATATTGATCTCGTCACACCGACATCATCAGATAATTCCACAGTGTCTGAAGAACAACAACAAGTGAACACACCCATGTATGTAAGATTGAATCACTTTGAAAGTCAGATAATTGGGAATAAGTATCAAGGAGTTATGACAAGAGGAAGACTAGCAAATGAAGAGGTATGTTTAATTTCTCAAATTGAACCAACATCTGTCATTGAGGCATGTGAAGATAAAAATTGGATTAAAGCTATGGAAGATGAATTGGAACAAATTGAAAAGAACAATACATGAACATTAGTTCCCCGACCTAAAAATAAAAATGTAATTGGAACTAAATGGGTATTCAGAAACAAACTTAATGAATATGGTAAGGTAATAAAAAAAAAAAAATATTAGTGTGTAAAGGATATTCATAGAAAGAGGGAATTGATTACAATGAAACCTTTGCACCGGTAGCTAGAATTAAGGCAGTCAGATTATTTCTTGCATTTGCAGCACACAAGAACTATAAAGTATATCAAATGGATGTTAAATGTGCATTTTTAAATGGTGATCTTGAAGAGAAAGTTTACATTGAACAACCTGATGGATTTTCATTGACAAATGATAAAAATATGGTTTGCAGATTAAGGAAAGCTTTATATGGATTGAAGCAAGCTCCTAGAGCTTGGTATGCTAGATTGGAAAAATATCTTTTGAAGCTTGGTTACACTAAAGGTAATGTTGACAACAACTTATATTCCAAAGTGACAAATGAAGACATTTTGGTTATTGAAGTTTTTCTTGATGACATCATTTTTGGAGGAGAAGATGGATTGTGTAAAGACTTTTCTAATAAGATGCAAAAAGAATTTGAAATGTCTATGATTGGGGAGATAAAATTCTTTTTAGGATTTCAGATTTCATAGATTGATAAAGGTATATTCTTATGTCAATCAAAGTACTTGAAGGAACTATTGAAGAAATTTGGTATGGAAAACTCTAAACTAGTAAGTACTCCTATGATTATAACTGATAAACTATCATTGAAGGATGATTCAGCTCATGTTAATTCGACAAGATACAAATCTATGATTGGAGGTTTACTGTATTTGACACAAACAAGATTTGATATAATGAATGCAGTATGTATTGTTTCAATATTTCAGAGTAATCCTAGATAAAATCATGAATCAACTGTGAAAAGGATTTTCCGGTATTTACAAGGCACAACAAAGCTTGGTTTATGGTTGTACGTTAGGAAATAGGAAATCATCACAAACAAGTCAAAACATAATGGTTCAATTACAAATGCATTCATTGCAATGATCTATCCTAAACAACACTCAATAGAGACATGACAACAAAGCATACAAAACTAGAAATTATGCAAACCGGATGATGATTTGAATGCTCCTTCCATGCGGCTCCATTGTTCTTCTTTCCTCTTCAAATAGTTGTGGATCTCACCTACAAGTGCACACACAATTGAAAGCAAGTAGACGGGATTCTTGACCAAGAGTACTACAAGCTTAGATTTGATAGCCTGATTATCAATTACCAATTACCAAATTACCAATTACCAATTACTAATTAGGCTTGATTGATGAAGATCATCCAATTTATAGAAGAATTAGAGAGATGAACAAATTAGCATGATAGTGATTCGAATGGAAATTCAAATCAAGAATAGCATATGACAAATTGCTATGCAAAGATTTATGACAAATTTATGACAAATTCTATGTCAAGAATTTATGACAATTTATGACAAATTTCTATGTCAAGAATTGATTGATTGTCAATTATGACAAATTATGACAAATTTCTATGTCATTTCCATGAATTTAGGAGAGAAATAGGAGGAATTTGAAATTAGGAATTAGAAAATTAAAAATTTAGGAAATTGATGGAAATTAGGAATTTGAAATTAGGTAAATTAATTAATAATCTTTCATTTATTAATTAATTCACAAAGAGGAATAATTAGCCAATTAAATGAAGATTTAATTGTAATGAGAAGACTTAGGATAAATAAGTAATTTATTAATCCTAAAGGAATAAAATGATAAGCAAGGTTAAATGACTAAATCACGAAACCCTAGAAGATGAATTAGGTCTTGATGAAAGATAATTGACTCGATCATGATTTGATTTAACAAAGGACCAATGTGATAAATGATTTGATTGATAAATGCGCCAATTGACGAGGAACAATGACAAATTGATCCAAATTGACATAATTGTGACAGACAATGATCGATAGCGAAATGATCGCAAAATGACAAAATTGACAAGAGGACAAGGATTGATGATAAATAGATTGCAAGATGACAAGATTAAAAATGACCACGATTGATGACAAATCGATCGCAAAATGACAAGATCGAACATGACAACGACCGATGACAAATCGATCGCAAAATGACAAGATTGAAAATGATAAAGATTAATGACAAATTGATAAGAGGAAAAAACCCTAATTAGGATTGACGATGTCCAAAATGATAACAAATTAGCATGCACATTGATGCGATAGGATAAAATCGATCAAAATCATGATTGGATAGTGTTGTCGACAAGACCAAATTTGAAAGCGAGACAGAATGAAGAATGTAGAAGAATGACTCGATGCTCACAAATGATAAAAACCAAGTGCGTGACATAGGAGAAATGTTAATGCGACGCAAAAACCTAAAATGAGGCAATGCGCAAATGTTAAAGTATGACCTCGCAAGCGTTGACCATTTTTAGGTGTCTACATTTTGCCCCTCTTTGAGACAATGCAATTTTAAGCGTTGTTTCAAAGAACAACAATGAAAATGCCTCAGATGCTGACAATGACATATGAAAATGCCCTAGACAATAACAATGATATATGCATGCCCCCTCGAGGAATTGGCCGGAAACATGCAGAAAAGAGGCCAATTGATCGATAAAAATGATAGGATCGAACAGACGGACAATCGGAGATCGGATGCATGAAGGACAAGCAATTGAAGATGCAAAAGACCACGACCAACATAAGATGGAGAAGATGCACGTCCATCTATGCAATGACAAAGAGCTATAAATGAGACCAAGAGGTAGAAAATTGCTCATTTGCACTAGCTAAAGAGGAGGATTTGTTGCTCTAGACAAGGACACTTGCAGAGAGATGGCGAACATTCCAATGGCAGATCACCTTGGAGAACATGTACGCACATTCAGACAATCAAACGATGCAGGAGCCGCGGTATGGATCTCAAAAACCCATGTTTTCAATTTCGTGAATTTTGAATGCTTGCGGGACATTGCGGGGCCCACAAGGGATGTAGAAACTGACTTATGCGCCTGTGCAGAGCAAATCTTGCGCTTGTGTTAGGTATTCTGTGCTTGTGTAAGGGTACACAGGTGCAAGAGTCAAGACACAGGCGTAAGAGGCAAGACACAAGCTCAATTGTGCATGTAAGACTCAATTTAGGTTCAAAACTGCATGCAAAGGACCTGAAAAGGGGGGACAAGGGTAGGATAGGGTAAAATAGATAAAGTACACCCGAATTTGGCCATAAAATAAGGAAATGTAGCCCATAGGAACAAACCCTAAAACTGACAAAAAGATGCCCCAATTGTGATGCAGAGTCGACAGTATCCGTTGATCACATGGGAGAATCGACCAGACTGTTTCATGCTACGACATAGACTCAGGAGTACGGACAGAGACACATTAGCAAGACTTGGCATATATTACATCACATACATGCCCAAGATTAGGGCAAACATAGGATTGCTTACCGCATTGGCAGAGCGATGGCATTCGGAGACCTCCTCATTCCATTTGGCGACTGGCGAGGTGACAGTGACATTGGAGGATGTATGGCATATCCTCCGCATTCTGATACATGGAGAGATGATAGAGTATGACCCAGTGACAGGGATAGATGCATTATGTAGGATATTTGAGTGTGACGCAGATGATCTAGACATTGTCGAGAGGGAGATCCGCTGGGAGACTATGGCAAGAGAGTATGATCAGCGATGTGTGGTGATAGTAGTTGTGATAGCATGTCTGCTAGCAGGAGACAGACGAGGACATGGATTCCCTATTGGATGGGGAAGAGTGCTAGAGCAGATGGTGACAGAGGGGACGGTGTATGCATGGGGACCATGTGTGCTTGCTATGCTATATTTTCAGTTGCATCAGATAGCGTATCAAGGAGTGCAGACTTTGAGCTGTGGAGTCACATTGCTTCAGGTATGGGCATTTGAGCACATAGCCATATGTCGACTGATTACAGAGAGACAGGTTGTACCACACCGACCATATGTGTATTGCTATGGTGGAGCACTGAGACAGGGTCCATTTGGATACATATTATACTGGCGACATGAGCTAGACAGACTGAGAGAGTTCACATGGAGGCCATATCTTGATTGCCCTGGATGGTCAGATGATAGTGATGAGCTAACCTATTGTAGATAGGAGAGGTACCTAATTGGGCGACCAGTGAATTGCTAGAGAGTGATTGAGATATACCTGCCAGAGAGAGTCAGACGACAGTTTGGAGAGACGCAGGATGTACCTAGGAGGACTGCACACTTTGCCTGATCTCACAGAGAGACGAGTCAGTGGGGGAGTATGATTCAGCCACACATAGCATATGCTAACTTTGTAGAGCTATAGCAGAGACAGTGGGATTGGAGGTCAGATGTGGCAGATGTTGGGATGACAGATGAGTATGATAGATGGTTTGCACAATGATGGCCAGTGCCTTTGACTGATCACGGGTATTCCAGTACCGAGGAGACAGGAGGACTTCCCACTCACAGGAGAGGAGGGAGATGATGAGGACGAGTAGGATGACGAGGATGATGAGGATGACAGGGATGGGGATGAGGGAGATGATGGTGGGGAGGATGATGATGAGCCAGACTCAGTTGATCAGGAGACATTGCAGGATATTCCCATAGAGTCGGAGACAGCTAGGATAGAGGAGATGGAGATGTGCAAGGCTACCATAGCGAGTCAGCAGGATCACATTAAGACTTTAGAGAGAGAGCATGATCAATTCAGAGTGGAGATAGCTAGACTCACAGCGGCTCAAGATGCAGTGATGGCTCAGGCACAGCGAGAGGGACAGAGAGTCACTGAGTTCATTGGGTCGATTAGGGATGCCAGTGCACGGGAGATGGCACAGATGCTGGTAGAGATCGGAGAGGAGAGACTGTATTGGAGGACTCTATATGAGAGTGCAGTTCCACTAGAGTAGAGAGCACCTTCATACTGGGCACGATCGAGGACAGAGAGCAGGTCACGCTCTCGGAGGTCATTGAGCAGCATGGGGGTGAGTGGACCTATGAGACCACCGCAGCCAGGACCAGGAGGGACATCATCCATGAGACATGGTAGGGATGAGGAGGATAGAGGGAGCACCCAGTGACAGAGGCACGTGCTCCTTATGACAGACAGTAGACATTATGTAGTTTGACATGTTGTAGTCAGCCTGCGGGCCATACTTAGGACAGACAGTCCGATTTTGTACTCCGATATTATTATGATATGTGATATGAAATGCATCGATATGATGGGATGCAATGTGTTATGATTTGTAGTTATTTTGCTATGTATGAATGACTTATGTACTTGTTTATGAACATGTATGGATGTATTTTTATGTATTTTTGATGTATTTATGAAATGAAATGGATAAAATGCTTGATGTAATATGTGATGGAATGCAAATGTACTAAACAATGAATGCAGGATATAGCATATGTGTTTGGATATCAGAGCACTAGACCGAACTGACTATCCGGACTGACGGAAGAAATGTTAGCAAGAAGAAATGAGACAAGGGAGAGTTAGAGACAAAGAAAAACTTGCTTTCAGTAATGCACTTTGTAGGTGAGAACCTTTATTTTTATGTAGCAAAATGGATGCATAGCATCATGGCATTGAAGGCCAGAGCTGAAATGCAACCCTTTTTGCAAAAGACAGACACATCACAGACAAACGACAATCACAATCAAAAAAGAAAAAAGACCATGAGCCATCCTGGTCACTCTAAATCACTCAGTGACATCATCGAGCAACATAGGAACATGATCGAAGCCAAAGATAAATCAATAAAAAGATAAGATGCACAAAGTCCAACAAATCAAACAAACATCTTGATCTTCATTGTCAAAAGTTGAAAGTGCTGATAGGACAATCATGCTATCTGGTTTCAAGGAATGTGGTACCCCGTCTAAGATAGGACACAGTCTGGTTTCAAGTATACCACACCCTATATAAGACCCATGATAATGTGCCAAGGACGAATGATATTGAGGTTGATTGATATGACAATTTTTGATCAGTTTGAATGTTTGGTTTGAGTAAAAAGTTCATCTGTTAACGCATGATTTCATTAAAAGCGTAGCGTGCGATTGATTGCGAGGCATTGGATGCTCAGTGATCTGTCTATGCACCAAGGGATCCTTTATTGACAAAATGCTTGTTTTTTGGATTTTAATGTTTGAAATGTTTTTGTTCATTTTTTTCAGGACTTTATATGACTTTTTAGGGATTTTTCATTTTTTTCAATTTTTTTAGATGCTTTTTTCAGGACTTTATTTGATTTTTTTTGAATTGAAGATTTTTTCAGGACTTTTTAAAATGTTTTTTTGAGATTTGTTCAGGACGTTGTTCAATTTTTAGGAGTATTTTTTTCAAGACATTTTTCAATTTTTAAGAGATTTTTTTCAGGACATTTTTCAATTTTTAAGAGATTTTTTTCGGGACATTTTTAAATGTTTATGATTTTTTCATGACATTTTATGATTTTTGCCCCCAGTGTCTAGCAAGGCAAGGAATATGATAGGTGAATAAATAGGCTTGCTGAAATGATGGTGGATAGAGGGAAGACAAAGGCCTTTTATTATGGAGACAATACAGATGCAATTTTCAAGGGCTATTGCGTGATGGGACAAGAGACTGGATATGACAATGTAAAGCAGTGACATGGCATGAGGGACATGTCAAGAGGTTTTTGAAACCATGTTTAAATTTTGCATCCTTATGTCAGATCAAGATCAAGGAATGAAAAAGAGTGTATGGATAGTGATAAGATATGGATAGGATAAGCAAGACCAAGAATGGATAAGGGACATGGGCTGAAGGTCAGGATAGGATAAGGGATAGTGGCAGAAAGTTGCAATAAGCTAGGGAATATGGATGAAAAGTTATAATAAGCAAATGGATAAATGACCAAAAGCTATGATAGACTAAAAGCTGGAAACAAGATGCATGATGCTCATGATGATCCTCAGCCTTGTCAAGATCAAAGGTGGAAAGGGAAACTGAACATGAGGGACAATAGGATATGAAGGGTAATGACAAGGGTTTGATAGGATAGTGAAGGGCGATAGGATATGAAGGAGGAAACCTGCCCCCAAGTGTGGTGTGCAAGAAGTTCATAGATTACGCATGACGCCCGTTTGCCAGGTTTTCATCATGGTACTTGCCCAAGGCACCTGTTTGCCAAGTTTTCACCAGTGGACGAATTATTTTTTTGCTTTACTTTTTTTTTTTTTTTTCACTTTTTTTTTTTTACTTTTTTTGAGCTTTTTCAATAGAAGAAGGACACATGATAGGGGATGGAAGAAGGACTCAAGCGTCTTTTTTTTTTTTGGATAGTAGCCTTGAAAAAAAATGGACCATGACTTTTAAAAGTATGCTCAAAGACGTTGGTAGGATAAGGACATGGAAAATGAGATGAAACTAAGGCAAGGATTTATGCAAAGGATTGGACTAGAGGGATGGAAGGATGGAAAATATGCATTGGATAATGGATAGGGTATTGGAAGAATTGGGCTTGAGTGGATGGAAATGAAGGAAATATTGACATTAGCACACACCTTGAGGGGTGATGGACTGATGGAGGAAGAGTGGGTTTTGGATATGGAGATTTTGATGAAGGAATAACTATGGATTTTGGGACATAAGGGCCCAAAATGGATAAAGAAGGTGATGGAGGGACAAATTTGAGAGGTTTCGATGGAGGAATAGCAACTTTGGATGCCAAGTTGGATGTTTCTTTAGGCTTCTATGCTTCAAGGAGCCGCTTAGGGATCCACATGGTTTTTGATTTTTCATGCTTTTGTGGTTCCTTGGAGTGCGTTGCTTGCACTAGGGATTTAGGAACCCATATATATTTTGACTTTGCTTTATTTTGCTTAGTGGGCCTTTGTGGCCTATGGGATATTTCTTTTTCTTTATAGATCAAATTTTTATTTGTTTTGACATGTCGATTATATTGGACATGTTGATCCTTGAATACATGTGGATTTCTAGACTTATGACTTTTATACTTGGCATTCAAATTGCTTGGAGGGGGAAAGGAATGCATGGATGGATAGGAATGAAGTGGAGTTCTTTTGGATTGATGAAATTTACTCAAGGATGTGTGCCTTTGCTGACCTTGCATAAAGGATGAAGGGATATAAGGACCTAAGATGGATGGAAGGGATGATGGGGAAGGGATATGTTTTTATTTTGATGGAGGGATACCAACATCTTGAGAGTGAGCTCTATAGCCATGACCATTAGTATATTCTTTGATATGGAGGGATTCTTGCTCATGAAGGTCTACTCCTTTACCTTTATGAATATCTTGACTTGTAGGATACTCTTTTCTTTGGGAAGAAGACGCGAGTCCATTATGAGGTGGACATGGTATGAGAGAAATAATGAGATCTTGAAGTGGATCGGATTGGACCAAAGTGGAAGAACCCAATATGCATGTCGAGGGTTCATGAACATCTTGCACTGACATGTTAGAATCATGAGGGGGACTAGGATCATGAGAGGGACTAGGATTTTGTAGTGGACATGGTTCAATGATAGGCTCTTCAAGAGATGGAATGGGAGAAATAATGGGATCATCAAAAGAAATGCACTCTTGGAGTGTATATGGAGCATTAGGACAAGGAGATGGAGGAACAAAAGGATCTTGTGGAGGGTCTGAAGGAATAATTTGATCTTGACAAGGAGGAATATCATTGGAATCCTCTTTAAAGGTGCTTTGCTCTTGACTTTCAATGGGATCATCATAAAGGATGCAAAGGATATCTTGATCTTTCTCAGGAAGTGGAATGTCAATGGGATTTGGAAGGACATTTTGTTCATGAAATGGAAGGGGATCATTTGGGATTGGATGAACTGGGATATCTTGATCTTGCTCAGGGAATGGAGTGTCAATAGGACTTTGGATAGGATGGACAAGAATATGGGAATCATCATGAGTGTCTGGGAAAATGGAGTCCTGGTCAACAATTGGATGGGATGATAAGGTTTCAAGATCTTGATCTTGATCTGTTTTAAGACACATTTCTTCATGCTCTAAATTATCCTCTTGACATGGGGTTGGACTTTGGATATGCATGGGGGATTCTAACAAGGGATCAATGTTTTGGCATGAAGGAAATGCACTTTAAACATTTGTGATGGATTCTGGCAAGGAATCAATGCTTGAACATGAGGAAGAGGGACTTCGAATGGGATCCTCTAAAACAGGTAATGGCAATAAAGTGCATGGTGGCATTGGGTCTTGTATTTCTGAAACATGACAATGATGTGCATCATGAATTGGATTATCTTGGCAATAAATTATGGATAGCCCTTGGGTAATTGCATCCTTGGATGTATTGTTTGATGAGGACAATATAGAAGGTTCTTGTGAAACTTCTAGAGGTGTAGGGATAGATGCCACTGGAGAGTGAATTTGTTTATGGGGGGATGAGGCATTGCTAGACATAAGTGTATTATCTTGATCTTCCTCAATAAACTCACTTGGTAATTTCCTTAAGAGCATTGCAATAAAGCCACCTTTCTTTCGAGGTTTTGACATAGTTGTATCTGGAATTTGAACTTGTTTGGAAATAATTTGGTTATGATCTGATGTCATGTTTTGATGTTGAACTAGATGTTGCTCAAATTGGTTTGACATGTTCAAAATTTGGCTTGGTGCATGTTGCAAGCTTTGTTTTTGAATGTTTTGTTGTGGTTGTTGACATTGATATGTTGATTGAACTTACTGATGTTCCACCATTGGTTGAACTATTTGTTGACATTGTATAGTTGGTTGGACATATTGTTGAAATTGGACTATTGGTTGTGTTGGTTGAATATGTTGGACAATTGGTTGAACCATTGGTTGTGATGGTTGAAAATGTGATTGATAGTAAACACCTTCTTGTTCTTTTTGTGGAGGCACATAATGTTGTTGTCTCTTTTCTTGAAATTGTTTCATCATCTATATTTGTGAGAGGAGAGCTGGTATGTTTGATCGTTCGATAAGAGATCTTAAATAAATTTGCTCAATATTTAGATTTCGACCTGGAAATTTTCAAAACACTTTGGACATTTGTGATCTACTCTTCTCAATGTTTTTCACTCTTTGTTCCAATATCTCCTCTTCTTGAGCTAGTTTCTCCTCTAGTTTTTGTATTTGGAGACTTGTTTCATCATAAAGAGTTTGATCGATATTGCCTTGTTGTTGGGTTGGATAGAATTGTGATTGCATTGTTGGTTGATATGTCAAACTTTTTTGCATCATTGGTGCTTGGAACCTTGTTTCAATAGACATGTCACTATGCAAATACAATATTTTTGGAATTTTTCAAGGGCAATGTATGATATGCAACTAAATGCCAACTTAAATAGATGAAAATGCAATCTATGTTTTTGGTTGTTTTTCAAGATTTTGACAAACTTTTTGGAATGCAAATCTAAGAAAGAGACCCTTAGGAAATTGAAATGATGTCTAGACCTCAAAGGACAAAAGGACCAAGTGACAAAAGGACAAGATGACAATGTCTCCCCTATATGCTTGGATACTAAGCTAGGTTTGACGAAATGACATGGATGACAAAAGGACAAAAGGTTTGATAAGGTCTAGACTTCTTAACAATGACTTAGGGTTAATCAAAGATTTGGACTACTCAAGTATGACAAAACCTAATTTTGGCACTATATGCAAAGGGACAATTACTATGCAAATGACCTTAATATGATATGATAATGACCTAAGCTTAATGAAGAGACCTAGGGTAAGTAATGTATGACAATGATATAACTTTAATGCAAGAGGACATATGCAAATGGATGACTCTTATTGATATGCAAAGGAATATGACTTAGGTGAAATCTAACCTTGGTACTTGACAATGACTTTTGCAAAATGCAACCTTTGATGAACTTAAATGTAAGTGACATGCTTGTTGAGACAAGATTTTGAACAATATTTGACAACCATGTTTGAAGATAAGTTTTAAATCTTGATAAACTTTTGTTGGATGAATGTCTCTTGTGTTTAAACTTATGTTGGATCAATTTGTTTTGCTTTTGAAATGGGATGCAATTCAACTTTTGACAAGCAAAGAATACAAGATATTGCAACTTAGACTCAAGACAATCATGCTCATTTCCACATTTCTTATGATAGGCAAAGACATTAGGTACTTGAGAGGTAGACTCATTATGGGATTCAAGGAGAATACATAGATGCTTGACCCCACGGGCTCCCCTCCACGGCACTCACTTCTCAGGGCAGCCAAGCATCAGTCCCCATGGAAATCTCCCCATGGCGAACTTAGTATCTCTTCCAAGTATCTGAATTTGTCCTTCTCAAGCAACTAGAAGGGTTTTTGGCCTCTAAAAACAAGGTGTTTAGTAAGGATTTCTGTTAAGCATTACTCCTTGATGTCACGCAAGCGTGATTGAGAAATTAAGCCCATCAAGATACCAAACAAATGTAGTTGCGCAAGCATGATTTAGACCAAGAGGCCCTACTTAGATGTTGATATGAGAAAAAGTCTAAGGGTCATCACTTCCCAAGTAACTGCAATTCCCACATAGCACTTCCTTCAAAGCTTTCGCTCATCGGGTATTTTTTTATAGTGAGTTAGAATGCCAAGGAATTCTAGCCATACTCACTTTGGGTCGTTCCCTTCTCACGATTATCACTTGCTTGCAAAAGCAAAGTGGTTGAGAAGGCAGGCCCTCTAAAGGAGACACACAATCAAAGACACGAGCATGGTATCGAAGATCTGGATTTCTGATCACCCTAAGAAGGATGAGAGCATACTCTCCTACTTCAATGTCACACTCAACAATCAAAGCAAAAACATGTTCATTCCAACCTATTAGAAATCACTAGATGCCTAAAACATTAATAACAAACACCAAGTTTAGTTGTTTCTCCAAGGCAACCTGCAAAACCCAAGTTAGAAGTTTGATTTGTTGTCTTTGACTATCGATTCTGCATAAAGCATGTTAGTAGTTTGATTTATTGTCTTTTCCATGCATATGCCAAGATTCTACACAGATAATTAGTACCAAAAACCAAAAAAATAGAAAACAGAATGCAAAAACAAGACAATTTTCAAGTAAAACACTGCATTTTTACCTCTGTTCGGGACTTTACACAGGCGCAGAAGTCATGACACAAGCGCAGAAGACATGACACAGGCACATGTTTCTTCAACACAAGCGCAAAATGCATAACACAGGCGCAGGTTGTCTGACACAGGCGCAGAAGTCTCTAGAAAACCCTGCACGACCCTGTTTTTGGTTTTTTTGGCCTGCAAATCAACTTGAGAGCACTCAAAACACCATAAAGAGGTTAGAAGGTTAGTTTTTTACGTCGGGTTCACCAATTAATGTACGTTAGGAAATAGGAAATCATCACAAACAAGTCAAAACATAATGGTTCAATCACAAATGCATTCATTGCAATGATCTATCCTAAACAACACTCAATAGAGACATGACAACAAAGCATAAAAAACTAGAAATTATGCAAACCGGATGATGATTTGAATGCTCCTTCCATGTGGCTCCATTGTTCTTCTTTCCTCTTCAAATAGTTGTGGATCTCACCTAGAAGTGCACACACAATTGAAAGCAAGTAGACGGGATTCTTGACCAAGAGTACTAGAAGCTTAGATTTGATAGCCTGATTATCAATTACCAATTACCAAATTACCAATTACCAATTAGCCTTGATTGATGAAGATCATCCAATTTATAGAAGAATTGGAGAGATGAAAAAATTAGCATGGTAGTGATTTGAATGGAAATTCAAATCAAGAATAGCAAAATTATGACATGTCTATGACAAATTGCTATGCAAAGATTTATGACAAATTTATGACAAATTCTATGTCAAGAATTTATGACAATTTATGACAAATTTCTATGTCAAGAATTGATTGATTGTCAATTATGACAAATTATGACAAATTTCTATGTCATTTCCATGAATTTAGGAGAGAAATAGGAGGAATTTGAAATTAGGAATTAGAAAATTAAAAATTTAGGAAATTGATGGAAATTAGGAATTTGAAATTAGGTAAATTAATTAATAACCTTTCATTTATTAATTAATTCACAAAGAGGAATAATTAGCCAATTAAATGAAGATTTAATTGTAATGAGAAGACTTAGGATAAATAAGTAATTTATTAATCCTAAAGGAAGAAAATGATAAGCAAGGTTAAATGACTAAATCATGAAACCCTAGAAGATGAATTAGGTCTTGATGAAAGATAATTGACTCGATCATGATTTGATTTAACAAAGGACCAATGTGATAAATGATTTGATTGATAAATGCGCCAATTGACGAGGAACAATGACAAATTGATCCAAATTGACATAATTGTGACAGACAATGATCGATAGCAAAATGATCACAAAATGACAAAATTGACAAGAGGACAAGGATTGATGATATATAGATTGCAAGATGACAAGATTAAAAATGACCACGATTGATGACAAATCGATCACAAAATGACAAGATCGAACATGACAACGACCGATGACAAATCGATCGCAAAATGACAAGATTGAAAATGATAAAGATTAATGACAAATCGATAAGAGGACAAAAACCTAATTAGGATTGACGATGTCCAAAATGATAACAAATTAGCACACACATTGATGCGATAGGATAAAATCGATCAAAATCATGATTGGATAGTGTTTTCGACAAGACCAAATTTGAAAGCAAGACAGAATGAAGAATGTAGAAGAATGACTCGATGCACGCAAATGATAAAAACCAAGTGCGTGACATAGGAGAAATGTTAATGTGACGCAAAAACCTAAAATGAGGCAATGCGCAAATGTTAAAGTATGACTTCGCAAGCATTGACCATTTTTAGGTGTCTACAATGGTATCCTAAAGATGAAATTTTTTATTTATGTGCATACACCGATGCTAATTGGGTAGGAGATGTAGATGACAGAAAGAGCACCATCGGTGTGGCATTCTTTCTTGGTAGCAGATTGATTTCATGGTTGAGCAAGAAACAAAGTTGTACATCATTATCAACAACAAAATTAGAATAGTTTGCAACAACAACTAATTATACTCAGGTATTATGGATTAAGCAAATGTCGAAGGACATAAAAGTAAAATGCAAAGAACCTATAATTATCTATTGTGATAATACAACAACAATTGATATATCTAAGAATCTGGTATTTTACTCTAAAACTAAACATGTTTCTATCAAATACAATTTTCTGAAAGAGAATGTTGAAGCAAAAGAAGTGAGATTGGTTTATGCGAATACTAAAGAGAAGATTGCAGACATCTTTACTAATCCTTTGCCTAAGGAAACTTTTGAGTATCTTAGAGAGTAGCTTGGGGTTATACCCTCACCGGTAGAGACTTAGACAGTTGATGCTTGGCATCAAACCGATAGAATTTATAGAGAAATCTTTTTCTGGCTTTGATGGAGGAGAGCTACTTCTCAGGGGGAGTAGTTGGTATTTATAATTTGTTATATAGACTGGTTGTATCTGGTATTTGTATTACTTTGGTATTTTATGTCAAAGGGGGAGAGATATCTATGGAAAAACATTAAAACAATATCCTTTTGGGAGAGATTATTCATTGGGGTAGAGATTTTTAGTCTCTGCATTTGTATTTTGATTTCTGGTATTGATCTATTCTGGAGATTGTTGGTTTTTGGTTTTGGCGTTTCTACTTTGGCACTTAGATGGTTTTTCCATCTTGTGTTGCCATCAATGCCAAAGAGGGAGATTGTTGGTATTATGGATATGTTGCATTGGTTTTGTCATTGATGTCAACACTTATCCTTCTGGAGATCTTTGGTTATGTTCACCAACAAGTTCAGTGACTTATGCACAGTCACCTGTATTTGGTTCACCGACAGGTTATATTATTCACCGACACTAAGGATGACTTGTTATCATCTAGAGATCACTTGGTTATGTCAAAGACATGGTTTGGACACTTGGTTTTGGTGATTTGGTTATTGGTCTAATCAGGTTGACATATTTGCTATTACTGACAAATTGGTCTAGGCTATGGGCCGACATGAGTTATCCATTCTAGATCAGCATGACACATTATGGAGATGGTTTAATTAATTGGTATTGTTGTTGAGCCGAAATGATGCATCGCATCTTTATTTACTTGTTGTAATTTATTTTATTGTAATATTCTTAGTGAGCTGACCTACACATTTGGTCTTAGGTTTTGGTATATATGTAAGATCTCATTTGTGAGATAATGTAAGGAAGTAGTGAAAAAATAAGTAGAAGGTATATGGTTATGGTATTGTAACATGGTATGTGCGAATATTGAAGATCATATGAGAAGACCATAGAGAAGGAGATAATCAGAGCTTAATAGGTAGTGAATCCAACATTGGAGATGCTACTTTGAGTAGTACATTATCATTGGATTTAATCATCCAATTGTAGTCAGTGTGACTCCCATCTTGTGATTGAGCAGTGAGCTCTAGGAGGTTGGCCTTTCTGCATGTGCAGACCCCATTTGTATACACATACTATCTATAGTAGTATCATCTGATTATGGGTAAGGTTTCCCATCATGGTTTTTCCCCTTACAGGGTTTCCACGTACAAATCTCTATGGTTTTTGTTGTGGATGTTGTTTCTCTTTTTGTTTCATGCATTAAGTTTCACCAGTATTGATATTAAATGTTAATCTGTTTGCCGGCATTAAGTTTGGTTTACCATTATTAAGTATCAAGTTTGATTAAGTTATATTTGGGATGAAATTATTAGACAACTAATTCACTCCCTATCTCAGTTGCCTCCGGGTCCTAACATGTAGGTGGTAGGTGCACAATTGTAATTGCAGGTTTGGGCTTCATTTGAAGAGACAAAAGATTCCTTTTCGTTTCATGGATTTTGTGGTGGACCATGTACATTCCCGCCACGGTCCTGACGAATTTTCTCAAAATTTGTAGGAAAAATCCGCGTTAGTTTAATTAGCTCAGATCCAAAGTTACAACGTGATCCTGAACCGGTATCTCCTCATTTAACTCATTTCCTCTCTCTTTTCCACATATTCAACAAGTCAACTTTCTCATTTACAAAAGAGGGTAAATCACTTCAACCACTTGCAATCCACTTAGTATTTAGATCCTTGTCTCTCTTAGACTTGGATCTAGTGGATTCAACCCCTCTTTTGAATGTAAAGTTCCTCCCATGTGAAAATCATCCTAGTGGCTTCCTTTCTCTCTCCTAGGTGGGGAGTCACTAGTATCCAATTTTCCACTTTACAGTAGTTAACCCTTAAAAAATGATAAAGATGAATGCAATTGTAATGCAAACGTTAAGCAAATAAATATTTATTTTTTAGGTTAGTTAATGTATATATGTGTATATACATGTACACATACACATACATATACATGTACATGCACATGTACATGTACACTAAAAGATGTTGAGAGTGGAATTGAATAAGTATATACTAAAAATTGATTTGATTAAACCTTTTACTTATCATTCATTCCAACTACCTTATGCGTGAAAGTAGATAAATCAAACCACAAAAGTAACCACACAAGAACACCAATTTTTTTATGTGGAAAACCCAAATTGGGAAAAAATATAGTGAGAACTATCTATATGATAATTAGATTACAACATTTAGGCCAGAGGCCAGGGAGCTCATTGCCTTTGAGATTACTTGCAAGGTAAGGCACACAACCTTAGGGCAAGATACAAAAGAAACTTGCAATAATTGAAGATCACTTCTTTAGGGAAATATATAATACCTTTAATACAAAAACATTAATAGGATTTAACTGCAAGGAAATGCATCCATTGAAATGTTGATCACATTTCATTATTCAAAACACATTTGAATCTATCTTTATCATTGCTTTGATATACTTTCAGACCATTGTGCCACTTCACAATTACTTCACACAATATATCCAAAAACCCCACAATGGTTCAACCCTTTATATATCGACAACAACCCCAAGAACACTAATTAGGTCGAGGCTTGATTAGGTGTAAAGTGTAAATACAAAAAATATTAAGCCAATGACAAACTTCAATGAAAATCTAGAAGGCAAAATGAGACATGTGACCCATCACACCATGTCAGCATACCTTTCAGTCCATCCTAAATTAATGCCCAAAGATTAACACGCCACCACACAAACCAAAATGTTTTAGGTCTAGTGCAAAATATAACATTGTCAAAGTGTAGGTCACCATAATTTAAACTCCAACATGGACCAAAACGAGTACTTGCAAATGCCCAAGGTAGCATCAACAAATATCCATAACATTTAATAATTGAACCACATTACCAAAGTACTAGAAAGTATATGAATGCAACACCTTCTTGTACATTGATAAAACAATCATACTTGACTTAACACAACTGCGGATCCTAGAAATCAACACTAAAGCTTCGAAAACATCACTGTGTGTAAAAATATGTGAATCAATTATAAAACACACATCAATGAGATGTTATTGAGGAAACTAATTAATAAATAAAACAAAGCAATACGCCCCAATGATGTCCCATTGTCCTCTATCTCCAAGGACCTTGTGGGTCTATTGATTTGGCTCACAATAATATAGACCTCTAAAATGACAACCTGAAGAATGAGTGGCTACATGATCTAAATGAAATGCATGGTTGCTATGCTATGATTAAATGAACAAGATGCTAAATGAAAATATGCTAATGGATGCTAGTATTGTTCGGATCCAAGAACACTGAGAGGGGGGGGGTAAATCAATGTTCTACTGGAATGGAGAATTTTAACCTTATTAATACAACAACTCAACAACCAGTAAACATAAAAGCATATAACAATAAGCAACAATGGAACCAAAAAGATGAACACAATAACACCATAGATTTATATGTGGAAAACCACAGTGGGATTGGAGACCCACAATATCTATCCATTGATCAGATGAATAAATATTACAATAAGGGGCCTGTACATGTAGGAAGGTCAACAACCTAGATCACATTGCTCATCACAAAAGGAGTCTCACTGACTACAAAAAACATTGGACAACAATCCATAATGAAGATTGAACTGCAAGTATAGCATCTCCCATGCCTGAGTACCGTTCTAGTTAAGCTCAATACCAGAGGCCTTAAACCCCTTCCACAAACCCAATTCGATCACCTATGATCGACCAAATCCTCTGCATATGATTATAATATTTTTGCATAGAGACAATCCCATAACCCATACCATACATGATCTCATTTATCTACAAAGAGATCTTACATCATATTTATACCAACCTGTGACCTAAACAATTAGGTCGGCCACCTAGACAATAAACCTATTACATAATTATAAAACATGTTGGCCTGAGGCCAAACAAATATCATCCAACCCATAAGTCATCCTGGAAGCACATCGAGAAGTTCCAACAACACATTACATTAAGTCGGTCCATAACCTAGATGGCACCAGACCCAATTTAGGTCCACACACGCTAAAGAAATGATCCCAATCAGTCAATGCTTGAACATGATCACCATCAACATCCTGAATCCCTTCTAGAAGGCGCACCAACACCATTTATTAGATCCATCAAAATATCTTCAACAAAGATCTACCGGTGAAACCCTTAATGGTAACTAAAAGGCTTACTAGAATAAGTGATAGCTTCCAGATCATCAAATCCTGAACCAACTGAATGAACATATATTTCAGTAACTTGAATAGCAGATCTAAGCCAATTACACAAGCCAAAACATACCAAATAATACCAGATCAACATGATCTTACCAACTAGAAACCAATCATCCTACCGAGACCAACCCGATACCGGTAAACAACCAAAGCAACTAGTGTTGACAACAATGACAAACATCATTTCAACACATAATCAATTCCTCCAAATTGCCAACAATCTCCCCCTTTGGCATTGGTGGCAACACTAGATGTGAAAAACATCCAAGTGCCAAGAAATGCCAAACAAATCTCTTACAATGGAAGACAACCAACAATATCCCCCAAAATGATATGACAATGAGGTTCTGAACCAAATTTCTCTATACCAATTAACTATCCATAGACCTGAACCAAACTCCTCCAATGGGATACAACCAATCCAAAATTTTGTTCCTCCTCCTTATGCTAATAATCTCCCCCTTAGACTGATATCTCTATTACATTCTGTATTTCACATAAATATCTCTCCCCCTAATGTATATAACTCCTTAAGTTTTTCACATGAATATATCTCCCCCTTTGACATCAATGCCAGATTTCTGACATAAATATCAAAGCAAAATCATAAACCATTGAATCACAAGACTAACTACTCCCCTTGAGTAGTAGCACCAACACATCAATCCAGAATGAATGATAGCTTTGATAATGCATACTAGACTAATGCCAATCAACATCACTCAGGTCTCTACCGGAGGGGCAAAAAACCTCAACCTGTCTCTCAAATGCTCAAATGATTCCTCAAGCCAATTTGAATTCATTTGTTTCCACCTACTCGTTCAGAAAATTTTACTCGATAGAAATACTAAATTATTTGATATGTCAATAGCAACAGAGTTATTAGAATGAATAACTACCAGTACATTACACTCTAGCTATATATCCTTCAACATATGCTTCATCCATAGAACTTGTGTACAATTAGTAGTAGCAACAACATACTCAACTTCAACAGTAGATAAGGAAGTACATGACTTCTACTGCTGATCCATGAATTAATATTCTTTCCAAGAAAGAAATCTTCACCAGATGAGCCTATCTGGTTACCTATATCTCTAGCCCAATCCACATCTGAACATGCTCAAAGTGTAAAACCATCATAAAATAAAAACCATACCAGAAAATCCTTGAAAAGATCTGAAAATCCTGGCTATCGGAGCAAGGATTCAACATAATCAATTCCTTCCTTCTAAGAATATCCATTGCAAACCAATCAAGCCTAGTTCCAATAATATCCAAGTCCATGTGTTATCTTTTTCTAAGTGATCCAATTCCTCTTCCATAGCTTTCATCCAACACTCATCCTTACAAGCTTCAATAACTGATGCTAGTACAATTAAAGAAATTAAGCATACCTCATCAGCTACCAACCTTCTTCTTGTCCAATTATATGATCTTCTTAATGATTCAACCTCACATACCTAGGAATCTTCTGATTCTTTGTTCCTCTTCCTTGATCTTTAGTTACTGTTGAATTTTCTAATATTGCCGAAGTAACTGGTTCTGCATTCAGTTCCGATAAAGGTGTTACTAGTTCAGTCAAGGCCATTTCCATTGCCGGTTCTTACTCATAAATTCTGATTTGACTTCTATTCTTCTCATCCACCTTGACATTAGTGCTCTCCACAATTCTTTGCAATCTCTTGTTATAACATCCATATGCTTTGTATTTATTAGAATGACCAAGAAATATTCCTTCATCACATCTAGGATCAAACTTCCAATGAAATCATCTCTCTTGATACAACATTTACTACCAAAGATTCAGAAATACTTAACTGTAGATGTATGACGAAACCATAACTCATAAAGTGACTTACCAGTAAACCAAACTAGATGCAAGATCCAACAAATCTTTGCCAGTTAACAACCTTCAAACTGACTTCCAAAGACCCGAAACAGGCTTTCAGACCACTACCAGGGGCAATGCAAGATCTTTCATCAATTTGCCTCCCCCTAAGGTGAATTCCTTAGTTACCAAATGAGTTTCCTGTCGAGTGCAGGAACATTCTGCTATGCTGGTTGAGTAACCAGGATATATCCTTGAGCCAAATGAACATATGGGGCAATTGATTCTGCCAGTTGAGCCTCAAACTTCATAACCCACTTATGCTCCTTCTGAATGTAATCAACCTTCGTCTTTCCCCTCTCATTAGATTTATCACTTCCTACCGATAGGTTCTCGCTTCTGCAATATTTAGCAATATGTCCTACTTTGTTGCATGCATAACAAGTGACATTGTTCTTCTGAATTTATTTACTCTAACCTTGACCATTCCTTGACCTGCATTGATTAACCATATGTCCAAATTTTCCACATGCATGAAATTTCACATTCATTCTACAATCTCTTGTCCTATGACCATACTTCTTACAATTTGAACACTAACCAAGAACTGTATTATTATTCTGATTTGCTCTATTTCTACAATGTCTTTCCATATGACCAAATTTGTTGCAAACAAAGCATCTACCATTAAATTTATGTGCATTGGGTTGCCTTACTGGTGACCTCTGATTCCGGTTGACCTTCTGACTGGATGTGTTATCCTGATTTGCAGTACCAGAGCTTTTTCCATGCTCAAATCCAAGACCTCTAGTGTATCTAATGTCCCTTTGATCCTTCAATAATTCATCAAGCTTAGCAAAACTAACCTTGAACTTATCTTTGTATTCATTTGCAGCAGTCAGATCTCCTCTTAGGATTGTTACCCTTCTTTCCAATTCTTGCTCATTGTTCTGTGATTGCACCAGTTCAGTTCTCAACACATCATTCTCATGAACCAACCAGATGCATTCCTCAGACCTGTCTTTCAAAGATATAGCAAGATTTTCTTCACTCTTCTTCTGGTCTTCAATCTCCTTGGACATCCTCATAGTTAGGGCTTTCATTTCTTTCTTCATGACAACATTCTCTTGACTCAGCTTCTGACATTTTTCCTTAAGGGCATCCTTCTCTTCATTATCCTGATTTTGTAAAAGTTCCTTCCTTTTAGCTTGGGAAGATGACAACCTATCCTGCAGAGTAAAAATGAATTCCTTCCTAGATCTCAACTCATCTTCCATCTTCATGTTTTTCAATCTTTCAACATCATAGTCTTCAAGTGCTACTTGAAGTTCCTTAAACTTATCTCCATAGATTCCGGTTACAAGATCTTCCTCAAGCTATTAGACTTACTCAAAGGCACCAAGCTCTGATACCAATTGTTGGGATCCAAGAACACTAAGAGGGGGGGGGGGTGAATCAATTTTCTATTGGAATGAAGAATTTCAACCTTATTAATACAATAACTCAACAATTGGTAAACATAAAATCATTTAACAATAAACAACAATGCAACAACAAAGAAACCACAAAGATGAACACCATAACACAATAGATTTATATGTGGAAAATGTTAAAGAGGAAAAATGACGGTGGGATTGGAGACCCACAATATCTAACCACTAATTAGATGAATAAATATTACAATAAGGAGCCTGCACATGTAGGAAGGCCAACAACCTAGAGAACACTGCTCATCACAAAAGGAGTCTCACCGAATACAAAAAATATCGGACAACAATCCGGAATGAAGATTGAACTGCAAGTATAGCATCTCCCATGCCTGAGTATAGTTTCAGTTAAGCTCAACACCAGAGTCATTAAACCTCTTCCAAAAACCCAAATAGATTACCTATGATCAACCAAATCCTCTGCATATGATTACAACATTGTTCGCATAGAGATAATCGCATAACCCATACCATACATGATCTTATTTATCTACAAATAGATCTTACATCATATTTATACAACTCGAGACCTAAATAATTAGGTTGGCCACCCAAACAATAAACCTATTACATAATTACAAAACATGTCGACCTGAGGCTAAACAAATATCATCCAACCCATAAGTCATCCTCGAAGCACATCGAGAAGTTACAACAACACATTACTTTAAGTTGGTCCATAACCTAGATAGCACCAGACCCAATTTAGGTCCACACACATTAAAGAAATGATCCCAATCAATCAAGGCTCAAACATGATCACCATAAACATCCTGAATCCCTTCTAGAAGCTGCACCAACAACACTTATCAGGTTCATTAAAAGATCTTCAATAAAGCTCTACTGGTGAAACCCTCACTGGTAACCAAAAGGCTTACTAGAACAAGTGATAGCTTCTAGATCAACAAATACTGAATGAACTAAATGAACATATATGTGAGTAGTATGAATAGCAGATCTAAGCCAAAACATGCTAGAGTATACTTGATCAACATGATCTTACCAACCAGAAACCAATCATCCTACCGGGACCAACCAAATACCAGTAAACAACCAAAGCATCTAGTGTTGACATCAATGACAAACATCATTGCAACACATAATCAATTCCTCCAAATTGCCAATAAGTATGCTAGAATGAGTATGCTAAATTGTAGAATCAAAGATGCAAGATTAAAATCTAAGAGAGCTCATGAATGAAAATTGAAAGTATTTATAAATTTTCCAAGGCATGAGCTTAGGTGGTAGGTTTCAATGGTCAAGATTTATCCTGATGAGATGGAAGGTGAGAGATGAAGAAGTTAGAGAGGAGATTCGGAGACATGACATTTATCATCCTTGGAAGGACAAGTGCCAAAGGAATCTCCAACAAATGCCAACAAGAGGGAAAGTGACAAGAAGGGGAAGGACATGTGGCAAGGATACCATGTGTCTTCAAGGGAGAACAAACACTCCATATGAGGTTAAAGAAGTTGGAGGGGGTAGGGTTAGTTAAACCCAAGGTTAGATGGTAAGTTAGGCTAGAAGAAGGTTAGGTTAGGCGGTTTAGGATTAGGAGTCATGTGACAATTTAAAAATTCAAATTAATTAGAAAGGGATAATAAAATAAAATAAAATAAATTAAATTAATTGATTTTGTTTATTTAATTAGGAAAATGAAAGAAATGAATTATGATAGGAAGAATTAAGTAAAAGTGATTTATCTAAATAGAATTTTCAATTTATTTATAAGTAGAAGAATTAAAGGCTTTTTAATTAAATAACTCGTATTTTATTAATTCTCTCCAGGCCAATTTTGAGTGTATACATTTTGCCCCTCTTTGAAGCAAGGTGTTTGCGACATGTTGATTCAAAGAAAAATTCATTTGATACCCCAGACAATGATAAAAATTTCAATTTTTTGCCCCAGATCTTGATCGTCGCTTGATAGTGCGTGTATGCCCCCCTCAAGAGATGAATCAAAGAAATTTTTGAATTTTTAGGATTTTTCAAAATTTTCAAAATTTTTACGATTTTTTTTTAATTTTTAATTTTTGAGGATTTTAACTAATTCTTCTCTCAATAAAATGAATAAGTGATGTTGCTGATTGATTAGATTTGAGCAAGTGGAAAATAATTCCCACTTAATTACCCTCCCTCATGCATTAAAAGGGGTAAAAAGTGTATCATTTGATTTGTCATTTGTGCATTGTAAGTGAATAAGTGAGCTTGGAGACCAAAATGGTGATCCCATATCATACTCACAAATTGGAGCCAGTTTGGTGATGCAATTGGCTAGCAACGTATGGAACTTCGGTACGCACCTCGAAAACCCTCTAGTTAAATTTTTTTAAACTTTTCGCATGTTTTTGTTGATTTTTAGTGCAGGTTTAGTCATTTTAGCTCATGCGAACGTTGATTTAGTGCATAGGTTAATGATTTTAGCGCATAGATTTTAGAGCACTATTTTGTGAGGCCTCACCTTGACTCAGTCTGACATTCAGTGGATTTTATATTTAGACTATGATGGATACTTTATTTTGATGCTTTTTGAGACTTAGAACTTATATGATTTCAGGATTTGGATAACATTGCTATGATTTGATGATTTTACTTATATGCTTTATGAGGTAGAACACTACATGATTGTTAGATAGGATGATATTGCAATGATAGATGTCATTATTGAATTTGCAGGACTTTACTCTAAATATAGAACTATGATGTATGTTTAGTTTATGTGAATGGGGATGAAATTGCTTATGTGAATTTGCTGGATAAAAGATGTATTCAATCTGTGTAGATGAAAATTGTATGCAAGTAATGATGTGTATTGTTATATTATTGAATTATATTATATATGGATATTTGGAAGTACTAATGTGTAAATTGAGATGCGTAGGAAATTTACCATGTGACCATGGAAAATTATGGAGAATCAAACCTAGACTTATGTATGTTTGTAAGCCAGGGGTTGTCTATTTAGAGAGACAACACCCCATTTGTGTTGTATTTTATTCGTAACAGTATATGTTGCATGAGTGTTAAGTGTTATTTAAATTTATTGTGTAAAAACCACAAGAGACAATTTCATGTTTTATTTTTGTAAAAGTGTTTTATTTGTGTCACTTGACACATGTGTGGATTTAAATTTAAATGTTTTATTTTGTCTCTTGGTGGGAAAGTGTTTAATTATAGTTCTTCTTAAATAAAATAATGTGTTGTCATAAATACTTTGGGAATATAATATTTGGGGTGGTCAACTTATGTTTGACCCGAAAATAAACTTCAGAGGGGTTTAAAATGGGTTAAATGAACACCTAGGGGTAGTTTAATAGGGTTTCCTAAAGCCCATAAGGTATACCTAGGGGTTAGGGGTAATTTTAGGCAAGTTTCTACTTTATAATGATCTTTTTAACGCTTTAAAAATTGGCTTTTTTGAGTTGTGCGAAAATTGAAAATTTAGAAGTTAAATCTAATTTAGATTTTTCTTATTCGAATGGAAGTCTTTTTTTTTGCATTTTTGCTTTCTTCCCTTTTAGTTTTAGAAACTTGTGAGAACTCAGAGAGTGAGCTTCTTAAGCAGGATTTTGAGATTTTGAGGGTAATCACCCACTCTCCATTTTTGGAGACAAGAGAAATTTTGAAAAGAAAATAATGTTATGGAATAGAAAAATTGATTAAGGGTAGAAGGAAAAAAGATTCGTGGATTGGGCAGCTCTTCATCAAATATCATAATACCTTTGGGCAGATTAAGGTTGGTTTCAGTTATTCATTAAAATGTCTTCTTCTTGCTTATGTCTGGAAGTTTGTTGGTGTAAGAAATCTGTGTTTCTTGAATGTTTTTGTTGAAAACTCTTTTGGTATTTTTGCATTATGATTTGTGTTGTGTTTTGGGAGTTTTTCTCAAGACCTCTTACTCTTGGGAGAGAAGAGGATCTTGTGGGTGGTAGCAGTGACAACCCTCGAGTGAGAGACTCTCTTTTGAGAGCGATCACAAGGGATCTTTGTGTGACCCTTGCTGCATGGCCTGTTTGTGCAATGGGGGTCAGAAGGAGGGATATAAGGCTAGAATGCCTTTGGGGGGCATAAGGAATAAGGGGTTGAGATTCTTGATATAATTATTGTGCCATGAGGTGGCTTCTTGTTTATTTCATACTTGTAGTTCTCCTCAGGGTATTGGTCCACTACCACCCTTTGAAAAGATCATCACCAAAGTGTGGTGCTGTGAAGCCAAGTTGGGAGTGTGCCTGATAATCTGTATGCATTTGCCTTCTATGTGTTTGCCTGTATGTTACCCGTCTAGGAATTGGTTCTCCGAGCTCGGGGGTGGCTACCAGTTAGCCTAGGCTGGGAGGTGAGCACTTCGTGGTCATATTTGTATTTTCTATTATGCAGGAAAGTTAGGAGAAAGAGAATAGGAACCATAAAAAGACACAGAAGATTATTGTTGAAGATACTTAAATCCAGTTGCAAATATTTGTTTAAATTTGTTATAGAAGTATGCCTCATTCATAGAAAGGAGAAGCAAGTTGTAATTCTTGAAAATAGACTTGAGGTTTATTGTTGTAGCTAAACAAAGAAACATCCTGTAAAATTTGCAGAATATCTTGGAGTTGTAAAAAAAAAAAGAGTTTGTTTTATTTCTACTTCTATTTGGGTTTCAGAAAAAGAAAAGCCTCTTTGAGTTGCATGTAAAAGCTTCTTTAGTATTATGGAAAGATTAGTTTCAAATAAATTTTATCTATATTCTACTTGTTGAAAAGTATGAATTATTTTGCTGAAGAATTCTAAGTATTTAAAAAGAATAAGGGTGTTTTAAGTAATTGTTTTATTAGTGGAAAAATCAATGAATGTGTTTTATTCAGAATAGTATGATGTATTTTAAGAGAAAAAAAAAGGTGTTAGAATAAAAGTTTAGCAAAAGATCTACTTCTATTTCTTTTATCAGCAATTAGAATAAATAAATAAAAGAGCCTAAGTTATATATCAATTATATATATATACTTAAATGTTTATTTGTGCACATGTAATTTTGGATTTACATAATGTGTTTCCCATTGTTATTTTGTTTAAAATTTTGTATGTAAATCTTATTAATATATATATATATATATATATATATATTCACCCTTAAAACTTCTATATATATAAATTTATATAAATATAAATATATATATATATATAAATATATGTATACATATATATATATATATTTATATATAATATATATATATTTTTAAAAAAATTAAAAAAAAAAGAGGGAAATTTGGGTTCCACGCGGGCCCCACTGTGTGTATGTACAGTGAGGGCCGCGCGGCGCCCACTGTGTGAACACACAGTGCGGGCCGCTCGGCTCCCACTGTGTGGACACACAGTGGACGGCCGCGGCCGCCACTGTGTGGCCACACAGTGGTGTGAGCCACTAGCGGCGCCCACTGTGTGGACACACAGTGGTGCCGCGGCGCCCACTGTGCGCCCACACAGTGGCGCCTCGACCCTCCCTGTCGCCTTCTTTGAACCTGCAACGAAAATGGCCGCCACCTTGGGGTTTCGGCCCTGTAAAAAAATACTCAGTGATAAACAAAAAAAAATGGATTAAACCCTAGCCCGGGTAGGGCTAGGGTAAATGAAATAAAATATTATGATAAGTTTCAGAGTTATTAAAATGTGTAAAAAAAAAATATAAAACCCTAATTAGGGTTGGGAAGCAGATTAACTATTATCTTGGGGAGATAATTCTAAATGGATTAAAAATAATGTAAAATTATATATATATATATATATATTTATATATTTAAATATAAATATATATATATATATATATATAAATATATATATTCTGGTTATAAATTGGAGTAAGTTTTTAATAAAGTTTTAAATATTTAAATGTTTTTTTTTAATAGAGTTTTAAACATTTAAATACCTCCGTAGGATTACTCATAGGAAGTAAAAAGGGAAGTGAAATATATAAATTATAAGTAAGCCTAGCCTTTATTATTTTAAATGTATTCAATGTAATAAATACTTAATTTTGTCCCGAGTAATTTAATTAGAGTATTTAAATTTTAAATTGGATGTTTAGACTATGTGTCTTATTGGGAATTGAATTAAATTCCCTCTCCTATTTTCTTTAATGTGATGGATTTAATAAACCTAATGACTAGGCATCTCGTGGAGATAAAATTAAACTAGATAGCTTTCCGCAAATAAAATTAAACAAAATTTCGATGCTTGGTTCTTTTCAGAATTAGCTCGAGTATAATTATGGAAGTTTTCAATAACGCTTGTCGTGTGAGTGAACTTGTAAATCAATTAGTTATATTAGTATTAAAAAAAAAAAAAATTGTTCCATTTTTGCCCTAAATTTTGGGCATGACATATTTTAGCGCATTGAGTCAATTTTTCAGTGCATAGAGTTTTGTAGCGCATTGGTTGAAATTTTTAGCACATATAATAGGTTATGTAGCGCATAGCCTGATTTGGCACATTGATTGTGCAGAGTATTGCATCCAATGCACAAAATGGCAGATATATGTTTTTAGCGCATATAAGCACTATTTTAGTGCATCTACACCAAAATGATAGAAATTTGATTTTTCTCCTTTCTATTGAGATTTTTCGATTGTATTAGCTTTTATCTTGTTGGTATTTGGTAGAATAGATGATGATTGACCTCATGATGAATGATAGTCAATGATAGGTGCTCAATGATATTTGATTGAATTCTCACATGAGCTAATTAGATTGATAGATAAGTTGATTGATTGAATGTTGACACTGTAATATGTCATGGTTATAGGAGAACTTAGGAGTGCTTCAGTCTCATGAGTGATACTAGAAGACTTGGCAATTGATTCCCCATCTAGTGCAGGTGGATTTGGATATTATTATGAGATGAAACTTATCATATTTTCTAGAGATGCCCCAATATAGGATAAACAGGGTGTTACTATCTGCATTGGCTAAGGTGGCACAATCACCACAACACTTTCCACTTGGCGATCAATGAGATGACATTCACTGTAGAGGATGTCTACTGGATTTTGAGGATTTTTGTGATTGGGGATCTAATTATGTATGATCACACTAAGAAGGGAGGTATCGATGCACTTAGGAGGATCTTCAATGATGATGAGATATGTGGTTATGAGATCCCCTGGCAAGATATGTTGGTTGTTTATGAGCCACTTCTGTCTGTGCTAGCTGGGTTTGTTGGAGGCTTCCAATGTCCAGACCATAGGTTGAAGGGACTATAAATTGGCTAGGGTCAAGTACCTGAGAGCATGCTCACTGAGGGAGTCTGATATGTATGGGGCTCATGTATGCTAGTTCATTTGTATCATGATCTTCATCGGGTGGTATATCTTGGAGCTACTAGCATATCAGTTGGAGTTACATTGTTACAAATTGGGGCATGGGAGCATATAGCTGTCACCCACCCATTAGTAGGCAAAGATTGACCAGTTGGGATACCTTACATCTATGGTTGTACAAGTGTTATTCTCCAATGGAAGCTGGGAAAATTGGAGTACTGGGAATGAGTCTTGGATGATCTAGACACAATCATATGGCGACCTTACTTAGACTGCAAGCCATGTCCAGATGATACCATTGAGATGCCTTATGTGTTCACTTCTAGATATCTGATTGGGAATACACCCTTCATCATTAAGATATTTATACATACAAGGGTGTTCAAATAGTATGGTCAAGTATAGGGAGTCCCACATGGAGCTTCCTTATATGCCCAGAGATAGCAGGATGTTTCAGAGTGGGGTCCGACCATATCCTATGAGACAATTTTTGTAGAGTAATTTGGATTGGCAACATAGACATGGGATTATGCATCAGATGTTATTGATGGAGGAATGACTATTGATGGAGTAATGACTACAGAGTACTCACACTATTTTGTGGCACACACAGTACCAAGGATTTCTTGTCTAGATGAGTCAATGCCTTCCTTTGATGATGATGGCAGACCATAGTTGAGGGCACCAAGATGGAGGAGGGATGGAGATGATGAGGGAGAGGGTGGAGAGGGAGAGGGTGGAGATGGGGATTATGGGGGGGACGATGATGATGGGGGAGATGGTGGAGGTGGTGCCAACAACTCTAGTCAACAAAGAGGGTAGTAGGATGAGCCTAGTGGATGGGAGACTAGGGTACATCAAAGGAGGAGATCTGGGATCCCTCCTACATAAGGCATAGGAAGATTAGATGGCCCTAGTCAGGATCCAACACAACAACAGACTGGAAAACAACATATACAGATTAGGGTGCCTTCCCATTAGCAGCAGGCTTAGATTAGTGCATTGCAATCCTTGGTACAACAACTATTGGGTTAGCTTATGCAGGTATAGGGTCAACTTGCGCAAGCCTAGGGATATATTGCCTCTCTAACAATAGAGATATATGCAGCTATTGCATGCTATGGACGTACTAAGGCTCATGATAATAGGATAGAGAGAGATTCTACATGGAGCATTATAGGTGACACTATTAGAGAGATCTGCCACTCAACCAAGGAGGTTAAGTATTACCAAAAAATATATGAGGGTCTTGTACCTATTGATCAACGTGCCCCTAGTTTTGCAATGGTATCTGGGACTAGATAAGGATGTAGTCAATCGTGTATAGAGAGAAAGGGTGTTATAGGACCACTTCATCGAGATCCGAATATTGGGCCATCTAGGGGAGTAGCAGGAGGTGCAACTAGACCTACCACCTCAGGGGGGAGCGCAACTTAGATTGATATGCCATATTACTATTTTGATGTATACAGGCCCTGGAGACATTTGATGATTCCTTCCATTTTTTTTTTGATGTATCTTTCTGTAGCATAAGAATTAAGAATCATCACAAGATAAGTAGATCAATCAAAACACAAGACATGATAACTTAATCATGAGAGCACTCATTGCAAATGAACCTAATCCTAAGCACACTCAATAGAGATATGAAAACAAAGCATTCAAAGATGAAAAATTATGCAAACCAGATATAGAATTGAATACTCCTTCCATGCGGCTCCATTGTTGTTCTTTCCTCTTCAATGGGTTTGTGGATCTCACCTACAAGTGCTCACACAATTGAAAGCAAGATTGATGAAAAGCTCAAGAGTACTAGAAGTGTAAGTTCGGTAGTTTGATAGAAAATTCGGATTATTAAGGCATTGATTGAAGAAAATCATCCAATTTATAGAAGAATTGGAGAAATGAGCAAATTAGCATGAAAGTGATTCGAATAGAAATTCAAATCAATATGACAAATTATGACAAATTATGCACTTTCCATGCACAATTTGATTGATTGATAATTGATGACAAATTATGACACATTCTATGTCAAAATTGATTGATTATCAATTATGACAATTTCATGACAAATTGAAATGTCATTCCCATAGAATTAGGAGATGAAATAGGAGGGAAAAGAATTTAGAAATTTAGAAAATTAGAAAATTGAAATTGATGAAAATTAGGAATTAGAAATTGATGGAAATTAGAATTTAGTGAATTAGAAGAAATTAGGTAAATTAATTAACAATTTGTCATTTATTAATTAGTTTACAATAGGAAGAATAATTAGCCAACTAAATAAAGATTTAATTGTAACTTAGGATTAATAAATAATTTAGTAATCCTAGAGGAAGAAATGGCAAATTAGGTTAAATGAATAAATCATAAAACCCTAGAAGACGAATTAGAAATGCGAAAATGACAATTAGGTCTTGATTGAAGATAATTAATGTCATGATTTTGAATTGATAAATGACCAATGCGACAAAATGATTTGATTAAGAAAATGTGCCAATTGACGAGGAACAATGACAAATTGATCCAAATTGACATAATTGAGACAGACAACGATCGATGACAAATCGGTCGCAAAATGACAAAATTGACAAGAGGACAACGATCGATGACAGAATATATTGCAAAATGATAGAATTGAAGATGACCACGATTGATGATAAATCGATCGCAAATGACAAGATCGAACATGACAACGATCGATGACAAATCGATCGTAAAACGACAAGATTGATAAACCGATCACCAGATGATAAGATTGAAAAGAAGACAAAACCCTAATTAGGATTGACGATGTCCAAAATGATAAGATTGATGATAAGATTGATAAGAGAGCAATGATTGATGACAAATCGATCGCAAGATTGACAGGAGGACAAAACCCTAATTAGGATTGACGATGTCCAAAATGATGACAAATTAGCATGCACATTGATGCAACAAGATAAGCTCGATCAAAATCATGATTGGATAATGTTGTCGACAAGACCAAATTTGAGGACGAGATGATTGAAGAATGTAGAAGAACGACTCGATGTTTGCAAATGATAAAGACCAAGTGCGAATCATAGGAGAAATGTTAATGCGACGCAAAAACCTAAAATGAGGCAATGCGCAAATGTTAAAGTATGACCTCGCAAGTGTTGACCATTTTTAGGTGTCTACATTTTGCCCCTCTTTGAGACAATGCGATTTTAAGCGTTGTTTCAAAGAACAGTAATGAAAATGCCCTGGACAATAATAATGATATATGCATGCCCCCTCGAGGAATTGGCCGGAAACATGCAGAAAAGAGGCCAATTGATCGATAAAAATGATAGAAAATGATAGGAGCAAACTGACTGACAATCGGAGATCGGATGCATGAAGGACAATCAATTGACGACACAAAAGACCGTGACCAACACAAGATGGAGAGGATGCACGTCCATCTATGCAATGACAAAAAGCTATAAATGAGACCAAGAGGGTGAAAATTGCTCATTTGCACTAGCTAAAGAGGAGGATTTGTTGCTCTGGACAAGGACACTTGCAGAGAGATGGAAAACATTCCCATGGCGGATCACCTTGGAGAACGTGTATGCACATTCAGATGACCGGACGACGCAGGAGCAGCGGTATGTATCTCGAAAACCCATGTTTTGAATTTCATGAATTTTGATGGCTTATGGGACATTGCGGGGCCCACAGGGGATGCAAAAATGGACTCCTGCGCTTGTGTAGGGAGTTCTGCGCTTGTGTAGGAAGACACAAGCGCAGGTCACCTGACACAGGCGCAAGTTAGAAGACACAGGCACAAGTGTGCATAAATGACCCAATTTTAACTCAAAATTGCATGCAAATGACTTGAAAAGGGGGGACAAGGGTGAGATAGGCCAATGCAGATGAAAAACACCCTGATTGAGACATGAAAAAGAGGATATGCAACTCATAGGAGCAAACCCTAGAACTGACAAAATGATGCCCCGATTGTGATGCAGAGTCGACAGTATCCGTTGATCACGCGGGAGAATCGACCAGACTGTTTCATGCTACGACATAGACTCAGGAGCACAGAGAGAGACACATTAGCAGGACTGGGGATATATTATATCACATACATGCCCGAGATTAGGGCAAACACAGGATTGCTTACCGCATTGGTAGAGCGATGGCATTCGGAGACTTCCTCATTCCATTTGGCGATTGGAGAGGTGATGGTGACTCTAGAGGATGTATGGCGCATCCTCCGCATTCTAATACATGGGGAGATGATAGAGTATGACCTAGTGATAGGGAGAGACGCGTTATGCAGACTGTTTGAGTGTGACGCAGATGATCTGGACATTGTCGAGAGGGAGATTCGCTAGGAGACTATGGCTGCCGAGTATGACCGACGATATGTGGTGATAGCAGTTGTGATAGCATGTCTTCTAGTAGGTGACAGACGAGGACATGGATTCCCTATTGGGTGGGGATGAGTACTAGAGCGGATGGTGACAGATGGGACAGTGTATGTGTGGGGACCATGTGTACTTGCTATGTTGTATTTCCAGCTGCATCAGATAGCATATCAGGGAGTGCAGACGCTGAGTTGTGGAGTTACATTGTTGCAAGTATGGGCATTTGAGCATATTGCCATATGTCGACCGATTACAAATAGACAGGTTGTACCACACCGACCATATGTGTATAGCTATGGTGGAGAACTGAGACAGGGTCCGTTTGGATGCATATTATACTGGCGACATGAGCTAGACAGACTGAGAGAGTTCATATGGAGGCCATATCGAGATTGCCCCGGATGGTCAGATGATCATGATGAGCTACCATATTGCAGATAGGAGAGGTACCTGATTGGGTGACCAGTGAACTGTCAGAGAGTGATTGAGTTGTACCTGCCAGAGAGGGTCAGGCGACAGTTTGGAGAGTAACAGGATGTTCCTTGGAGGACTTCATGCTTTGCCCGATCTCACTGAGAGACGAGTCAGTGGGGTAGTATGATTCAGCCACGTATAGCATATGCCGACTTTGTACAGTTACAGTAGAGATAGTGGGAGTGGTGGTCAGATGTGGTAGATGCTGGGATGACAGAGGAGTATGGGACATGGTTCGCACAGTGACGGCCAGTGCCTTTGACTGATCCGAACATTCCAATACCGAGGAGACAGGAGGACTTCCCACTCACAGGAGAGGAGGGAGATGATGAGGATGATGAGGATGACGAGGATGATGAGGATGACGGAGACGGGGAAGATGGTGGTGGGGAGGATGATGATGAGGAGGATGATGAGGATGACGGGGACGGAGATGATGGAGATGGGGATGAGGAGGAGCCATACGCAGCGGATCAGGATACATTGTAGGATATTCCCATAGAGCCAGAGATAGCTAGGACAGAGGAGATGGACAGGTGCAAGGCTACCATAGCAAGCCAGCAGGATTATATTGCGACATTGGAGAGACAGAATGCCATTTTGAGGACAGAACGAGATACAGCACTAGCTCAGGCACAGCGAGAGGGACAGAGAGTCACTGAGTTCATTGGGTCGATTAGGGATGCCAGTGCACGGGAGATGGCACAGATGCTGGTAGAAACTGGCGAGGAGAGACTGTATTGGAGGACACTATATGAGGGTGCAGTTCCACCGGAGCGGAGAGCACCTTCATATCGAGCACGATCGAGGACAGAGAGCAGGTCACGCTCTCGGAGGTCATTGAGCAGCATGGGGGTGAGTGGACCGATGAGACCACCACAGCCAGGACCAGGAGGGACATCATCTGTGAGACATGGCAGGGATGAGGAGGACAGAGGGAGCACCCAATGACAGAGGCACGTACTCCTTAGGACAGACAGTGGACATATGTAGTTTGCCATTTTGTAGTCAGCCTGTGGGCCATACTTAGGACAGATAGGCCGATTTTGTACTCCGACATTATTATGATATGTGATATGATATGCATCGATATGATTGGATGCAATATGTGATGACTTGTAGCTATTTTTCTATGTATGGATGACTTATGCACTTTTTATGAACATGTATGGATGTATTTTTATGTATTTATGAAATGAAATGGATAAAAATGCTTAATGTAATATACGTGATGGAATGCAAATGTACTAACCAAATGCAGGATGCAGCATATGTGCGTGGATATCAGAGCACTAGACCGAACTGACTATCCGACCGGACGGAAGAAGTGTTAGTAAGAAGAAATGAGATAGAAGACAGTTAGAGATAATGAAAACTTGCTTTCAGTAATGCACTTTGTAGGTGAGAACCTTTATTTTTATTTAGCAAAATGGATGCGTAGCATCATGGCATTGAAGGCCAGAGCTGAAATGCCACCCGGTTTGCGAAAGACAGACACAACATAGACAAACGACAATCACAATCAAAAAAAGAAAAGGATCATGAACCATCCCGGTCACTCTAAATCACTCGGTGACATCATCGAGCAACATAGGAACATGATCGAAGCCAAAGATAAATCAATTAAAAAGATAAGATGCACAAATTCCAACAAATCAAACAAACATCGTGATCTTCATTGTCAAAAGTTGAACGTGCTGATAGGATGATCATGCTGTCTGGTTTCAGGAAATGCGGTACCCCGTCTAAGACAGGACACAGTCTGGTTTCAAGTATACCACACCCTGTATAAGACCCATGATAGTAGGAACAAGGACAAATGAATTGGATACTGATATGCAATTGAGATGACAATTTGGATCAGTTTGAATACTTGATTCGATTGAAAAGTTCACCTGTTTAAGCGTGATTTCATTAAAGCACAATGTTTGATTGCGAGTCGTTGGATGTATACTCAGTGAGCTATCAATGCACAAAGGGAATACTTTATTGCAAAATGCGTATTTTTGTTTTTGTTTTGCTTTGTTTTCGAGTTTTACAATTTTTTTGTGTTCATTTTTTATTTTCAGGACTTTATTTGATTTTTAGAGATTTTTTTCAGGACATTATTCGATTTTTATGGATTTTTTTCAGGACATTATTCGATTTTTTAAACTTTTTTCAGGACATTTTTTTGGATTTTTTTTGGATTATTTTAGGACATTTTTTTTATTTTTTTGGATTATTTCAGGACATTTTTTTTTATTTTTTTGGATTATTTCAGGACATTTTTTGGATTTTTATGGATTATTTCAGGACATTTTTTGGATTTTTATGGATTATTTCAGGACATTTTGGATTTAAATGCTCCAGTGATTGATCATGACGAGGGAAAAGCACTCAATGCGCACTTGAAAGACACATAAACCAGGACCAAAACATATGTACAAGACACTGGAGTAAGTGAGACAGTGATGTTGACCAATAACAGGCCTGGAATAAAACATTGGGTTGAGTCAAAGATAGGCATGATAACTGGCCGAGAGAAAACATGGCTAGAAGTCATGATAGATGACGGAGCAATAATCTCATTACTCATGGCGCCTGATTGCCAGGTTTTCACCATGGTACTTGCCCAAAGCGCCTGTTTACCAGGTTTTCACTAGAGGGCGAATCATTTTTTTGCTCTTTACTTTTTTCTCTTTTTTGCTTTTTTTGCTTTTTTTCTCTTTTTTGCTTTTTTTGCTTTTTTTTATTTTTTTGTTTTTTTTATTTTTTTCTTCATTTTTTTGTATTTTTTCATTTTTTCATTTTTTTGTATTTTTTCATTTTTTTCATTTTTTTGTATTTTTTCAGGATCATATTTGAATAAGTACCGATAGAGAATTATGCCCAGTACTTGCGAAGATGCATGTTGTTGATAGGATCGGACAGAGGTTCACCTTCCGGGGTAGCAAGCTGATATGCCCCCGAGCCATATGCTGCAGTTACTATGAAAGGACCAACCCAATTAGGTTCAAACTTGCCCTTGATGATGTCAGTAGACTGTGCATTCTTGGGATTTGCCTTTAAAACCAGGTCTCCCACTTCGAAGTGTCGCCCTTTGACTTTCTTATTATAAGAGCGACGGAGACGGTTTTGATATGCTTGCAAATGTGTCAGAGCTGTCTGACGCTTCTCATCTAACATCTCAAGCTGATGCAGCCGAGAGACTCTGTGTGTCTCATCATCAATCAGGTGTTGCAAAGAAACTCGCAAGGAAGGAATCTCTACTTCCAAGGGCAAAATGGCTTCCGCACCATACACCAAAGAATAAGGTGTTGCGCCAGTAGGTGTGTGGACAGAAGTACGATAGGCCCATAGTGCTGGATTTAACTGTACGTGCCAATCTCGATCAGTGTCATTGACAACTTTCTTCAGGATCTTGATAATGGTTTTATTTGACGCTTCAGCTTGACCATTACCCTGTGGATAGTATGGGCTAGAAAAACAGTGTTGAATATGAAATTTTTCACAAAGCTCTTTAACATCTTTATTCTTGAAGGGTCGACCATTATCTGTGACTATGGCAAGGGGATCCCCATATCTGCATATGATATAATTTAGCAAGAATTTTGAAATTTGGACACCAGTGATATAGGTCATGGGGATGGCTTCAATCCATTTTGTAAAATATTCTGTAGCTGTAATAATGAACTTGTGTCCATTTGCAAATGTTGGCTGAATCTTGCCGATAAGATCCAAACCCCACTGAGAAAAGGGCCATGGAGATATAACAGAATGAAGCTCTTGAGCTGGTGCATGAATATAATTTCCATGGATCTGGCACTTGTAGCACTTTTTAACAAAATCATGAACATCCTTTTCCAAAGTGGGCCAATAATACCCAGCACGAATCAACTTTTTGGCTAAGCTAAGACCATTGAAATGGTCCCCACATATACCATCGTGAACCTCATGTAAAGCCGTTTGTGCTTCATCAGAATCCAAACACCTGAGGAGGGTATGGTCAAAGGAACGATGATAAAGGGTGTCGGCGATGATGACATACTTGGCTGTCTGTCGGATAAAGGCTCAGCGTTGGTTAGCGGAAAGGTTAGGTGGTAAGGTTTGGGATTTCAAGTACTGATATACGTCATTGTACCATGGGGAGTTGGGACCAACAAGAACACACATCACATCAGCTATCGGAATGTCAAAAGAGGGAACCAGCAATTGTTCGACCAAGAATTCACACTTGTCCATATTATGAGGCATATTCAACATGGAAGCGATTGTAGCCATCGCATCTGCCGACTTGTTTTGCATTCTTGGCACTTGACTGAAATGGATAGCCGTGAATTTTGTCTTGAAGAAATCTACCATGTGCTTATAAGGAATAAGCTTTTCATCTTTTGTTTCATAGTCATCATTGACTTGTCGGATGACTAATTGAGAATCTCCATAGACTTGCAAATGCTTGATGTTCCAGTGGACTGCCACTCAAAGTTCTGTAACCAATGCTTCGTACTCTGCAATGTTATTGGTACATTGGAAAGTTATTTTGTAGGACTTTGGAATAGCATCACCTTGAGGGGTGACAAACAGAATACCAGCTCCAGACCCGAACTTGGTATGGGATCCATCAAAGTATAACTTCCATTCATTCGATGGTGTGAGAGCAAAAACTGATTCATCTGGAAAATCGGTCAACATGGGATGATCGTCAGAAAGAGGAGCATCTGCAAGTTGATCTGCTATAATTTGTCCTTTTATCGCCTTTTGCTCCATATACTCAATGTCAAATTCACTGAGAATCATGACCCATTTTGCTAGGCGACCTGTCAAAGCTGCGCGGCTAAGCAAATATTTTAAGGGATCAATTTTTGCAACCAACAATGTTTGGTGGCTTAGTATATAATGTCAGAGCTTTTGTGTTGCAAATACCATTGCTAAGCATGCCCTTTCAATAGTTGAGTAATTTAGCTCATAACCTACCAGTGTTCGGCTGATATAATAAATAGCTCTTTCTTTGCCGCTCTCATCTTGTTGAGCCAAGAGAACTCCTAATGTTGTTTCAGTTGCAGAGATATACAATAAAAATGGTTTGCCCTCGATAGGAGGCATTAGAATAGGTGGTGACAGCAAATAATCTTTGAGAGCTTGAAAGGCTGATTGGCATTGCTTAGTCCATTTAAAAGCGACACCTTTGTGCAATAGATGCTGGAATGGATGACATTTGTCGGCCAACTGAGCTATGAAGCGGCGAATTGATTGGAGCTTTCCTTGCAGACTTCTTAATTGTCGGAGGTTGGAAGGTGGAGGCATATCCATGATTGCTTTGACCTTGGCGGGATCGACCTCGATGCCTCGGTGAGAAACAATGTATCCGAGTAATTTGCCAGCTGTAACACCAAAGACACACTTTTTTGGATTGAGCCTAAGTTTGTAGGTCGCCATTCTGTCAAAGATTGGGCCCAAGATGGCTAGATGACTATCTCTGGTAATAGATTTGCATAACAAGTCATCCACATAATCCTCCATCAAAGTATGCATGAAATCATGAAAGATTGTCGTCATTGCTCTTTGATATGTTGCACCGGCATTTTTGAGACCAAAGGGCATCACATTCCAGCAATAGGTGCCCCAAGAACATGTGAATGCGGTCTTATGTTGATCTTCAGGTGCTATGCGGATTTGGTTGTAACCAGAGAAACCATCCATTAGTGAAAGCATCTCATATCCAGCCGTCATGTCCACTATGATGTCTATGTTTGGCAATGGAAAATCATCCTTAGGGCATGCTTTATTGAGGTCCCTAAAATCTGTGCAGATTCTGATGCCCCCAGTTACTTTGCTATCTGGTACTAGATTTGAAATCCAATCTGCGTAATCAATGGGTCTAATGAAGCCCACATCTAGCAATTTTTTCAATTCCACTTTGACCAAAAGAGCCACTTGAGGATGCATTTTTCTAAGTTTTTGTTTGACGAGTTTAGCACCTAGTTTCATTGGCAAATGATGAAGGACTAACTCTGGATTGAGGCCAGGCATATCTGCATAAGACCACGCAAAGCTGATCTTCTTCTCTAGAAAGAAATTAATAAAATCAATCTTCTCTTGTTTTGACAAGGAGGCAGCAAAGTGAATGACCTTAGGATTATCAGGTGTACCCAAATTGATTTCCTCAGTCATCTCAACCAGCAATGTTGATTTGTCTTGAATTGATAGGGGTACGTCCACTCTTCCACCTTTGGGCGCCTCAGAAAGGTTTTCACCCACAGGTACGTCTTTTATTTTTACTTTTGTACGATTAGAGAGCGCCTTACGATTTTCACTCAAAGATCTATTCTTTTGATTTTTTTCTTTTTCTTTTTCGTTTTCATGACTGGAAGAGGGAGTTGACTCCCCAAAATATGCTGTTGAATCCAGGTCAATAGCAAAGCCTGCCTTATGGTCGCCTTGTGGTATACCTTCCCGTAGTCCCATGAACTCTGCAATTACTTCGTCATTCTGAAAACAGTCCAATGTGAGCGGTTCTTGTTGGTCATATTAGATAAGTTGGGGATATATGAGGGGCATGTCATCATCGATTGTAAGGATAGAGAGGGCTGATATGGTAAAAATGTGAATGTCTGTGGTGTCACTATCCGAACTGCTTCTGTCGGATTCGGAGCTGGGATCCCAAAATGATTCGATCCAAGCATGAGGACAGGTTTTAGGAAGAGGAGTTATTTCATGTTTATCCTCCATAGGCAAGTTATCAGGGTCAATGAAGATATTGTCAAGGGCATAGGAGCTGGAAAAAGAACTCCACTCCCATTCATTAGAATCAGTCTCGGGTTGGGTAGCCTCGGGTGTTATTTCATCGTCAGAATCACGCCCTTTTTGACACGTGGACCTTTTGGTAGATGTGGATCCAATTCGTAATGGTACAAAACCTAACCCTAAAGTTGGGGGTCGCCTCTCAGGTATAATGGGTTCTAGCCTTCCATTGTTTTTCAGGCCTAAGCCACTGTAGCCATCATATCCTTTCTTCTGCAGCATAGTAAATCCTTTGCCATATAATTCCACTGGCAACTTGACAGGTGGAGTTTCAGTTGGATCTTTATAGAGCCACTCTATGACATCATCATCTATAGTTTCTTTGTCCAGTTCTCCCCATCTTGCAAATGTAGTGGGAGGCTGATATTGGATAATGACCTTGGGTTCCTTTTGCAATAGATGCGGTTTTCCATATGATTTTGGAGACATCGGCAAATTCCCAATGAGGAATGTTTGGTCCATTGAATATTCTCCACACCCTTGGTCTTGTATCTTCAGTTTTCCTTTGACAGCATCCAATAATGCATTAGGATCCACATAACTATCTGATTTGGCCTCTCTATTGACTAGAACCTGCTGCTGAGGAGTATACTTTAGGGTAGCACAGAACTGGAATGGATTAGGATCTCCTGGAATGGTTATCTCAGTTCCGTTGTAAGGATATTTTAGACATTGATGATAAGTGGATGGGACTGCTTTCATGGCATGGATCCATGGACGGCCAAGGATCATATTATAAGGGAGGTCAAGGTCTAGGACTTGTAGGAAAGTGTTTTCCGTCACTGGACCAACTCTGATAGGCAATACAATTATCCCTTTGGATGGGCGTTCAGCATCATCATATGCTTTAATTGTTATCCTTTTAGAAGCATCAATGTCATTTTCTGTATATCCGAGGCCAATGACCACTCTTAAGGTGCAGATATTAAGACCTGCTCCACCATCTATCAAGACTCGCCGGATTTTGCAATTGTGGACAAAGACTTCTAGGTGCAAAGGGTCATTATGGGGAAGCTTGTCAGGTGAGATATCACTATCGAAAAATGCGACACTTTGGGAAATGGCTAAATGTCCAATCCGTGCTTGAAATTGGTCAACATCAATATCTGTTGGGATAGTAGACTCAGTCAAAGCTTTATCTAGGACTGCACGATGCATGGGAGACATTTTCAACAACTCTAGAATGGATATTTGTGCAAGTGTTTTTCCTAGATGATCCAAAAGATTATACTGACTCGCAGGAACTGGTTTAGGAGGAGCCGCAGGAGCTCCTTTCAAGACGATTTTAGTCCGACGAGTGGTGACGGCACAAGAAGGATCTTGTCCTTTTATTCTCAAGGTAGAGACATACTCATTTGACGCATGAAAACAATTAATAACATTATGATAACCGGTATTTGCATAATTGGCCATTTGAGCTGAGTTGGAAGAAGACGCCTTACCCTTGTCATGATCCAGCAAAGGAGTTTTAAAAATGGTATGATCAGTGTTGGAGGTCAGATGAGGTGGATCTATCTTAATTACTCCTTGCTCCAATAAATCTTGAATCATATGTTTTAGTTGAAAACATGAAGCAGTTTTATGTCCTTTGGACCGATGATACTCACAGTACGCATTATCGTTCCACCAATGCGGCTTTACCGCTGGTTCTGCCTTAATATCTGGTAGCTTGATAAATTTTGCTTGTATTAATTGCTTCATGACTAATTCAATAGGTTGCCCCAATGGCGTAAACTGTCAAGGAGGCCCATCCCGCCATCGGAAAGGTCTACGTTGTTGATTTTGTTGTTGGCCTTGCTGTTGATTATATTGTTGAGCATGCTGTTGTTGAGCCTGTTGTTGATTATATTGTGGCTATTGAGCATGTTGTTGATATTGCGGCTGTTGAGTAACATTGTTCCTGGGTGCTTGATTTTGTTCCATAGTCGACATATTAGGAACACTCAACTTCTTGATTGTGAATGGGGGTTGATTTGCATTCATAGTTCTCGCATCAACAACACCATCATTAGTGACGTTCTTGTTCTTATACCAAAATCTATTTCTATCCCCTGAATAATTTGTGTTGTCATTGTCCTTATTGAGCTTGATAATTCCTTTAGCTACAAGAGCTGCTTCAATATTCATTCCTTTCTTAATGAGCTTTTCTATGGTACTAGGACTTTTCAATTTTAGCTCATACATCATTTCTAGGACCAGATTTTGGATAAACAGATTCACTTGCTGTTCTTCAGGTATATCAAGAGAAGAATGACTATACAAACTTCGCCATCATTGCAAAAAGGTCACTAATGGTTCACCTTGCTTTTGTTTGGTATTGCATAAATCCAACATAGTCACATCACTGTCGATGTTGAACGCGAAATGAGATATAAACTTTTGCGCCAGTTCTGGCCAAGTCTTTATATTTCCTAGCAGATGAGAATACCAATCCATAGCTTGTCCAGTGATACTTCGTGCAAATAATTGCATTAAATATGTATCCTCATAGTTTACTTATGTGCATGCCGCGTAAAATGCTCGAATATGATCTTTTGGATTGCCATTCCCTCTATATTTCTCAAAGTTGGGTGCCTCAAAATGCTTAGGGAATGGAGGCATGTATACACTCTTGTCAAAGGGATTAGGACATAAATCTTGATCTGTATACAACTTCTTTGTTCCTTTAGTTTCTAATGCATCAACTTTTTGTCACAACTTCTCAAGTTGTTGTGCAATTGTATCAGATTGTAGAGGTTCATCATTAATCCCAGTTGGTATTCTTTGTTGATATATCGCATTTCCGATCGGTTGTTGATACTCTGCAATGGTCATTTTTGGCGTCTCCTGCATATAAAGTTCTTGGTACTTCTCTTGTTGTTGCGGTTGTGCTATACCTTGATATTGACTTTGTTGTTGTGCTTCTTGGAGCCTAGGTTGATATTGCAATTGAGTAGGTTGTTGATATTGCATAGGCGCCATTTGCGGTTGTGAGGTAGGATAACTTGTTTGCCTTGGCACATATTGTGGCACATGTTGTTGGTGCTGACGAATTGGAATTTGTTGACTTTGTGCCAATTGTTGTCGCGGTGTATATCCCATCATTTGTAAAAAACTTTGTTTAGATGATTTTCGTTGCTTCTCCTTAGGATGGGGTATAGCACTTGCATTAACTTGTTGTGTTGTTTGTCCAATCCCTTGTGATGGTTGCAAGTTTGTGTTAACTTGTAATGATGTCGAAGGCGCTGCAATTTCTTGTCGAATACGATATTGTTGTTGTTGCACATCATTTGTTTGCACATTCGATCGTACCTTTTGCGTATTACTCAATTGTTGCAATAATTGCTGGTGATGCACACCACTATCCATAGCTCTTTGTGTAGCCATTATGGAAGGATCTGTCGCAATAGTGTTTGACAAAGATACATAAGAACTTTGTTGCATCGTGGAATTGCTTCGGACCTTATTGACATTAGGCATTCCAATTGTAAAACTTTCTTGTATCTTAGATGTTGATCCAATTTTATGCATATTAGGAACCACTTCTTGTTGAGGAACCATTGTCGATATTCGCATGGTCTTCATTTGATCCTGTATTACAGGCGTTGTATTGAATAATGGATTATTTATCGTCTCAAATGATGACTTTTGAGGAATAGTCACTGTCAATGCCTTTGAAGCACGTTTACTCATCAATGTAGGTTGAAGCTCTTGTTGCACATTTTCTTCATTGGGATGCGAAGAGAAACTTAACGGCTCACTGCCTTGTTGTGTTTGCACATTAATTGGTTCATTTAAGGGAGCCATATTACTCATCATGTGAAGATACTTTTGAGGACACATTTTGAAGAGTATGCTCAGGAACTTATCCATCCTTTTTATTACCTTTGGATCTTGAAGGAACATGTCGACATCATCAGAAGCATCAGAATCAGATGAAGAATCTGGTTGGACATTTGGATTCGTTTCTTGTTGAATGCCTTGGTCTGAACCGAATCCTTGTGAAAGAGTTTGGTCTTCATACAATGTTTGAGTTCGAATGTCATGTTGCAAATTTGGTTGATCCCAATTAAAAGGTGCACTTCCTCTTGGATTTGGTGGAACACTCCCATGTCCTGGTTTCATGGGTACAAATACTGGTTCATATAATGGAGGTGGTCCAAGTTGAACCATTCCATATGGTGGTAGAGATGTGTTTAATGAACCTTCAACTTGCACTGTTTGACTAGTTTGAAACTGCGAATTTACTATGTTATCCATGGATTGATACATTGGTTCACTCATCTTCTTAGATCTTGATCTTGTCTCAACAGGCATGTCACTTATGCAAATGCAAAATTTTATTTTTTTTTGAATTTTTCAAAGACAATATATGATATGCAACTAAATGTGAACTAAATAGATGAAAATGCAATCTATGTTTTTGGTTGTTTTTGAAGATCTTGACAAACTTATGAATGCAAATCTAAAAGAGACCCTTAGGAAATTGAAATGATATCTAGACCTCAAAGGACAAAAGGATTTAATTGACAAAGGACAAGATGACAATGTCTCCCCTATATGCTTGGATACTAAGCTAGGTTTGACGAAATGATATTGATGAAAAAAGGACAAAAGATTTGATAAGGTCTAGACCTCCTAACAATGACTTAGGGTTTATCAAAGATTTGGATTACCCAAGTATGACAAGACCTAGGTTTGACACTATATGCTAAGGGACAATCAATATGAAAATGATCTTAATATGATATGACAATGACTTAGGCTTAATGAAGAGACTTGGGATATGCAAATGCAAATGTATGACAATGTCAACCTAAGATGAAACCTAAGGTTTAATTATGAAATGATATTACTCTTATGCAAGAGGACATATGCAAATGGATGACTTTTATTAATATGCAAAAGAGTATAACTTAGATGAAACTTAACCTTGATACTTGATAATGACTTTGAAAAATGCAACCTAGGATGAACCTAAATGTAAGTGACATAAGAGTTGAGACAAGTTTTTGAACAATATTGGATAACCATGTTTTAGGAATATGATCTTTGAATCTTGTTGAATTTTTGTTGGATGAGTGTCTCTTGTGCTTAATCTTATGTTAGATCAATTTCCTTTGCTCTTGAAATGGGATAACATTCAACTTTTGACAATAAAAGAATACAAGATGTTATAACTTAGACTCAAGACAATCATGCTCATTTCCACATTCCTTATGGTAGGCAAAGACATTAGGTACTTGAGAGGTAGACTCATTATGGGATTCAAGGAGAATACATAGATGCTTGACCCCACGGGCTCCCCTCCACGGCACTCACTTCTCAGGGCAGCCAAGCATCAGTCCCCATGGAAATCTCCCCATGGCAAACTTAGTATCTCTTCCAAGTATCCGAATTTGTCCTTCTCAAGCAACTAGAAGGGTTTTTGGCCTCTAAAAACAAGGTGTTTAGTAAGGATTTCTGTTAAGCATTACTCCTTGATGTCATGCAAGCATGATTGAGACATTAATCCCATCAAGATACCAAACAAATGTAGTCGCGCAAGCACGATTTAGGCCAAGAGGCCCTACTTAGATGTTGATATGAGAAAGAGTCCAAGGGTCATCACTTCCCAAGTAACTGCAATTCCCACGTAACACTTCCTTCAAAGCTTTCGCTCATCGGGTATTTTTTTATAGTGAGTTAGAATGCCAAGGAATTCTAGTCGTACTCACTTTGGGTCGTCCCCTTCTCACGATTATCACTTGCTTGCTAAAGCAAAGTGGTCGGGAAGGCAGGCCCTCTAATGGAGACAAACAATCAACAACACAAGCATGGTATCGAAGATCTGGATTTCTGATCACCCTTTGAAGGATGAGAGCATACTCTCCTACTCCAATGTCATACTTAACAAACAAAGCAAACAAGGGTTCATTTCCACCTATTTATAAATCACTAAGTGCCTAATTAAAAACTCAAACACACAATTTGGTTGTTTCTCCAAGGCAACCTGCAAAACCCAAGTTAGCTGTTTGATTTGTTGTCTTTGACCATCGAATCTGCATAACACATGTTAGTAGTTTGATTTTTAGTCTTTGTCATGCGTATGCCAAGATCCTGCACAAATAATCAGTACCAAAATCCAAAGCATAGAAAATAGAATGCAAAAACACCAAAGATTTCAAGTAAAAACTGCATTTTTCACCTCTGATCTAGACTTTACACAGGCGCAGAAGTCAGGACACAAGTGCAGGATGTCTAACACAAGCACAGAATGTTTTAACACAGGCACAAGATGTCTCAACACAGGCGCAGAATGCTTCACACAAGCGCAGAAGTGTCCAGAATGCACTGCACGGCTCTGTTTTTGAGTTTTTGACCTGCAAATCAGCTTAGAAGCACTCCAAAACACAGTAAGATGGTTAGAAGGTTAGTATTCACGTCGGGTTCACCAGTTAATGTAGCATAAGAATTAGGAATCATCACAAGATAAGTAGATCAATCAAAACACAAGACATGATAACTTAATCATGAGAGCACTCATTGCAAATGAACCTAATCCTAAGCACACTCAATAGAGATATGAAAACAAAGCATTCAAAGATGAAAAATTATGCAAACCAGATATAGAATTGAATACTCCTTCCATGCGGCTCCATTGTTGTTCTTTCCTCTTCAATGGGTTTGTGGATCTCACCTACAAGTGCTCACACAATTGAAAGCAAGATTGATGAAAAGCTCAAGAGTACTAGAAGTGTAAGTTCAGTAGTTTGATAGAAAATTCGAATTATTAAGGCATTGATTGAAGAAAATCATCCAATTTATAGAAGAATTGGAGAAATGAGCAAATTAGCATGAAAGTGATTCGAATAGAAATTCAAATCAATATGACAAATTATGACAAATTATGCACTTTCCATGCACAATTTGATTGATTGATAATTGATGACAAATTATGACACATTCTATGTCAAAATTGATTGATTATCAATTATGACAATTTCATGACAAATTGAAATGTCATTCCCATAGAATTAGGAGATGAAATAGGAGGGAAAAGAATTTAGAAATTTAGAAAATTAGAAAATTGAAATTGATGAAAATTAGGAATTAGAAATTGATGGAAATTAGAATTTAGTGAATTAGAAGAAATTAGGTAAATTAATTAACAATTTGTCATTTATTAATTAATTTACAAGAGGAAGAATAATTAGCCAACTAAATAAAGATTTAATTGTAACTTAGGATTAATAAATAATTTAGTAATCCTAGAGGAAGAAATGGCAAATTAGGTTAAATGAATAAATCATAAAACCCTAGAAGACGAATTAGAAATGCAAAAATGACAATTAAGTCTTGATTGAAGATAATTAATGTCATGATTTTGAATTGATAAATGACCAGTGCGACAAAATGATTTGATTAAGAAAATGCACCAATTGATGAGGAACAATGACAAATTGATTCAAATTGACATAATTGAGACAGACAACGATCGATGACAAATCGGTCGCAAAATGACAAAATTGACAAGAGGACAACGATCGATGACAGAATATATTGCAAAAAGACAGAATTGAAGATGACCACGATCGATGATAAATCAATCGCAAATGACAAGATCGAACATGACAACGATCGATGACAAATCGATCGTAAAACGACAAGATTGATAAACCGATCACCAGATGATAAGATTGAAAAGAGGACAAAACCCTAATTAGGATTGACGATGTCCAAAATGATAAGATTGATGATAAGATTGATAAGAGAGCAATGATTGATGACAAATTGATCGCAAGATTGATAGGAGGACAAAACCCTAATTAGGATTGACGATGTCCAAAATGATGACAAATTAGCACACACATTGATGCAACAAGATAAGCTCGATCAAAATCATGATTGGATAATGTTGTCGACAAGACCAAATTTGAGGATGAGATGATTGAAGAATGTAGAAGAACGAATCGATGTTCGCAAATGATAAAGACTAAGTGCGAATCATAGGAGAAATGTTAATGCGACGCAAAAACCTAAAATGCGGCAATGCGCAAATGTTAAAGTATGACCTCGCAAGCGTTGACCATTTTTAGGTGTCTACACTTTCATATTTTGTGATATCATTGTACACTAGACATCGATTATTTCTTGATTATATGAGATACAGTGGAGACTATTGATCTATATGCTACATGATGTGATTGTGCATTATTTACATGAGGGGTTCATTTAATTTTACATGCTTTATCTAATCTATGTGATGGATGTATGCATTTATTTACATGATTAGATGTTCCTATGATGTGTTGCTAATGAGTTTGTTGATTATGATATGCAATTCTCATGCTATTTATGATACTTTATACAATGTTTATGAGAATCTATGCTATGACTGATACAATGGTTTATGTTATGATTGAATATGAAATGATGATGATCTACCATGTGATAAATTTTATGATATTATGATAGAATGCATGATATGAGATGTTCAATAACACTTTATGATTATGTGTGTATGCATGATTTCATTATGTACAATGAGAATGATTATGAAATGCATGAAATGTGATGTGAATAAATGAAATGTGCAATGATATGATGATGCGATGATAAATGCAACACAATGTGATGATGCATGAAATGATGTATTCAGTGTAATGATGAGAGGATATAATAATCTAATGACCTACAATAAAAATGGAATGACACTAAATGCAATAATTAAATGAATGCAACTATATGCAAAATGAATCTAATGTAATGGTGATTAATGCAATGAAACACCTATCATGAATAATTAAAATGATGATTAATGCAATGAAATACATATCATAAATAATTACAAAGATGATTATGCGCACTACTAAAATGAAATGCCATGAAGATGAATTGGGCTTTTTTTGTTAATGTCCAATGTACTTAATCCCTTAATAAGAGAGATAACATCATTTTAAAACCTCAAGCCTTGGAAAAGTGATGCATGAAACAACTATGTAAGATGCGATATGGATGCAATTTATTTTAAATATGTAAATGCTAACTAATGCAATGTTGTCATTGGGACGATTATTTTGTCATACTTTTTTATCATCATTGAGCCTTTAAAATGTTGTAAGTTAGTATAAGCATCAATGGTATAGATAAACCATGATGACCTGAGTATCGCTTACATGGATTTTGATATTTCAAGTTAATACAACCATCGAGGTATGATTGAACCAAGATGACCTGAGTAGTGCTTGCATACACCAGACAAGAGTTAATCATTTTCCTATGCAAATCCAAAATATCCTTGATGATGCTTTTTTGATCATGTCTTGCAAAAAATTTGCACAGTACTAATGATTAACTTAGAGACAATAGATAAAGAAAATATCATGCTCCTTCCTTGCTCCTCTAGTTCAAGACATCCTTGAGTTGCTCGGGAGGCATGATAACAAAAATTGAGATACAAAATTGAACATTATTGCTACAGTGATTAAACCATGATTCAAAAGATATCATCTATTGATATTTGTTTGTTTGATGTTGGATTTGATTTTGCTAGTTGTTAAATTTTGATTGAATTTCAATGTTTAATTTCATGATATTTTCTTTATGATGGTTGTCTTATTGTTGCTTGTCTGTTGTGTCAAGCTCAATGTGAATTGTCCTAACTAGGTTTAGGATTGTGCCCCTAGTCTAGAATCAACCCTTTATTATGGATATAAACAATGATCCAAGACATGGTGAGGATATACATACGATGCCCAATTATGTACAAAAGTTTGTATCATGGATATATACAATGGTGACGAAAGAGATGGAAAAGGTAGATGCATGCACTAATAGATGGAAGAGCTAGTTGACAAATAATGCTTGTTTCCAGGTTTCCACTACTTGTTTTTATTACAATTTTTCCCATATTTGATTTTTTAATATTTTTGATTTTTTTGTATTATCTGATTTTTCACTTTTTTGGATTTTTTTTGCTTTTTTACTTTTTTTGGATTTTTTGCTTTTTTCAGACATAGAATTCTTTGAGATGCAAACTATTGATAGGCTCTTCAAGAAAATCACCTTCAAGTATTGATAACTAATAAGCACCAGACCCATATGCAACCATAATGACAAAAGAATCCAACCAATTCGGTTCAAACTTCCCTTTCTTTACATGATCTTCTTGATTGCATGGATTTTCCTTTAGTACTAGATCTCCAACATAAAATATCCTAGGCCTAACCCTGTGATTGTAGCTCCTTGAAATTCTCTGTTGGTATGGTTTCAAGTGGTCAAAAGCATTTTGTCAATGTTCTTGCAACAATTCCAACTCTTGTAGCTTGGATACTCGTTGTTCTTCATCTGGAATGAGACCTTTGAGTGATACTTGCAAGGAGGGTATCTCAACCTCAATGGGCAAGATTGCTTTAGATCTATAGATAAGGAAGTATGACATAACTCTCATGGGTGTGTGGATACTGGTATGATAGGCCCACAAAGCAAGATTTAACTGAACATGTCAATCTTTACCAGCTTCATTGACTATCTTTTTCAGGATTTTCAAGATAGTTTTTTTAAAAGCTTCGGCTTGAAAATTTCCCTAGGGATAATAGGGTGTGGAAAATCTATGCTAGATCTGAAATCTATCACAAAGTTCTTGTACATCCTGATTCTTGAAATGTTCCCCATCATCAGTGATAATGGAAAAAGTAATGCCATGGCAATAGATGATGTAATTCAATATAAAGGAGGCAATTTGTTTCCTTGTGACATTGGCTAGCAACATAGCTTCAATCCATTTTGTGAAGTATTATGTGGCTGTGATGACGAACTTGTGACCATTGGAAGGAGGATGAATTTTTCCTAGGAGGTTGAGACCCCACTAACAAAAAAGCCAAGAATTTGCTAGAGTGTGTAGCTCTTGAGCTGGTGCATGTATGAGATTGCCATGAATTTGACATTGTTTACATGTCTTTGCAAACTAAAAATAATCTTTCTCCATAGTCGGCCAATAATAACCCAATCATATGAGTTTCTTCTCAAGAGTAAGACCACTTGAATGAGTGCCACAAATACCTTCATGAACTTCTTTCAAGGCCTTCTCAAATTATTTACTTTCAAGGCACCTGAGGAGACTACCATCCACACCTCATTGATAAAGTGTATTAGCGATGATAGTGTATTAGCGATGATATTATAATGAGCGGATTGTCGGATAAAGTTTTGTTTTTGATTTTTCAATAGGTCAGGAGGAAGGGTATTGTCTTTCAAATAAGTATAAATTTGACAATAACAAGAGGAATTAGGTCCTACTAGGTGGCAAATGATTTGGGTATCAGGACAGTCATAGGTTGGATAAAACAATTATTCCACCAGTAATTCATAATGAGCTTGATGTTCTTGGGTTTGTAGGAGAGAAGCAATTATAGCCATTGCATTTACTACTTTGTTGTTAGTCCTTGGGATTTGTGCAAAAGTGATCTCAACAAAATATTTTTTGGAGTCATCATCCATTCTTTTGTAAGGCATTAGTTTATCATCTTTTGTTTGATAATCATCAACGGCTTGATTGATTACTAGTTGAGAATCTTCATAAACATGTAGCTCTATGATGTTCCATTCTATGGCCATTTTGATTTCCATGATTAATGCCTCATATTTTGCCATATTATTGGTGCAAGAAAATCTCAATCTGTATGACTTTGGAATGATATGACCTTGAGGTGTTATGAATAGTATGTTGGCTCCTGATCCATGTTGCATATAAGAGCCATCAAAATATAATTTTCAGGTTTTCTTTGTGACTGTGAGGACATGTGCATCTGGAAACTCAATGTGCAAAGGATTGTCATCATGCAATGGTGCTTTGGCTAGTTGGTCTACAATCACCTAACCCTTGATATCTTTCCTATCAACATACTCAATATCGAATTCACTCAAGATCATAACCCACTTTGCTAATCTCCCTGTTAGTGTTGCTTTACTGAGGAGATATTTTAATGCATCTATCTTAGCTATCAGTTTGACTGAATATCTCAACATATAGTGTCACATTTTTAGAGATGCAAACACTAAAGATAAAAATGCTTTTTTAATAGATGTATAGTTGAGCTCATATCCAACTAAGGTCCTACTAATATAGTATATAGCTCTTTATTTTCCTTCATGGTCTTGTTGCACTAGAAGAGCTCCCAATGATACCTCTGTGGCTGATATGTAGAGCAACAATGGTTTGCCTTCGATTGGTGATATTAACATAGGTGGATTCATCAAATATTCTTTTATTTTTTCAAAAGATTCTTCACACTTGTCATCCCATCTGAATGGAACATTTTTGTGCAACAAATGAGAAAATGGATGACACCTATCTACCAACTAAGCAATGAATCTTCAGATAGACTGAAGTCTCCCTTGAAGAGAATGTAGTTGACTAATATTATTGGGTGATTCCATTTCCATAATTGCCTTTACCTTAGCTAGATCCACTTCTTTGCCTCAAGTTGAAACAATGTACCCCAGAAGTTTGTCAGATGTGACTCCAAAATTGTATTTCTTTACATTTAGCCATAACTTGTATTGTTCTAGCCATTGAAACATTTTATGAAAGATCTTAAGATGTTTTTATTTGGTGTATGATTTTGCTAATAAGTCATCTACATAATCTTCCATGAATTTACGTATCATGTCATGAAAAATTGTTGTCATTGCTCTTTGATATGTAGTAGCTACATTCTTCAGTCCAAAAGGCATGATGTTCCAACATAAAGTACCCCAAGAACACGTGAAAGTTGCCTTCTCCTGAACTTTAGGTGCTATTTTGATTTTGTTATACCCCCAAAAACCATCTATTAGAGAAAACATGGCATGTCTAGCTATTAAATCTACAATGATGTCTATGTTTGGTAAAGAAAATTCATCCTTTGGAAATGCTTTGTTGAGATCTTTGAAATCTAGGCAGACTTTGATACTTTTATCTAGCTTGGAAACAGGTGCAATGTTTGACACCCATTCTGGATAGGAAACTAGTCTTATGAACCCCACATTTAACAATTTCTGCAATTATTCTTTTACAAGGAGAGCTATGTGAGGATACATTTTTCTTAGTTTTTGTTTAACTGGTTTAGCTCCCAAAGATACATTTAAATGATGCATTATGAGATTGGGATCCAACCCTAGCATGTCTGCATATGACTAGGCAAAATTTATTTGTCTCTTTTTGAAGAATTCTCTGTAATTCTGCTTCTCCTGTTCTGATAGTGATGTTGCTGGATGTAGAATCTTTGGATTGTCTAATGTACCAATGTTGACTACTTCTATTGGCTAGATCAATATTGAGGACCTCTCCTGATAATACTTAGGAAGAGTGTCAAATATCCCATCCTCTGGCACCTCAAGAAGGTTTTCACCATCATATACATCCTTTCTTTTTACTTTTCCTCGATCTAATGTTGCCATTAAATGGATTTCAACATTAGATCTAATGTTTTATTTATTTATTTTACTTTTGCGGCTAAGAGATTTGACACCCTCTTGACTAGAAGCTACACCATTGAATTCACTGATGGAAGGTATTTTGGGTTCTACAACATTGAGATATTGGGTGATGGCATAGTCATTAGGAAATGTATCTATCTCAATGGTTCCCTTGTTTTCCCAATCGATAAGATGTACAAAAGGTAAAGGGTCACTTGATTCATTAAGGGTCATAATGGAATTGTCAAAGGTTTCAGCAATTAATTCCAGATCCAAAATGTTACTCTCCTTAGAATGACCTATCTTGATTAGTATCTTAGTGTCCTCTCTATAGTCAAAATCGATATATTGTGATTCTATTTCAAGTGGTTTATATTATGGCGTTTGTCCTGTATACAAGTGAACTAAATCAACATTGACATATTTTGCATAATAGGATCCTTTAGAAGATTCCTCAAAATGATATGAATCCCATTCCCACTCATTAGAGTCTATTTTACTAGAAACTTGTAATTTGCAAATTTGTTCATAAAGGTTGTGGGTAGCTTCTTCTCTTTTAATGGCAAGTTATTATTGTCTTTGATCATTTTACTCTTCTTGTTTCTTGCGGGCTACTTCTTCTTGATTCTTGCGGGCTGCTTCTTCTTCCCATTGTTTGTGTGCTACTTCTTCTTGCTGTTGTTGTTCCAATTATTTCTATACAAAACCTAGTCCCAAATTGTCCTTGACATGTTGAGAAGGAGGTTGTATGGGTTCTAGAATACCTTCTTTTTTTTGGCCAACATGTTTCTTGCTGTCATATCCCATTTTCAGCATGATATGAAATCCTTTTCCATATTTTTTTGTTGGTATGCTGATATTGTTAAGTTCTTGTTGAGATTATTCATCTTTGTATATAAATTATAAAATATCTTTATCTTCAGTTTCTTCAGATAGAGTCCTTGCTCTGACAAATGATCCATCAAATATTTTGAGTGGTTTTGACATTGGTTGGTGCTTTGAAGTTGATGGTTTTGCATATGATCTAGGAGAAAGTGGCAAATTTGGTAGAGAATATTCTCCAATTCCTTTATCCTTTAGTTCTAGCTTCTTTTCAAAAATTTCCAAAGTAGATGTAAATGAACTCTTCTTAGATGATGACGTAGACAAAGATACCTCCCTGTTATGTGGAACATTGGCATCTTGAACTGGTTTTAGATTATTGCAATACTGGAATGGATTTGAGTCTACTGGAATTGTGATTTCTTATCCATTATAGGGGAATTTCAAACATTGGTGGTAAGTTGATGGAACAACTTGCATATCATTGATCCATGGTCTGCCCAGAAGTATGTTGTAAGACAGATTCAAGTCCAAAACTTGACATATGGTATATTTTTGTATGGGTCCTAATCTGATTGGCAACACCACTATCCCTTTGGAAGAGCGTTCTTATATGCTTTTATTGTGATCTTTTTTTGAGGATCAACTGCTGTAGACGTATAAATCTGACCACTTTCCTAAGTGAATATTTAATATTAATTTTAACCTCATTCCCCCTATTAATTAAATCCTATTTAATTGATTTCTTCATATTCATCTATTTAATTAAATGAATTACTCAATTTATTTATTAAGTTCACCTAAGCCTTTTCTAGCCTTTGATTAAATAAATCACCTTATTTAATTAATTCCCCTTTCTCCCCTTTTTAATTAAATATACATTTGATTAAATTGATCCTTGCAAATAAATAAATATAATTTATTTATTTAAATCCCCCACTTGTATTTATGCAAGTTGCATCTATTTAGTTGAAATAAAGTAATTTTATTTTAATTAAATTCCTTTTTCCTCCACTCGCATTTTCCTACATCTCCCACTTGCCTCCTAAACCCCTTCTAGATTCTTCTAATCCATTCAAATTAGCCTAATCCATCTCTTAATTATTGTCACAATCCTAAGAAAAGAGAAGTCACTTCTCAAAGCCTCCAAAGTCTTCAATAAACATTAAAGGCTTTATGTCCTCAACAAGTTAACCCTCAAAGTCTTCCAAACCATTTAAGGCTCTTGCATAACAATTAATGGTTAATTCAACCTTCTTGCATGATTAGATAATTTCTCTCTAACTCAACCCTCATCTAACCCAAGGGTCTCATCAAGCATTCATGGCTTTAACCTTGGTTATCCCTTTGACCCTTGCGCAAGAGTTTACCCCTTGGGTAAAATCTCTATCCAATGGATGACCCTAACCTAACCTTAACCCTTACCTCCTAAGGTAACGTTCATGTCTTATCAAGCATTTAATGCTTCTTTCATCTCCTCTCAAGCAACCTTTTGTTGACAATCGTCACCATTTCATTGGTGAGAATTGTGAACATGAATTGATTAACTTTCAATCCTGGCCCTTGTTAAGATTATTCAATCTTGACCATCCATTGCCCTATTTTCCCTATAAGTAGAGCTCTCATTCCTGATTTTCAAATATAGAAGTTTTTGTGCATCAAACTTATAGTCATTTTACTAAGCATTTTAGCCTCTATTTGTTAAATCATCATAATAGCATTTAGAAGCATTTTAATATCATAGAATATCCTTGTTAGACTACTATATCATTGCTAGGATAATTATCTAATCTTCTTATCATCTTTATGCTAGCTTAATCATCATAGTTTCAATATCATACATGTCTTAGGAATGCATTCATGCATAATAATCAAACATCACTCGTTCTTAGAGTTGTCATTCCTAAGTCACTTTGCTCAGTGGTCTGAGAGCACAAATATTGACTTTAGGGATCCTGTGAGATAGAGAACAATGAGACACCCCTTGGGAAGTTGAGCTATTTCAATATGGTTCCTATAACTTGCACCAAGAGTCTCATTGGTGTGTGGGCCTTTTCAATTATACTTTTACATTTTAGTCACCCTGATTTCCCGCATACATTTCTAGCGCCCATCATGGGGCTCATCCCCATAAATCACATCATTTTTTATGTAGGAAAAAGATTACAAGCATGCTAGAATACTATTTTGGCATGTTGGGAAGTTTTGTTAGCACAGCCAGGGAAAATGGTAGCACTTTCAGATTACTATTTGGTGCATCAAAACCTTTGTTTAGCGCTTTGGAGCTCAGTGTTAGCGCATAATACTTCAAAATTCTTTCCTGTATGTCAAGATAATAGTATAGCACATTCGATAATCAGTGTAGTGCTTAGGAGTCTTTCTATAGCACTTCTGTGAAGATGTTCAGTGCATGACTCTGTATGAAACAAGAAAAACATAATTTTTAACAGAAGTAAAAGTTAGGCTTGGATAAGCTCACCTAAGATTTAAAATTTTCACTAATTGTTTGCTGCAGGTTACTAATCTTTGTTTGTAGATTGGAGGAGTTTTATTTATGCATTTAATTATTTTTGTTTCTAGCTTTTTTTTGAAATTTAGTTTAAAAATAGTTCATTTTCTTGCTGGTTAAAAAGAACTACAAACTCACTTTCAGTGTTTCAAAGGTTAAAAAGAATCCCATTTTTCCTTTGGTGCTAGTTAAAAAGAACTCATTATTCCTTTGGTGCATAAAATAAAACCTCACTTCAATTTTGCAAAGGATAAAAAATAATCTCACTTTTATTGTTTTGTGCAAGGCAAAAAGAGTTCATTAAGGATTGATTTCAGGATTTTCCTTTTGTTGACCAACATCACGATTTACTTTGTTGACTAGGTTTGTTTTTTCAAAGGTTTTGGAAATACACACTTTGCTATGAATGGTTAAAAATAACACCATTCTTGTTGGAGCAACATCTCCAAATAGAAGTTAGAAAATCATTGTCGTAAGGCTAAAAAGAACCATTATTTGCCTTGTCTCGAAAGCGGAAGGTATATGCTCTCCCCTTAATTGGGTGACCAAAAATCCAAACCACTCGTATGCTTTTTTTACTTCAAGCATTTAAATCCTTTAGAAGGCCTACCCTCCCAAGTTACCCTTAGGGTGCCATTAATGGTTGGTGAGAGGGGAACGACCTAAGTGGGAAATGACTTTATTGCCTAGTGTTCCAACCCACTATAATCAAAAGTGGAGGCTGATGAAAGTCCCCTTCAATAGTTTTTATCAGCGATTAACCTTCCCCCAATATTGTTAAGATACGTAAAGGCTTTGTTCACTGAAGACCGAACGAAATCCTAATTAAGAACTTTAGCATTCGAAGCTTTGAGATGAGTCAGTTACCAGACATTTTCAATATCATAGTAGAAGGGTGGGGAAGAATCCGCCCCCAAGATAACTCACCATATATCTCCCAAGATAACTACTCAATTGAAAAGCAATTCACTTTGAGTTAATTTTCTGGCAAAAGGCAAAAAAATGGGCGCACAAGGCTATTTGAGCTGACGGAGTATTGAGACTAGTGGGCCATGATATTGTTAATGACCCTTGAATAAAGAGTCTACTTGATTTGTCTTATTTGTTATCCAAACCAGTGAAAACATCAAGGATTTGAACACATCCCCACAAAACATACACTACTTGTTTAGCAAGCAAAATTGTTATCTCTTCTATGTGCTGTGTTTTCAAGTTCTTTTTCAGAAAATCATCCATCAAAATCACAAGTGTTAAATTTCAAAACTATAGAAACAAAAAAATCAGGACAGTAGCGCATAGGAGCAACATCCTAGCATGTAGCAAACATTTAGTAGCGCATTTGAATCAAAACTTAGCGCTTTCATCAGTTATATTAGTGCCTAATCAGTATCATACTGGTGAAATTACAAGTAGCACTTTCTAGCATCATTGTAGTGCATTAAAACATCAACATAGCACATCAGAAGCATATCATAATGCTTTCATATCAAACAACAATGCGTAATTAGGACATAATAGCGCATAACCTATCCAAAACAGTCATTTTCAAAAAGTCTAAGCTAGCACATAGGAAAGGCATCTTAGTGCATAAGGAACATTCTATAGCGCATTATGAACATTCTTTAGCGCATTCGGTCTCTGTCTTAGCACATAATCAAATTTAAGGAAAAACAAAGAGCAAATCCAACACTTTGGGAAAATTTTATTGACAGTTTCAAATACCCTTTCAGGTCTTTTAGCAAACTCAGCAGCAAAACTTCAAATCTGATCATCAGTGAGAAAAGTTCCAATCAACAAGACACTCTTAGAATAAGTTTTCAAATCATTAAACTAAATTGAGATCAAACTTCATCCAACAAAATCAGGAAGTATCAGAAACAGTGATCAAAGTTTCACCATCCAACAGATTCTATCAAAAACAAATACCTAGTTTAATTCATAAGTTGTCAAATCAAGTTTCCACATCGGGAGAATTTATCCATATCATTTGACATACTTTGTCATGGAGTCGAATCTAACTAAACCACTACTTGATAAAGTAAAACTTGAGTATTCAAACGAAGTATCCAAATCCAATATTAACTTCAACCTTTGATCATTCCTGTATGACCACTCCTCATATTTTGAGAAGAACAAGTCTTCATCACAAAACTAAGTTGAAGAAGAGACAAAATTGTTCTAAGGCACTCGTGAGAAGGAATAAATTTCTCTATATCAATCGTCAGCTCTTTGCATCACATCGCACATTCTTGCACCACATGCAATTGTATATCCAAGGCAAAACAAATGAGTTTGACAAAGAACCTTTAAGAAGTAGGGCTTACATTCAGAAAGCAGCATTCAACCAATGCCTAAATCATGGAGGAAGGATTAACCCCGCTTTGTTCCCATAGTTCTGTATCACATATAACAAAGCTCTACCTGAACTGCAAACACCACCCAGAAATCCCTTAGAAGAAGAAGAATTCATGACGGTAGAAATATATTAAATGCCCGTTGTCACTCAATCTCAAAGAAACAAACAAAAGGAACCACAACCAGAATCGAGTATGGGTTGTAGATTATCCAATCCTTTTGATGAGTATGCCAATATGGGTGAAACAATGATCACAAAGGAACTTCTCTAAGAATATCAAGAAAATGCAACATTCCAAAAACTCATGGAAAGACTTATCGAATCAGACAAGGAACAATATCTACTCACACTAACTAGAAAAGGAGTTAACATTCCTAAAGATTTTGATATGGAAAACTTAAGGAATATTGATGAGATAATTTCAAGAACCAGGTCAAGAAACTATGCCTATCAAGAACAACAAAGAGAAGAAGAGACACATGGTCCAGAAAACACATGCGAGCAAGAACAAGACCATACCTACAATCAAGACCCTCTTAATGAAAGAGGGGAAACTCTCCCTCAGAGGACAAATGCACCCATGGTTCCTCTTACACAACAAATACAAACACTGCAAAGGCAAATGTAGGACATGCAACAAGGAAACACAGTGCGATACTCCTTGGATGAGATCTGTCCTTATCCTTTTGACAGGAGATTGAACATGGTACCTTTTCCCCCAAATTTAGATATACCAAAGTATGACAAATACGATGGTAAAATTGATCCCCGTGATCATGTTTGGGAATTTTTTACCATGAGCCTCGAGTTTGATCACGATGACACTTACTTAATGAGACTATTCCCAAGAAATTTGGGAGGATGAACCATGGAGTGGTTGTCCAAATTTACACCTCCCATCAGATCATTTGATGATTTGGTAAAAAAATTCATAACACAATACTCCTATAATATTCAACATGCAATCACCATGCTGGATGTGTGTAACACAAAACAAAAGAGCAATGAAACATTCATGGTGTTTCTTCAGTGGTTGAGATGCATGGTTTCAAGATGTCCTCAGAACGTGCCTGAAAAGGAAAAGATGGAGATCTTCATTGATAATCTAAATAGTGAGATGAATTATCAACTCAAACTCCAATGTATACCTTCTTTTTCCAAATTGATAGAAAACATAATTCAAGTGGAGGAAGCTTGCATCAAGAAAGGAACGTTGAAGTTCTTTAAGGAAGGTGTTAACTCGTCAAACACTAACACATTTAACACTCAAAACAACAACATCACTTTAGACAAATCCAAATTTTGGACAAGGAACAAAAACATTGTTAATGATGGGGTAGTTGATGCTAATAATGGGAAGTCCAAACAACCAGTGTTGGCTTTATCAAGTAACCCACCATCCAACAAAAATAAAAAAGTGTTAATCAAGGCACTAATACTTATCCACAAAATACCAACCAAGGAACTTCAACATCAAACACAAACAACAATACTAACCAAGGCAACAACACTAACTAAGGGAATAATGCAAACCAGAGAGGAAACACAAACACTTTCCCATATAGATGAATCTACACACCATTAGGAGAAACCTTAGAATTAGTGTTTTGAGAACTCTTGATGAATAAGATTATCACATTGCCAGCCATGAACAACTTTGAACCCCAGGTCAAACCATCTTGATGGAATGACTCACATTTCTGTGATTTTCATCACAACAAAGGACATCACACAAATGATTGCATGAGGTTGAAGAACATCATTTAGGACATGATCAATAGGGGCGATTTAACATTTGATTATTACAAAATGAATGGTGACCATAACACCTTTAAAAATCCTCTTCCAAATTACAACAAGGGAGGAGCTTCAACATCAAACAATACCAGAGGAGCTCGTATAAATCAACTGTATGATAACACCATCAATCACATATCGACATATGACAACCAAGTAAATTTCATAGAAATCAAGGAAAAACAAGACCATGCATCGATCAATGTGACAACCATAGGGCAAAAATACGCTTTGAAAGGTAACACATCAACATCCACAACTATCCCCAAGACTCAATACATCCTGGTTGATCAACTGTGGAGAACTCCTGCTCAAATATCCATACTCGATTGCTCAAAATCTTTCCAAAATACAAAGATATCTTGGAACAAGCACTTGTTGAAATAAATGTTCCAAATGATCTGGATATTAATCGATTCCAAGCCATGGTGACTCATATGACAAGACCACATAACCTATCCTTTTCCGAACATGATGATGTCTCCTTGAATCATCTGCATAACACTTCGCTCCATATCGAAGTCTTAGTCTATAAAAACCAAGTAAAAAAAGTGTTAATAGATGGAGGATGATGAGAGCCAATTATAGCCCATTTTATACCATACTTTAGATAATTTCATACACCTTTACCCTCATTTCCACATTCTATTTCTATTAAATTTCACTATTTTAGGTTGCATATGATTAAATATTAGTAAGTAGTATTTATATACTTTTGAGATGGAATTATGAAAATTAATTATTGATTGTTATTATTAATAGGCATTATTATCTTCTTCCTTGGAAGATATATTTTACAAGATGAAAGTTTAAGGGTGTAGGTCCTCCTGTCATTTTATAATAAGGAAATGATGTGTATTAATTTGGGACATGCATAATTGCTTCCAAGATGGCATAGTTGCTGATTGTACACTATTGGTTACCCTCCCTTGGTTCTTTTTGTAAACATTCTACACCCACGTTGGTTTCTCTTCATCATATCTTATTATGGACAATGCAAACTCATGCAAGATGCATTTTCCAATTGCATAGAGACCTTCGATTTTCATTTGCTGTTAAGAGAATATATTATTTTTGTGACCAACTGATATCCCATGATCTTCTATAGTAACTACTACATCCATGTGAAATAATAATGTGTGGGAAACGCTCTCTCTCAAGGAAACTGTAAATACTCATTTTGGGTGAACAGATATGTTTGGCAGAACCATAGATCTCCTCATAGCTATTCCTGCTCATTGTTATAACAAATTTGTTTGGCATGAATAACCACCATTCCCTTTATTTTATTTGTAACTACTTACAACCTATAAATAAGGTTGTATGTTAGCTATTGTTTTCTTATCATAAGTTATCTCTATTTTTGGTCTATATGTGTTGTAAAGCTGCATCTATATAAGCAACAGGAGACATAAGTAGTGGGGGCTATATATGTACAATTCTACAGAATGCACAACAACGTGGAAAGATTAATATCATTTTAAAATATAAATTCTATATTTGTGTGCATGATTACAAAGCTATAAAACCAAATCTTTTCTTCATCACTAGGCAGATGAGGAGGCAGGCCCACTCTGAAGTTACCCGACAATTCTTTTCATTTATGTATAGAGTGCATTTGATTTTGTTTTTATTTGTATTTTGATCAGTTTAGCATTGTATGGTATGTATTTAATCATAATATATTATTTTATATATTCAATATCCGTGCTTGATTGTGTAATAATATCTATTTCATTTGAATTCAATTATGAATTAATTAAGGATTCTTTGTGAGTTGCAGCTATTTTCATTGCAGATTATTTTTGCTGAGTTGTCTCTGTTTTTGATGTTCCTGTCACTAGGAAGTGACAATTCCTATCGCTGGGATTTATTTGGTTTTTCATAGATTTTCTTTCATGTGTTGTAGCTGCATTCATAATCCCTCATCTCACAACTATCACCCCTTGATGGCATATTGCTCGGACACCTTTCACAAGCTTACGCTCTCGGATTGACACGAATAGACCAAGCTGAATTTCATCATACATTATTTCTTAATTATTTGCCCTAGTGTTGGCCTATCAGAGGAGTTGGTCTCAATATCTTTACTTTAAAGCTTATCCATGCATTAGGATTCTCTGAGAAGTCTATTGATCCAAGTAAGAAGATCACCATCAAAGCCTATGATGATGAAAAAAGGTCATCCAAAGGAACAATAATACTACCTATTCAGGTACTACCAATACAAACAGATACTATATGCCAAGTCTTGGACATAGAATTGGCATACAATATTCTATTGGGTCGTCCATGGATACATGAAATACAAGCAGTGCCTTCGACATACCATCAATGTATCAAATTCCCATACAATGGACATGAAATTTCCATATCAACAGATAATAACCCTTTTCAGCATTGCAATGCTATGGGGGCAGCTCAAGACAACTTGGTTCCACACAATAGGGAGGCCCAAGCTTCCTCAACACCCAATCATCATCAAGAAGAACTTAAGTCTCTAGCCATAGACTTTAAACAAAAGATGAAAATAAAAGATCAAGGCATAGGGGAATACTCTTTTGAACCCTTGTGTCTATCAAAATTACCAACATCACCAAAATCTTATGGCCAACCTTCTACATCAACACATCAAGCAACACAACCCATCACCAAGTTTGATGGTAAATTCATCCAATTGGGCACACTAGATAATGAATCTAAAGAGAAAGACATCCTTATTTGGCTATACAAGGATGAAGAAGAAGTCAGAGCTGCTACCATAGAGGTAGTTGTACCAACAAAACAATATGGAAAAGGATTCCGGATCATGAAATAGATGGGATACAACGGTAAAGGACCTATTGGCAAGCACCAAGAAGGCATTACAAAACCCCTAGAACTTCCTTCATAATTTGCAAGAGATAAAACAAGACTAGGGTATGGACAACATGTACCACCTAGACAAAAGCAAAATCACCAGCAGAAACCTCAGTGGAGAGCAAAGAAAAAATATAATGAAAACTCATGGCAAGAGGCACTACATCAAGTATCAAAAATGACAAGGAAAGAGAAAGAATGTCAGGAAAATGAGAAATGACAAGAGGGACTGGCCATTCAAAGGGAAGAAGCCTCTTACAAGAAAGTACATCATGTGCAAGAACCTGATCAAACCAAGGTAGAGCCACAATCTGAATAAATTACTATTCACCCAAGGGAAACAATGTATGAACAAATGCAAAAAGCACAAGCAAGCTCCTAGTATCAATTGTCAGAGATCTCTTTTCACCGTACAACACACCTGTTAGAAGCAGTGAGATAATCTAGGATAGTAATTTTGAAACCGATTCTAATGAATATGAGTGGGGTAGCTGTTAAGATATTACTGAGGACATTGAGGTAGATACCATCCACTCATACACATCCCTTTCTCAGGAGGGACAAAGCTCAGAATCTCGACCACTTGAATTTGGACCACAACATTTCTACGAGGCTAGAGAGAACGAGCACCGACAAAATGAATAAGGCTACATTGAAGATAATACCATCAAAGATCTTGACAATATCCTAGATCTAACCAGTATCCCAAACAACTATAATGATGCCTATATCATGACACTTACCACAATTGATCTCAACCCACCAAATGATTCCTTAACGCTCGTATATCCTAATCTCATAGAATGGGAAGAACCTAAACACTGATATACCAATTTTCCCAGATGATGAATCCATTGTCCAATATATATGTTCAATCAATTTGGAAACGTGCTCTACTAGTGAACAAAATAACGATATCTGCAATCAGGGGAGTGCCAAGTCTCCCAGTTGCAAAAATGAAAGAAACAAAGGATATAATGCTGAAAACCAGTCAATGGCAACATTAGATCACAAAAAAATAAAAATTAAGGATGCATCTGCAGGTGAACCTTTTTGAGGCACCTAAAGATGGGAGACTTGACACTCTTCCTAAACATTATCAAGAAAGGTCACCTATATTGATTGAGCCAACTCAATCAATAAACATCAGTACTGAAACAACAGTCAAAGCCATACACCTAGACGAATCACTGACAGAAGAGGAACAACCAGATTTTATCAAATTCTTCAAGGAAAAGCAAATAAATTTTTCTTGGTCTTATGTTGATATGCCTGGAATAGATTTGAACCTGATCATGCATCATTTGTCCATTGCTCCAGTAGCTAAGCTGGTCAAGTAGAAATTAAGAAAGATGAATCCACATGTGGTATTATTGGTCAAGGTAGAACTAAATAAGTTATTAGACGCCAGATTCATCTGACCTATAGAATATGCTGAATGGATTCAAACATTGTACCAATTTCAAAACCTGATGGAAGCATCAAAATATGCACAAATTTTAGAGATGTCAACAAAGCATATCCAAAGGATGACTTTCCTTTACCAAGCATTGACATAATTGTGGATCTAACAATAGGCCACACAATGTTATCATTAATGAACGGTTTCTCTGGATATAATCAAATCAAGATAGCTCCAGAGGATCAAGATAAAACTACGTTCACCTGTCCATGGGGAACGTATTATTGGAACATCATGCCTTTCGACTTGAAAAATGTTGGGGCAACTTATCAAAGAGCCATGATGACAATCTTCCATGATATTATGCATACCTTCATGGAGGACTATATGGATGATTTACTGGCTAAATCATTCACCCGAGCAGAACATCTAGGCATATTAGATAAAATCTTTCAAAGATTGGAGCAATTCAAGGTCAGACTAAACCATAAGAAGTGTGTCTTCGGGGTCACGTCAGGCAAACTGTTAGGCTACATTGTGTCAAAAAGGGCATTGAAGTAGATCCAACAAAGGAAGTGGCTATCATGGAGATGCCACCTCCCAAGAACATTAGCCAACTCAGATCTTTGCAGGGATGACTATAGTCTATTAGGCGATTCATAGCTCAACTAGTAGATAAATGTCTACCATTCAATCATCTGCTTCATAAGAATATACCTTTTAGATGGGAAGACAAGTGTGCAAAATCATTTTACCATCTCAAGCAATATCTAATGAATCCGCCTGTTTTAGTACCTCCAATAGTAGGCAAGCCACTCATTCTCTATATATCAACAACCAAAGTATCATTGGGGGCATTGCTAGCACAAGAGGATACAGAAGACAAGGAATGAGCTATATTTTACATCAATAAAACTTTAAATGAATATGAGATAAATTATACATTCATTAAGAAGGCTTGCTTAGCTGTGGTGTTCACCTCTCAAACGTTCCACCACTACATGCTAGCTCACACAATCAAGCTAGTAGCAAAAAATGATCCTCTCAAGTATTTACTCAACAAAGTAGCTCTTATAGGATGATTGGCTAAGTGGGTCATGATTCTCAGTGAGTTTGATATCCAGTACACAGAAAGGAGGGCTATCAAAGGACAAGTAATTGCAGATCAACTGGTAGAAGCACCACTACCAGATCAACAACTAATGCAGGTGGAATTTCCAGACATGGATGTACTCACTGTCACACCCAAGCAATGGACCCTATACTTTGATGGATCCTATACACAACATGGATTGGGTGCAGGCATCATGTTCGTCACCCTAGAAGGGCACACCATTCCAATATCTTATAGATTGATGTTTCCATGCACCAACAACATCGTTGAATATGAAGCCTTGGTAACAGGAATCAAAATGGATGTGGAATAGGGATTCTTAATTAGTTATTAATAAGATCAATGATGAATATCAGACAAAGGATGATAAGCTAATGCCCTACAAGAGAATGGTGGATGACTTCAAATAGTACTTTGTACATATCACCTTTGATCAAATACCAAGATTGGACAACAGAGTTGCCAATTCAATGGCTACTATCACTTCACTACTGCAAATTATAGAGAAAAAAAGTCATTACAAGTTCCAGGTAGAGCAATTATTTTCCCCAGCCTATGACAATTCTGCATCCCAAGTCATCTATTCCCTAATCAGTTCAGATTCACCTCTATACAGGACAATCTATGATTAGATCAAGAACAATACTCTTCCACTTGACCTGTCTCACAACCAAAAATGCAGCTTTATCTGGCAAGCTGCCTGCTATACCTTAACCGCTGACACACATTACCATCAAAGTGTAGATGGTACTCTTCTTTGATGCCTTGATCATAACAAATTTGACTCTGCCTTGCACAAGATTCATGAGGGTATCTGTGGTACACATTCAAGTGGTCCTACTCTTGCCAAGAAACTTCTGAGAATGGGATATTAATGGTCGACAATGGAAAAAGAGTCCTATCAATTTGCAAAAAAATGTCCTAAGTGCCAAATTCATGGTAATCTTATCCATGCACCAGCATAGGAGCTGCAGTCATTCACCACATCTTGGCCTTTCTATCAATGGGGAATTAATTTAGTAGGGAAAATTCATCCATCTTCTTCAAATAGACATAAGTTCATTATCACAGCAACACAGTATTTCACAAAGTGAATTGAAGCAGTCTCGATGACCACTGTAACCAAAAAACAGATCACCTCATTCATTCTCAATTATCTCATTTGCAGACATGGCATTCCCAGTTCCATTATCACTGACAATAGGCGTCCTTTCAAGAATTAAGATCCATGTGAATGATTCAAGATCCAACATCACTTCTCCACACCATACTACCCATAGGGAAATGATCAAGCATAAGCATCAGATAAAACAATCTTGAAAATCCTCAAGAAAATAGTAAATGATGCGGGCAAGTATTGGCATGTACGACTCAATCCGACACTCTGGGAATATAGAATTGGTAGCTAGACACCTACAGGAGCTACACCATATTCATTGGTATATGGATCAGAAGCAATTTGACCTCTTGAGGTAGAGCTCCCATCTATCAGAGTATCTTTGAAGGGCCTCATACCAGATGAGGAATATCGAGTAAATAGGTTGCATGAACTAGAGCTTCTTGATGAAAAATGACAACATGCCTATGATCATCTCAAGGCATATCAGTAGTCAAAGTGCAGAAGCTATCATCATAAAGTCATCCCAAGGGATTTCAAAGTTGGTGATCTCGTACTAAAGGAAAATCCGAGAAATCAACAGGATTGAGAAAATAAGGGGAAGTTTGAACTTAACCGGTTGGGTCCTTTTGTCATCATATCAACCTACGGATCAGGCGCATATCATTTAACAACTTCACAAGGGTATGTGCTTGATGAACCAACCAACAGTATCCATTTGAAGAAATTCTACACTTGAGTTGTCCAATGCACGGAAAAAGCAAAACAATACAAAAAAATAAAAATTAGAAAAATACCAAAAAACAAAAAACAAAAAAAAAAGTGCAATAAAACCAAGTAGTGAAAACTTGGAAATAGGCACCATTTGTGAGAGAAAAACTCCTCTATCTATAAATACTTATATCTTTTGATCCATCTAGTCTCAGCTAAAAGCCATTGCCAAAACACTTATTCACACAACATTATCCCGAACATACTTAGCATAGTCACTATCTTTGATTATCCAAAAACAGTTCCCCATATCATATCCCACCATGGCTTGGTGATCAACATATATATCCACATTGATAGATATCTATGACTAGGAGCAACATTCCTCTCACTTCACGCATTCCATCAACAAACGACAAGGATCACCACATGCTAAAAAAACTAATGTCAACAATTGTTCATTAGGATAGAAAATAAGACCATTATCCAACTGCAACTTTAACACACACATGATGGATGATTTTCTGAATTATAATTTGTTTACATATGGCATGAAGTTTTGACTATTTTGTATCTTAAATTTTTGAATCATTAGATCTCCTGAGCTACTTGAGGATGCATTGAGCTAGAGAAGCAACGAAGGAATCTGATATTTTTTGGTTTTCTCTCTGTGAAAAAATCATTCCTACTATGCAAAATTATCTCGAGACATGATTGGAAACATATCATTGAAGATATTTTCCACTTTGCACATGCAAATGGTTAACTCTTGTTTGTTTTACACAAGCAACACTCAGGTCATCTTAGTTCAATTATACCTCGATGCTTGTGTCGTCTTGCAATATCAAACATCCATGTTAGATTTACTTAGGTTGTTATGGTTCAATTATACCATAATTCTTGTATTAACTTCCAACATATCAAAAGCTCAATGATGACAAACAAAAACAGAGCACAAACAAGTGACTACACAAGAATGACAATGACATAATTAAAGTGATCATTTAGTTGCATATCATTTTAATCATGCATTTAGTTACATACCATTTTAACACTTACATTTAGTTACATATCATATCACATCATTATCATTATCATACATCTCATTTTCAAGATACATCTCACATCATTATCATTATCATTATCATACATATCATTTCCAAGATACACCTCACATTATTATCATTATCATACATCTCATTTTCAAGATACATCTAACATCATTGTTGGCATTTGCATGAAGATTGCATTCACGATATGTTATGTTGTCAATGATGTCAATTAACTGGTAATGATATTGTTGATATTGTTGTTATTATTGATATTTCCTTGTAACTGGTAGGAAGAACTTTGTGAAGGATATTATAAACCAGTATGTAAGTTTGTGAGTTAAATTGGTAACTGGTGTAAAAGGTTAAACCCTATCTATGTAATATAACCGGTAAACCCTACCAGTTGTTTTTGTTAAACCCTAACCGGTTAAGGTTGTTGTATTGGTTATGTTGGTTTATGATCTGATGTTGAGTGGTAATGATGGTGACACGCAAGGTCATTGTATGAAGACAAGTTCAAATATTTTGGTGTGTTTGTTTATCTAGGGAATGAACAAAGTGTATTGCATCTAATGCAAAGTGTGTGATGAGTTATTGAGCTCGATGAAGCGGTAATCAAGGAGCGGTTGAGGTTTTCTTGATTGATGTGTAGAGATTTCTATGAAATCCAATTATCATACTTGTACCGACTTGTTTGTAATCTCGATGGTAGAATTAGATTTTTGTTGTGTTACTGACCTATTTGATTTCTATTTAAGGTCGATGAAGTTGTTTTGTTTAGAGTTGGCAAGAGTTGGTAGAAATCAATTGAGTGTGTGGTTGTCGAACCAGATAATGAGTCTATAGTTTGAGTAAAGGCAGATAGGAGCATGAAATGGATCTGATCAAGCAAGTGTAGTGCTATTCAGACAAATCAAGCAAACTCTTGTTGTTTTCTAACAATTATAGTAGAATTGAAATCCCCTAACCGGGTAAGCTCTAACAAGATTGGCTACTTATTAAATCCTCTAACAAGGTGATCCATTAGATTGGATTTTCAAATCCTCTACTGAGGTTACTCCTTACAGGGTATTTTATTCTAACAAGGCATTTGTAGTCAATCCCTTAACTGAGTGATTCCTAACATAATTAGTTCTTAACATGACTTTTGTAAAAGCTTTAATAGGCTTGGCTCCTAACAGGGCAAACTTTAGAAGATTTCAAATATTATCTTGTGAGTCCCATCTCACTGTGGTTTTTACTTATTTGGGTTTCCACGTCAAAAATAATTGTGTCATGTGATGAATGTTTTTGTGATTATGATCTTATGGTTGATTTGATTAACTACTTAACTATTCTGATAAGGCATGATAACTAGAAGCATTGAGAAATGAAGTATGTTGACATATGATAGAAAATTTGGATATTTACAAGTTAAATGTTATTTACTGTTAATTTGCTATAACAGTCAACTAATATTCTTATGAGTATTGATCTTGACAGTGGTATTTGATTGATAAGTTTACTTTGTGTGACTGAGATTGAGTTTGGGAAAGTTTGTATCAATTTTTCTATTTACTGATTCACCCCCCCTCTCAGTAATCTACCAAATACTTATTCTTTCATCATACCATCAATTGGTATCAGATCATTTTAGGTCCTTTAAGGTCTAAGCCTAACAACTTGAGGAAAAGATCTGCTAGATCATGATGAAGAAAGAAGGTCCGAAGTTTAACAGAGAGAACTATAAGATATGGAGCGACAGAATGAATATTTACATCAAGATTCTGGGAAGCCAGTATTGGGATCATATAGATACTAAGTATATTGCACCTATTGGGACTTAGACTAATGATCAAAAGAAAGAACAACAAGAAAATCATCAAGCATTGGAGGCTATTATCAGTTCCCTATCTGATGCTGAATATGTACATGTTCATGGTCTTGAAACTACATATGAGGTATGGAAAAAACTTGAAGAGATTCATAGTGGTGATGAACATGTTAAGATTGCTAAAGAGGAGAGTCTAAGAGGAAAGTTTGATGACATGAGGATGACTGAAGGTGAGAATATCCAACAATATGGTCAAAGGATAAAAGAGATAGTCGGTGAAATTAAGTGTGCGGGAGGGAAAGTGGAAGATGCCATAGTGATCAGTAAGGTACTGAGAACCCTGCTACTGGTCTATGATATTTGAGTTGCATCTATTCAGGAGCTGAAGTCCATTGACAAAACTAAGGTAACTCTTGACTCCATCATTGGCAAGCTTAAAACTTTTGAATTAAATGGTTATGATGGTAGTATATAGAAATTTGAGTCTAAATTTAGAGCTTCTATTTCGAACCCATTTGTGAGAAAAAGTAGAGATACTAGTCATGGTTATGAATCCAGATCTAGTAGAGATACTGATGATGAAGACAATTTAGTGGAGCTTGAAGAATTGTTGGCAAAGCGGTTGCCTAGAGGCACTGGTAAATATAGAGGTAAATTACCTTTAAAATGTTTTTCATGCAACAAGATTGGTCATATAGTGGCTAACTATCCTAATGGTGAAAATGAACACAACAGAGATAAATTCAAGAAGTATTAGGGTAAAGGCAAGAGAGATTGTCTTATTTCATTTGATAGTGGTATCACTGATGAAGAATCTGATGGTGATGCTAGTGAAGATATTGTGTTTGTAGCTATTAAGGAAGAGATATTAGACCAAAAGGCATTAGTATCAAGGATGGATAAATCTAATGATTGGATCATTGATAGTGGTTGTTCACTTCACATGACCATTGATCGAAGCAAATTTCTTTCCTTGAGGGAATTTGATGGCGGTGTTGTTAGATTTGGCAATGACTCACACTGCATGGTTAAAGGTAAGGGAGTTATTTTTCTTAATGGGAAGAGCAGTGAAGATGATGTCTACTTGGTTGAAGGTCTAAAATACAATCTTTTGAGTGTGGCACAACTCATCAGATGTGTATGAATCCTTTCATACCATGCTTTGGATGCCTGCTTTAATCCATATAAAGCCTTATGCAATTTGCATACTGTTGTTCTCAAAAAAGAGAAACCCAAGTTCATCTGCAATCTATCTATGAAATAGCCAAATTCATACAATGAAGAACTTCAGGACTTGGACAACATAACAAGGATTTTTAATCGTTCTACTCTTTAGGCTCTACAAAACCTATCTAGGTGTACCTTTGATGCATTGACTCAGACCCATTACACACATATGGCAACATCAACAATAAGCAGATGAATCTCAAAAGGCTTAGCAACTAGGAGGTTACTGCAGATGGGCTAGATTTACATTGACATCTCAACTAAGTTGAAGCATGAGATAGGTGGAACAAACTAAGACTACAAACATGAAAGTAAATGGATATTTCATCATTAAAAATCTCTGAGAATCCCCAAAATCTGCAAGATCGGTGCCTTATCGAACGACATGGAGTCACACATCAAACTAGAAATGAAAAACCTCTACTGCAAATCCATCTTCATCATTAAATATTCCTGCATTAATGCCTTGCATAAATGCATTACTCAACTCATTCTCAAAATCATCAGATCTTAAAATATATTCCATTATTTATGATCGATTACATAATTTAAATTCTTCCTTAAAGAATGCCTGCAAACAGTCACAACAATCTACTTGAGATGACAAATTCCAGCCTCCTTGAGGATTTAATTTGTAACAAAGAAATACATATCTCAGAGACAATTATGTGTGAATTTACGCATGCCTTACATACATAAGAACCTGCAACAAAAGACACATACAACAAGAACATATACTCCATTACTTGAAATAATTGGATTTGCAGTAGAGGTTTTTTGTTTGCAGTTTGATGTATGACTCCATGCCCTTAGATAAGGCACTGATCACAGATTCTGGGGATTCTCAGAGATTTTTAATGATGAAATATCCATTTACTTTCATGTTTGTAGTCTTAGTTTGTTCCACCTATCTCATGCTTCAACTTAGTTGAGATGTCAATGTAAATCTAGCTCATCTGCAGTAACCTCCTAGTTGTTAAGCCTTTTGAGATTCATCTACTTATTGTTGATACTACCATATGTGTGTAATGGGTCTGAGTCAATGCATCAAAGGTACACTCACCTACGTTTTATAGAGCCTAAAGAGTAGAAGGATTAAAAATCCTTGTTATGTTGTCAAGTCCTAAAGTTCTTCATTGTATGAAGTTGGCTATTTCATAGATAGATTGCAGGTGAACTTGGGTTTCTCTTTTTTTAGAACAACAAAAATGGTGACTCTACTGGGGATGGTTGATTGCAAGATCAACACAAGAATCCATAATCTATGGTAAAGCATACCACCCAAAAAAAAATAGGACACTTCTCTTCTTCTAAAAAAATAGGGGTTCTTTATTCTACCTAAACAACAAGATACTTTACTGAAAACCACACAACTGAAGCAAAGCAACTGTACAATAGAATTTATTTACATATGGCCCCAAGCCATCAAAATTGAAGTTAATTCTTACCTCTATCAAACACATGATTCTTGTTTCCATGAATCAATGGTAAGCTAGAAGTTTCATTTACATTTGCCTGATCACAGACGCTACAACTTCTCGTCAGCATATCATACAAAGAAAAATCAGCATACTAGTAATCACCAAATAGCTGGAAATCAAACAAATTTTGAAAGTGTTGATCACTATGTGACATATAACTATCATATTCTTTACAATTAATTCCTTTCTGAAAAGAAAACAAATCCAACTCCCTCTGAAAGATGGGAACATCAAGCACATGTTGATCACTAGTTTGCACAAAAGGAAAAAACTCATCCTTAATATTGTCTTGCAAACTAGAGAGGAATATTTTCTCATAAAATGACTGCAATTCAACATCCTGCTGGTCACAATTTTTATCAGCATTGTGTAAACATAAAGAAATATCATCAAATAATGGTTCTTTAACCACTTGCAAATTTGGGAAAATTACTTCAGATTTGTCATTCCTTTTAAGAGCAAGATCCACACAATGCATATCAAATTTTGAGTTCATATCAACATATGAATCTACATCATCACACCTATCAACCATATATGCATTTTCATGTCATCCATTATTCAAATCAAATGTAGGGAAAGAATCAATACCATATGTATCATACTTCACACCCTCAAAAACATCATCAATATCAAAACATATACCAATTGGGTATGAGATATTGGGGACATTTTTGGATGCATACCTTTGAAGATCAGCAACTAAGAGTTCTGAGATTTGTTTACTATTTAGTGAACCTTCTCCTTCATTTTAATTTTCCTTATTTTCACCTTCTGTGCTATAAACATTGTCCCAATCTGATGCAGGTATCAAATCTATAGTGCTCATGTCTTTATGCACATTTCTTTTATCATTACAACAACTTGCATCTACATCATAACCTTTATCATGTTGATCATAAAGTGCTGCTATATGTGGTAACATATTTTTATAAGATTGGTTGCAAGCACTTTGTGGATTGATATTGACAATAAGATGATCTATATTATTCAAATCTGAAACCTCAACAAGCTCATAATTATTTGAACAACAACATATTCTCTCACAATTTTCTTCTTGCTCTGAATACACATCTACATTGTTATGCTGAGACTAAGAGTCATCTTCAGCATCATAAGAGGTATCTCCACTCACAGATTCATCTCCATCACTATACTCAATCTTGTGTACATTTTTAGATTTAATCCTTTCAATCTCATCTATCCACTCTTTAATATGTGCAACACTTTCTTCCCTCAAGGTTTAAGACCAATTGACTAAGTCGGGCTCATCAAGCTCTAAGAATAATTGAATCCAAACAGACCCATGGGGTCTAACATCAACTAGGAGCTCATTTAATGCAACAATAAATCTTTCATAACAAACATATGATGATTCTTCCTTCCTCTTCCCTACTTTCCTTAAAAACAAGATGAATCTATCTTGGATGTTTTGAAGACAAACTTCAATCTCTCTATCAATTTCTTTTAGATTTGACAAAGGATTTGTAGATCTAGGAACCACATCTAGATTCATCAAATTTGTAACATCTGTTGAACCATTACTTGGACAATACATCTTACTACTTTATACTCTCTTTTGAAAACATATGCAGTCACTAACTTCATAACCATACATACTTCTACAATCACTTATGACTAAATTTTTTTTTAAACATGAAGTATGTAAAGTGTAGATTTCTTTTCCTTTCTATGGTGACTGTTTCACCTTATAAGGAACAAATAATTATCTCAACAATGAGGAATACCTCGAGTAAATTTTATGCTGTTGTTCACTTTACTTTTGACTGAAATTTTGAAGAACTCCTCCAAATCTCAGGTTCATTCTTACAAAGTCACCACCTCCCTGAAGAGGAATAAAATTTAACCACTCATCTTCACTCTGAAACACTTTCAAATTTTTGGGTACTTGACACACATCAGAGTCACAAAATATTTTTCATATTTCATAGCAACAAAACCTTCCAGGATATACATTTTCAAATTTGAAAATGACTTTTAGATTTCTAAACTTCTGAGACTCTTCCCCAAATAAATTTTGGCCAGACTCATGGATTTGACTTGACAAATTTTTTACATCATTCTCCCCAACAGAGTCACCATTTTTGTTGTTCTCAAAAAAGAGAAACCCAAGTTCACCTGCAATCTATCTATGAAATAGCCAACTTCATACAATGAAGAACTTCAAGACTTGGACAACATAACAAGGATTTTGAATCCTTCTGCTCTTCAGGCTCTGCAAAACCTAGGTGGGTGTACCTTTGATGCATTGAATCAGACCCATTACACACATATGGTAGCATCAACAATAAGCAGATGAATCTCAAAAGGCTTAACAACTAGGAGGTTACTGTAGATGGGCTAGATTTACATTGACATCTCAACTAAGTTGAAGCATGAGATAGGTGGAACAAACTAAGACTACAAACATGAAAGTAAATGGATATTTCATCATTAAAAATCTCGAAGAATCCCCAGAATCTACAAGACCGGTGCCTTATCCAAGGGCATGGAGTTATACATCAAACTATAAACGAAAAAACCTCTACTATAAATCCATCTTCATCATTAAATATTCCTACATTAATGCCTTGCCTAAATGCATTACTGAGCTCATTCACAAAATCATCAGATTTTAAAAATATATTAATTATTTATGATCGATTACAAAATTTAAATTCTTCCTTGAAGAATGCCTACTAACAATCACAACAATGTCCTTGAGATGACAAATTCTAGCCTCCATGAGGATTTAATTTGTAACAAAGAAATACATATCTCAGAGACAATTCTATGTGAATTTATGCATGCCTTACATACATAAGAATTGCAACAAAAAACACCTACAACAAGAAGATATACTCCATTACTTGAAAGAAAACATCATACTATACAAACTCTGGAAGAAAAACTCAGAGCTGGAAACACAGAATTATGGAGCTCTTCTCACAAAAAAATTCTGGATACTGATGATACATTAGACTGGATACTGATGATACAAAAGTATATGTTTTGATACTGATGATGTTTTTGAGGGTGTGAAGTATGATACATATGGTATTGATTCTTTCCCTACATTTGATTTGAATAATAGACACGATGAAAATGCATATACGATTGATAGGTATTATGATGTAGATTCATATGCTGATATGAACTCAGAATTTGATATGCATTGTGTGGATCTTTCTCTTAAAAGGAATGACAAATTTGAAGTAATTTTCCCAGATTTGCAAGTGGTTAAAGAACCATTATTTGATGTTATTTCTTTATGTTTACACAATGCTGATAAAAATTGCAACCAACAAGATGTTGAATTGCAGTCATTTTATGAGAAAATATTCTTCTCTAGTTTGCAAGACAATATTAAGGATGAGTTTTTTCCTTTTGTGCAAACTAGTGATCAGCATGTGCCTGATGTTCCCAGCTTTCAGAGGGAGTTAGATTACATTTCTTTTCAGCAGGGAATTAATTGTAAAGAATATGACAGTTATATGTCACATAGTTATCAACACTTTCAACATTTTTTTAATTTCCAACTGTTTGGTGATTACCAGTATGCTGATTTTTCTCTGTATGATATGCTGACGAGAAGTTGTAGTGTCTATGATAAGGAAAATGTAAATGAAACTTCCAGCTTACCCTTGATTCATGGAAACAAGAATCAAGTGTTTGATAGAGGTAAGAATTAACTTCAATTTTGATGGCCTGGGGCCATATGTAAATAAATTCTATTATATAGTTGCTTTGCTTCAGTTGTGTGGTTTTCAATAAAGTACCCTGTTGTTTGGGTAGAATAAAGAACCCCTATTTTTTGAGAAGAAGAGAAGTGTCCTATTTTTTTTGGGTGGTCTTCTCTACCATAGATTATAGATTATTGTGTTGATCTTCCAATCAATCATCCCCAGTAGAGTCACCATTTTTGTTGTTCTCAAAAAAGAGAAACCCAAGTTCACCTGCAATCTATCTATGAAATAGCCAACTCCATACAATGAAGAACTTCATGACTTGAGCAACATAACAAGGATTTTGAATCCTTCTACTCTTCAGGCTCTGTAAAACCTAGGTGGGTGTACCTTTGATGCACTGACTCAGACCCATTACACACATATGGCAACATCAATAATAAGGAGATGAATCTCAAAAGGCTTAACAACTAGGAGGTTACTGCAGATGAGCTAGATTTACATTGACATCTCAACTAAGTTGAAGCATGAGATAGGTGGAACAAAATAAGACTACAAACATGAAAGTGAATTTATACATGTCTTCTCATTTTGTAAGGTTTCCATAATTTTTTTGTGAGTAGAGCTCCATAATTCTGTGTTTCCATCTCTGAGCTTTTCTTCCAGAGTTTGTATAGTATGATGTTTTCTTTCAAGTAATGGGGTATATCTTCTTGTTGTTGGTGTTTTTTGTTACAGGTTCTTATATATGTAAGGCGTGCATAAATTCACAAAGAATTGTCTCTGAGATATGTATTTATTTGTTACAAATTAAATCCTCCACTAATACATTTGGCCTAAAATTCCGATGAAGGTTTCCGACGGAGAAGGCATATTGTGACCAAATTTGATTTTTTTTTGAAAAAATGTCTGCATTCATCAGAATTCCGATGATAATTCAACATTTTGTTTTGACAGAGAAGGAATTGGCAATGAAATTTGTGTTTTTTTGAAAAAGTGCCCACGTTCATCAAAATTCTGATGATCGCGGGCATTACTTAAAAAAAAAAAAACCAAGTCATTTGATAAACATTAATCTTGCCTCTTCGTCCCGTCGACCTCTGTGATATTCACAAAAAAATTGGGCATTACAAGGAGGGAAATAGTTCTAGATTGTGGTGCCACCAAGATCCGATTGAAGAAAAAAGGTAGGGTAATCAACCAATTCATGCACAGGATGTTTTCTTGAAGAAAAAATCGTTATGTTTGTGACAATGTGTCGAATTTTCTTTATGTAGTGATGAAATTGTTTGAAATATACATAGGAGGTTGCATTTGTGTTGGTTGATGATCAAGTTTTATCTTTATTATAATGAATTTCCATGCTCATAATTTTTTTTTCCCTTAGCTCATATTCAGTTTGGTAGAAAAAGAGAAAAATAAGATTGATTTGGATGGTTGATCAAATGAAATGATCAATTATCCTCTTTATAGGCATAACCTCTTAGGGCAGACCCTAATTAAGGACCAGGATGACCTAACCTACATGATCAAATAGGGAAGAACACAAATTGTGCCACGTGTATCTGACATCCATTGGAAGTGGTTTGAACGTAGACTTTAGCTAAGGAGCTTACCTTGGGTATGGATGTTGGTATATATGGTTGTGATAGAAACTCCCTGCTGCAGGATCGTCAGACCACTGTGTAGTGACCGAGTGCCATTTTTTGTCAGTGTTTTGTAAGGGAGAATAAGCGTACCATGATAGGAAGGTGGTATAAAATGGAAGTTGAGAGGTATAAGGTTATGAGGTGTGGGTTAGGATAAGATAGGGAGGTAAGTGATGAAGGATGTAATGGTGAAAGAGTAAGTTAGGATATGTTAGGGGTTTGGAAGGTAGAAAAGTGAATGGGGGGAGATAAAAGGATGTGAATGATGGAATGGGATTAGGTAGGTGAAGTAAAAGTAAATGTGTACGAGGTTAAGGTTTAGGATAGGATGTAGGAAAGTGAAGGAGGTTAAGAGAGGGGATATGAAAGGTAGATATCAAACATGTAACTTAGATTTATTTGCAATTTCATTCATAAATATTAGATCTTCCTTGTGGATTTTTGAATGCATAATGTCTCATTGATTTCAATATCTTTATTGCAAGTACTCTTTTCAACATGAAACTCCAATCATTGAGGTCTTTTACTAAATACAAGTCAGTTATCCTATCAATGATGATACGTTTTGCATGAATTTTATGGGGAAATCTTATTAATAGCTATGGTTGGGTTGTTAATTGTTTTGTGAAAATGTATACACGTAGATTGGGACATTAGAGTTATAAACACCATAAATTGTGTTTGAGATTATTGTCCTAATTGTAACAGTCAACCACCATTGGCCCAAGGCCACACTAACACCATTGTGACACCAAGGTTTGTGCATACTGGTGTAAGGGCTACTATTAGGACATTTAATTACCATTACATATACACACCTAGTGGGGTTTCCAAACACAACTTGTTTGAGTAGGCAGTAACACTGGTAAACTTGTGATTGTCACAATTGGTACCCTTAGGATAGTCATTAATATTTGGTCTATGGCACTTTTTATGGCTTCTAAATGCTTCTATGGGGTGTGCAAGGGTCCCACACATCTCTTCCAACATTCCATCTAGTATTAATGTAATAAAGTTAATTAGAAAGTGTCAAGATAGAAAAAGGTTAAAAACTTGTCAATTGACAACTAAAAGTGTCAATTTGACAATAAATTAAAGTTGTAAACACCCAAAAGTGGTTGTATGGGTGGTTAAGAGTTGGTTTTCAATTTCCATGAAGGGAAGAGGTTTAAATATGTTTTTAATGATCCAAGATGAAGAGGTTGAGGGTCGGATTTTCTTGGCATTGTAAGAGTTTGGGGTTTGGCAATAAAATACAAGGTTTTCCTTGAAATTTTTCTCTAAAATCTGCACTTTATTGGTTTGAAACTCTTCTTCTTTGCTTCATTTTTTATTGGAAATGGATTTGGAAATGTAGAGGAGTGTTTGTAATATCATTTGATACTATTACTAAAGGTTTTACATTCAAATCTGATATACTTCTATTGGCTGTTCTAAAATCTGTTGTAGGTGATTATTTTAGGGAGTTTTGAGAGTCACAATGCAAATGTGACCCGTTCCACTTAATGTGGTTGCTGTTTCTTATGGAATGGGTCAGTAATATTGTATTATATGTGTCTCTAACCTTACATGTGTAGGAAATAACATGGAGATGAAGTGTTGATACCCTAGGGTAAGAGATTGAGTGAAGAAAAGCATGAAAATGGAGGCATGAGTATAGCAGAAGAAGATATACCTTAAGGAGGTAGTGTTTCTATGTAAAATAGTATTAAGGGATGGTAAATTCATGGTGAATACCAAGTTTCAAGATCTGGAAGTGAGTTTTGGGGTTTGAACAAGGAGGCCCTAGTTTTTAAGGCCTAAAAAGGGGGGTTTACTATCTAACCTATCAAATGAGTGTGTATTGTCTTGAAACCTAGAAAATATATGGTTTTGGAACATTTTTCAAGACTTTTTTTTGGTTTGGAGTTGTGGTTGTATCATTTGTTGGTACTTGCTTTGGAAAAGAGGGCTAATTGGGCCTAGTTGGTGTGTAGCAGGGTGCTGGTCTGAGTATTTTGTCCAAAAGACCCATAGTTTATTTTCACATATTTTATGTAACTTCCAAAAGGGTATCTAGATATATAATTTTTTTTTTAAGTGTTTTGGGATTATTTTTATTAAAGGTTAGATTACTCGCTGAACATGGCTACTAGGGATTGACCTATTTAGGGACCCGGGTAAGGGTTTGTAAGTGAACCCACTGATAGGGTGAGTGAAGACTATTGGGTAAAGTGGAATATGGTATGTATAGACCCTAGGAAGTGTTGGAACAAGTTGGTGAGGTTGATAGTTCTATTTGGGCATCTTGGTGAAGCCTAGTGAAGGAAGGTGAAACAAGAAGAGTTGAGTTTTCAAGAAGAAAGAATGATGAGTTGCATCTGTTCTCTTGGTATTGTGCCCAATTGAGTATGTATTGCTTATGTATGAAAATGGAATTTTTTAGCTTTCCACCGATGATGTATTTGAGATGTCTTGCATTTAGATATGGCATGAGCTTAGTCCTAGAGTGAGACTAGGGAGTGCCTCCCACTCCTATCCCTCGTCCATCAGTGTACCTGGTACACTTGGAATTAATGTTTGTGGAGTTTTGTAATCAAGTGATAACATAACAATAGACTTGGGTTAAAACAAATAACAAGAAAATTGGTTCCTTGAGCACGCCTTGAGGGCTATCACAACACCAAGGGTGTTTTGGGAAGGCATGCTCACACATGGAGCATTGGGACTTGTGCGAAGAGGCATGCCCACTCACACAAGGATTATGTGATAAGTTTTCTCATTCACATGAGATAATGCTTTGTTCCATATGGTCTATCCCCATGTAGCACATATGATGAAAGGCTAGCCTGCACATGGAGCGTTGGGACTTGTGCAAAGAGACATATCCGCTCATGTAGCATAGGGATTGTGTGATTGTCATTCTTGTCCATATGAGAGAATTATTGGTTCCATATGGTGCATCCCCATGAGCACATACAATGAAAGGCAAGCCCGCACATGGAGCATTGGGACTTGTGCGAAGAGACATACAATGACACTTCCTCCACTGCACTCTAGAATCTAATGCCTTATGTAGTTTTAAAGTAGTGACCCTACATGGATTCATGATTTGGTATCATCCTTCTCTATTGATGTTGTGCTATATTTTTCCATTACTGGTGTCATGTATGCATCATGTATGGCATGTGTGAGCCTATAATCCCCCTTGTATACTTTGATTGACTATTTTGAACTATCTCCACAAGCACGATGGGGTGGACCTAAGGGTTCCACATGGTCGGGTGGACTTAAACAAAAGAAAGGTTGGAACTATTTTATATCAAATGTTTTGTGGGTGGTCATAATGCATTTATGTTTTCTTTTAAGATGCTAGCAACATTGTTTTTAGTACTATCTTTACCTATTGTACTTTGCTATTGGACTCGATCAACCCAATAACCTTGTACATGTGATTTATTTTATTAAAGAGGATATTCATGTAGTCCGAAATGCATGATTATCGTCTTTGAATATATGTTGAATATATAATAACGAGTGACTACTTAGTATGAGATATATATACACTATCTTTACCTATTGTACTTTGCTATTGGACTCAATCAACCCAATAACCTTGTACATGTGATTTATTTTATTAAAGAGGATATTCATGTAGTCCGAAATGCATGATTATCATCTTTGAATATATGTTGAATATATAATAACGAGTGACTACTTAGTATGAGATATATATATACTATCTTTACCTATTGTACTTTGCTATTGGACTCGATCAACCCAATAACCTTGTACATGTGATTTATTTTATTAAAGAGGATATTCATGTAGTTCAGAATGCATGATTATTGTCTTTGAATATATGTTGAATATATAATAACGAGTGACTACTTAGTATGAGATATATACATGTCATTCAATAGGTATATGTCATGTATTGACATAGGATGACACTTTATATGAGATTATCAATTTGGGATATACTTGTAAGAAATATGTGTATATATAGTAGATAAATTCATTTCATGTATATATATATATATAGTAGATAAGTTTTGGTAGCTCCCAAGAACAACTAACTTAGATAAGGTATATAAAGTCATTTCATCTCCCTGATTGGCTTTAAAGGCTCTTGTATTTGGGTTAGCTAATTCCCTATCAGCACCATTTTTAATAGGTTTACTAGTACTCAGTGGTTCATACAATCCTCTTAGGAGTTGGACCATCTCAACCATGGTGCGCCTGATCATGTTAGCTTCAAACCTATGCGCCCTATTGGTAGCTGATGGGGATAGAATATCATTCGTTGTACATATCAATGAGGTTTTCTTTACATCTAGATAATAATAATATTTAAAAATAAAAATAAATGTTCATCAGAATTATGATGGAGACTACGCTTTCCACCAACGATGGAATTGTTGGACCAACAGCGTTCTCGTCGGTGCAAAGTTTCTAGAATCATCAAAATTTTGACTCAAACTAGACAAACATCTGATGAGGATGTTGTATGTCCGATGACACTTCCTTGTCGGATGGTCATCGATACATCTTAATGGATCGACGACAAAACTATTGGACAAACAACATCCCCGTCGGTGCAAAGTTTTAGACTTCCATCAACATTCTGACGCAATCTAAACAAACATCCGACGAATTTTTTGACCGGAAGAGTGATCATGCCCACCATCGGCAGAGTCCATAGGGTTGTCATTTATTTTGACGGTCAGAGGCATCATTGACAAGTTTGACAAAGAGTTTTCAACGGCTACTTTTGTCGATAGTTCGATGAAAAGTAGTCGCAATTCCGACAATTGGCCGTTAGAAATTAGCCCCGAATGTAATAGTGCTCAAGGAGGCTGGAATTTGTCATCTCAAGGAGATTGTTGTGACTATTTGTAGGCATTCTTCAAACAAGAATTTAAATTTTGTAATCGATCATAAATAATGTAATATATTTTTAAGATCTGATGATTTTGTGAATGAGCTGAGTAATGCATTAATGCAAGGCATTAATGCAGGAATATTTAATGATGAAGATGGATTTGCAGTAGAGGTTTTTCATTTTTCGTTTGATGTATGACTCCATGCCCTTGGATAAGGCACTGGTCTTGCAGATTCTAGGAATTCTCAGAGATTTTTAATGATGAAATATCCATTTACTTTCATGTTTGTAGTCTTAGTTTGTTCCACCTATCTCATGCTTCAACTTAGTTGAGATGTCAATGTAAATCTATCCCATCTAGAGTAACCTCCTAGTTGTTAAGCCTTATGAGATTCATCTGCTTATTGTTGATGCTGCCATATGTGTGTAATGGGTCCAAGTAAATGCATCAAAGGTACACCCACCTAGGTTTTACAGAGCCTAAAGAGTAGAAGGATTCAAAATCCTTTTTATGTTGTCCAAGTCCTGAAGTTATTCATTGTATGAAGTTGGCTATTTCATAGATAGATTGCAGGTGAACTTGGGTTTCTCTTTTTTTAGAACAACAATATGTAGATTGCATAAGGCTTTATATGGATTAAAGCAGACACCCAAAGCATGGTATGAAAGGCTTCATACACATCTGATGAAGATAGGCTTTCTGAGAACCAATGATGATAGTAACATATATCTCAAGTCTGAAGGAGATGAAATACTAGCCAGTGAAGTATTTGTTGATGATATCATATTTGGAGGTAATGATCTCATGAGCAATAGTTTTGCAGATGAAATGAAAAATGAGTTTGAAATGTCTTTAGTACGAGAAATAAATTTTTTCATAGGATTGCAGATACAACAAATGAAGAATTGTATTTTCATTACATAGTTTAAGTATGTGAAAGAGGTTTTTAAGACATGTGGCATGAGTGACTGTAAACTAGTTGGGACACCAATGGTTATAGGTTGCAAGTTGTCTAAGATGAATCTAAGTCTGTTGATGAGAAGGAATACATGTCAATGATTGGCAAATTGTACTATGTTGTTCACAGCAGATCGGACATAGCTCATGCAGTTGGTGTAGTTGCTAGATTCCAGAAGAATCCTAAGGAAACACATTTGATAGCAACTAAGAGAATTTTTAGATACCTGAAAGGTATTGTTGACTATAGATTATGGTATCCATATGGAGGAACATTTGATGTGAAGATAAACATAGATGCTGATTGGGCAGGAAATGTTGATGAACGGAAAAGCACAACTAGTGGAGCATTTTTTCTTAGAGGAAGGATTGTTTCATGGAGTAGTAAAAAGAAGAGTTGTAATTCACAATCTACTGTTGAAGCTGAGTTTGTTGCAGCTTATATGAATTGCACACAGGCTATTTGGATGAGGCACATTTTGGAAGGTTTTAAGATGAAGATTTCAGAACCTATAAATATTTTATGTGATAATACAAGTGCCATAAATATTTCCAAGAATCCTTGTTTTGCACGCACAAACCAAGCACATTGAATTGAAGTATCATTTCTTGAGGGAAAAAGTTCAGAGCAAAGATGTTATCTTAGAGCATGTTTCTACCAAGGAACAACTTGCAGATATTTTTACCATACCTCTACCTAAGACTACATTTGAGTATCTTAGAAGTCAACTAGGGGTTATACCCCTTCATGAGGTTAGTTGAGCATGATGTTGATTGGATCAGTCCTTGAAATACTTGTAGAATTTTATAAGGATTGGTGTAGAAGTGGATGTATTCCACAGGGGGAGCATCAAGTTGTAATATGTTGTTGATGCATAGTGAAATTTGACATTACATGTTTTACTTTCAATTTGGCATTTTCGTCAAAGGGGGAGAAGAATTATGTGATTATGGGAAGGAAAACCAGTGATAGACTGAAGATAGAGAGAGCATGCGAATACTTGGTAATGTAAACCAGAATTCCTATTCACAATCACAGTAGCAATCAATGGTGTTGATATTAGTATTGCCATCAATGCCAAATGGGTAGATTGTTGGCATTTGCATGAAGATTGCATTAATGATATGTTATTTTGTCATTAATGTCAATTAACTGGTAATGATATTGTTGATATTGTTGTTATTGTTGATATTGTCTTGTAACCAGTAGGAAGAACTTTGTGAGGGATATTGTAAACCAGTATGTAATTTTGTGAGTTAAACCAGTGTAAAAGGTTAAACCCTATCTATATAATGTAACCAGTAAACCCTACCAATTGTTTTTGTTAAACCCTAACCGATTAAGGTTGTTGTATTGGTTATGTTGGTTTATGATCTCATGTTGAGCGGTAATGATGGTGACATGTAAGGTGATTGTATGAAGACAATTTCAAATGTTTTGGTGCGTTTGTTTGTCTAGGGAATGAGAAAAGTGTATTTCATCTAATGCAAAGCGTGTGATGAGTTACTGAGCTCGATGAAGTGGTAATCAAGGAGCGGTTGAGGTTTTCTTGATTGATGTGTAGAGATTGCTATGAAATCCAATAGTCATACTTGTACTGACTTGTTTGTAAAATTGATGGGAGAATTAGATTTTTGTTGTGTTACCGACCTAATTGATTTGTATTTAAGGTCGATGAAGTTGTTTGTTTAGAGTTGGCAAGAGTTGGTAGAAATTAGTTGAGTGTGTGGTTGCCGAACTAGATAATGAGTCTGCAGTTTGAGTAAAGGAAGATAGGAGCATGAAATGGATCTGATCAAGCAAGTGTAGTGCTATTCAGACAGATCAAGCAAACTCCTGTTGTTTTCTAACAATTATAGCAGAATTGAAATCCCCTAACTGAGTAAGCTCTAACAAGCTTGGTTACTTATTATATCCTCTAACAAGGTGATCCATAAGATTGGATTTTCAAATCCTCTACTGAGGTTACTCCTTACAGGGTATTTGTTTCTAACAAGGCATCTATAGTCAATCCCTTAACCGAGTGATTCCTAATAGAATAAGTTCTTAACAAGACTTTTGTAAAGGCTTTAACATGCTTGGCTCCTAATAGGGGGAACTTAAGAAGAGTTCAGATATTATCTTGTGAGTCCCATCTCACCGTGGTTTTTATCTATTTGGGTTTCCACATCAAAAATACTTGTGTCCAGTGGTGAATGTTTTTGTGGTTATGATCTTATGGTTGATTTCATTAACTAATTAAATATTCTGATAAGGCATGATAACCAGAAGCATTGGGAAATGAAGTATGTTGACATATGATAAAGCATTTGGATGTTTACATGTTAAATGTTGTTTACTGTTAAGCTGCTGTAACCGTCAACTGGTATTCTTATGAGTATTGATCTTGACAATGGTATTTGATTGATAAGTTTACTTTGTGTGATTCAGATTGAGTTTGGGAAATTTTATATCAGTTTTTCTATTTACTGATTCACCCCCCCTCTCAGTAATCTACCAAATACTTATTCTTTCATCATACCATCAATTATCATTATCAAGCATCTCATTTTCAAAATACATCTCATAAATCAAAATAATCAATGCAATGCATCATCACATTCTCATCTCACTCATAAAATCACAAACCATACATCATCATCACAATCCAGAACATTATTATCTAAGCATTAATCTCATATCAAAGCATAATGCATATAATCCTTTATCATCAATAAGCACACCACATGTGGATCAGAGAAAATCAGTGCTATATAAATATATCTCAAAAATGGTTGAAATATACAAAGGGATATCATGTCTATCAAAATACAACAAAGTGATCAAAATACAACAGAGATAGGTCTCTCAGGTATGACTATCTCCTAAGGCTGATGGTCTTGCAGTAGATGTCCCAGCTCCTAGATCTCCACCAGGTGGATCACGTCAGGCAGGCCCCATAACACCTCTAATCTCTATCTTCGTATGACTATGGTTAGATCGAATGGATGCCACTGCAACATAGCTAGGAGATCTATGACCTCTAGGGACCACCTCCTCGTATAGACGCCTGTAATACTCAGTCTCCTTGGTTGAGTATTGTATCTCTCTCAACGTGTCTTGAACTGGGGCACCAGTCGTCGCTCTCTCCAACCTATCAGCAAGGTCCTCTGCCTGACCCCAATGCTCTCTCTCCGTATCCCACTCTGCAATGATTAGTGTAATCTAGCGCTACTGTGCTAACACCTGTGCTTGCAACTCCTGCACCATGACCTATAGCGCTCTGATCTATGAATCCTGTCGATGGGTGGGTACCCTAATCTGAATGAGTATCTATGTCATGGTCCCACACACACCTATCCCTATCTAAGGTTCTGGTGGAGGTAGAATATTAGATGTCCTCCTCTGGGTAGGTCACCTATCATCCTCTACGCCACCCATCGCTGCTAGCACCACACCTACCCTACCAACCCCACTAGCAACAAGAATGAGCCCTTGTCCTCTATCTAATCCACCACCTCCTCTATCTAATCCTCCTCTTCCTCTATCTCCACCCCCTCCTCCTCTATCAAATCCACCTCTCTCACCTCCCCTATCTCCCCCTCTACCACCTCCTCCACCACCTCATCCATCATCTCCACCTCCCTCTCCTAATTCCTCTCCCTCCTAATCTCTCAGTCTGGCTCCCCCTCGCCTCTATGGCTCCTCATCCTCATCATCATCAAAAGAAGGTAGCATATCTGCCAGATCAGATATATGTGCCACTACATGTGCTAGAAGCATATAAACAAGATCCCTATGGCATCTCTTGTTGTCTACCATACTGCCACTGAACATGATTGTGCAAGAATCACTCGATAATAAAGGGCATCCACCCAATCAGGTACCTCGACATATATACATAGGGTATCTCTAGCCCATCTTTTTCCCACACCTCACAATCCATATACAGTCTCCAAATGACCGTATCGATATCATCCAGTGCTCTCTGCTAATGCTTTAGTTTTCCCAGCTTACGCTGGACAACTGCACCTATATACCCATAAACATAAGCTTGCCTGACTGGCCTATACCTGTTTGCCAATGGTCTCGATATAGGAATGTGCTCCCAGGCCCACACCTGTAACAATGTCACCCCAACTGATAAACTAGTATATCTCAGATATACCACCTGGTGAAGGTCTTTATAAACATGGGCCAACATACAATACCCCCATGCAAACCTGCATCCCTACATCACCATGTCCTCTAGAACCAATCCCCATCCCACAGCTAGTCCCTTCGACCTACGGTTGGGACACATAAATCCACCAATGAAACCTGCTAGTACAGATGGCAGCGAGCGTAACCAAAATCCAAAAACTCTTGCTATGGGATCTCATACCCACTAATCTGATCATCCCAAAAGATGCAATGGAGAGCTTTTATCCCACCCTCCTCAGTATGCTCATAAGGTAATAAGGCCCCAACTATAGGAATCCACATAATTTGATAATAGTCCTCTGGTGTGACTATCATCTCAGCTGTAGCCAAGTGAAAGGTGTCTGTATCACTGTGCCACCTCTCTGCCAACGCTATTTTTTAACCCCGGTTAATGATATACCAGGGCATGTCTAATAATGAGGACAACCCACATCTCTCGATCACATCTTTGTCAGCTTGTGACAAATGGGGAATCAATGTCTATGGTCTCAAAAATCACTCTCGAGACTGGAGGATGCCAAGCTCTCCTTGTAAAACAACAAATATCCATCATCAGTTCCCAAATCCATCTGATATATCAAATCAAAGTAAAATCAACTTGAAACAAAAAAACATCTCAAGAACAAATCATTGACATATTCACATCAATCCGTGAATAAATCAGAGACATATTGAGAAATAAATTAGACCCATATAAAGAAATAAATCAGACCCATATTGAGAAATCAATCAAAGACCCATATCAAGAAATCAATCAAAGACCCATATCGAAAACTCAATCAGGACCCATATCGCAGGCATCAACTCAAAGACCCATATCGCAAGCATTGACTCAAAGACCCTTATCGATAAATCAATCAAAGACCCATATCAAGGAATCAATCAAAGACCCATATCTAAAACACAATCAGAACCATATCACAAGCATCAAATCAAAGAACCATATCACAAGCATCACATCGGGACTCATATCGAAAAAAGAATCAAAGACCCATATCGCAAGAATCACATCAGGATTCATATCGAAAATCATATCAGGACTCATATCGGATATCAAATGAAACTCATATTAATAAACAACATCAAGATCCATATCAAACTCAAAATCAGGATCCACATTAAAAAAATCAATTAGCTTGGCACTCCATATCAAAAGCAATTCATATCGACAATAGCAGACTCAGATCATTCTACAATAGCTTATTAGAAATCAGACATTATCACAAAGCATGAATCACATTGGCTCACAAACCATACAAAACAATCAATAGACACATATCAACATCTATGACATCTATCTAATCTATTTGACTTACGACGCATTCTTCACATTCGCTTTTTCATGAACTTTGGACCCTACACGCTAAACCAGGGTTCCTAAGTGCTAACCTACCACTCATGCACTATCCTTTTTCATCAATGCGCTAAACATAATACTCTACGCACTAAACGCCTACCATGTGCTAACTGGTGCCTTCTAAGTGCTACCCTATCATCCCTATGCACTCACATACCCGACGCGCTACCCAACCTACCCCATGTGCTTTTATGCAGACCCTATGCGCTAGAGAATTCTATGCGCTAACCTATCTTTTGTCTGTGCTACCATATGTTCCCGAGATGCTAAGACACCTAGGTTAACCCTATGCGCTACATGGTTTAACCTACATGCTAACACGAAAAAATTTGATGCAAAAAATGAAAAACGTGATCAAAATGCACAAAATCAATCAAAAACGCAAAGAGATTTCTTACTAGTGGGCCATAGGTGGTAGGTCTCCAGTGTCCCCTGACATGCTCAAATCAGTGCAAGGAGTATAGAATCAACATCGTCATCAGAGCTCCAAATGTCACAATCACAAAGAGACACACGTGCAAATGATTTATCCAAATCACTTTTTACCTTTTTATAGGATAAAAACAACAAGGTTAATAAGTGGGGCATGTATTTTCCTCACTTTTTCATTTAAAAAAAAAACCTTATCAACATGATTTTCGGGAGATGAATCAATAATGTGCATTCAATGCAGTCAATATTCTCAAATTGCAATTAATCCAAAAACGCTCATCAACTTGACAATTTTTCACTAAAATCCTTGATTCATCTCCTGAGGGGGCATCATCAATATTGTTCATCAAATTTGGAGCATTATATCAAAATTTCGACACAACATCATATCGACAAATTTTGACAGCATATTCGACAAATTTTCTTTGAATCAACATGTGCACACACGTCACTTCAAAGAGGGGCAAAATGCAGACGTATAAATCTGACCACTTTCTTAAGTGAATATTTAATATTCATTTTAACCTCATTCCCCCTATTAATTAAATCTTATTTAATTAATTTCTTCATATTCATCTATTTAGTTAAATGAGTTACTCAATTTATTTAATTAAGTTTACCTAAGCCTTTTCTAGCCTTTGATTAAATAAAACACCTTATTTAATTAATTCCCGTTTCTCCCCTTTTTAATTAAATTTATATTTTTGTTTAAATTGATCCTTGCAAATAAATAAATCTAATTTATTTATTTAAATCCCCGAATTGTATTTATGCGAGTTGCATCTATTTAGTTGAAATAAAGTAATTTTATTTTAATTAAATTCCTTTTTCCTCCACTTGCATTTTCCTACATCTCCCACTTGCCTCCTAAACCCCTTCTAGATTCTTCTAATCCATTCCAATTAGCGTAATCCATCTCCTAATTATTTTCACAATCCTAAGCAAAGAGAAGTCACTTCTCAAAGCCTCCAAAGTCTTCAATAACCATTAAAGGCTTTATGTCCTCAACAAGTTAACCTTCAAAGTCTTCCAAACCATTTAAGGCTCTTACATAACCATTAATGGTTAACTCAACCTTCTTGCATGACTAGAAAATTTCTCTCTAACTCAGCCCTCATCTAACCCAAGGGTCTCATCAAGCATTCATGGATTTAACCTTGGTTATCCCTTTAACCCTTGCACAAGAGTTTATCCCTTGGGTAAAAGCTTTATCCAATGGATGACCCTAACCTAACCTTAACCCCTACCTCCTAAGGTAACCTTCATGTCTTCTCAAACATTTATTGCTTCTTTCATCTCCTCTCAAGCAACCTCTTGTTGACAATTTTCACCATTTCACTGGTGAGAATTGTGAACATGAATTCATTAACTTTCAATCCTGGCCCTTTTTAAATATTATTCAATCTTGACCATCTATTGCCCTATTTTTCCTATAAATAGAGCCCTCATTCCTCATTTTCAAATATAGAAGTTTTTGTGCATCAAACTTATAGTCATTTTACTAAGAATTTTAGCCTCTCTTTGTTAAATCATCATAATAGCATTTAGAAGCATTTTAATATCACAAAATATCCTTGTTAAACTAGTATATCATTGCTAGGATAATTAGCTAATCTTATTATCATCTTTATGCTATCTTAATCATCATAGTTTCAATATCATACATATCTTAGGAATTCATTCATGCATAATAATCAAACATCACTCATTCTTGGAGTTGTCATTCCTAAGTCACTTTGCTTAGTGATCTAAGAGAAAAAATATTGACTTTAGGGATCCCGTGAGATAGAGAACAATGGGACACCCCTTGGGAAGTTGAGCTATTTCAATATGGTTCATATAAGTTGCACCAAGAGTCTCATTGGTATGTGGTCCTTTTGAATCAAACTTTCGCATTTTTGTCGCCCTCATTTCTCACATACAACTGCATTTTCAGAAAAGCCTAAACCTCTGACAAGAATTAATGAGCAAATGTTTAAACCAACTCCACCATCTATTAGGACACATTTGACTCATTTTTTATGAATGAGAACTTCAATATGAAGAGGAGCATTATGTGGATGTTGTAAGGACATGTCATCATCTTCCATAAAGGATAAACAATGAGTTGTTGTTAAATGTCCTATCATGGCTTGGAATTGATCCACACCCAAATCATTAGGGACAGTAGTACCCAATAGAGCATTTTCTAAAATTTCTTTATGTGTCTGTGAAAGTTTTAAAATCGCTAATATGGATATTTATACAGACATCTTTTGTAATTGATCCACAATGTTGTATTGTTTAGAGGTGGATGATTCATTAGTTGTTGGGCCTGGAAAAGTTACCTTAGGTTTACTTCTTGTGATTGCATTTGTAGGTTTAGGTGGTTGTTTCTCTTTGACCACATTTTCATAAATATTAGCATCATTGATTTTTTATTTTCCTTTGTTATCTTTTGATGTTGATGCTTCACCCTTTTCATAATTTGGAAGTGGTGTTTTAAATGTCGTATGTGATTCATTTGTTTTATGTCCATCCACAATTATTACTTCATTATCTATCAAGTCTTGAATAACATGCTTCAACCTTTGCCAATCTTTCATTGTATGTCCTTTGATTTGATGGTAATCACAATAATGATTGTCATTACACCATGCTATTTTAACTTTGGGCTCAAAATCTCTTGCTTCTGGTAATGTGATCAATTTATTTGCAAGAAGTGTTTTCAAAGCTGATTCAAGTGGTTCACCAATAGGTGTAAACATTCTATGGAAATTGGTGGAAGATGGTTTAGGTTTATTGTTGTCTTGATTAACCACCATTGTATGACTTGATAGATTGAAGATGGGTTGCTTTGGTTTTAATTAATCAGCATCAACCACTCCATGGTTGACAATGTTTCTATTTCTTGTCCAAAACTTTGGTTTATTGTTGTTATTGTTGGAAGAATTTGCTCATTTATAAAGTTTTAATACTCCTCTTTTAACCAAAGAATCTTAAATCTTGATTCCATTTTCAATCATTTTTTTGAAACTTGGTGGACATTGTAATTTGAGTCTATAATTCATTTTTCTATTCAAATTATCAATGAAAATGTCGATCTTTTTGTTATCAGGTACAGTACGAGGATATCTAGCAAACAATTGCCTCCATCTTTGCAAGAATGCCATGAATGATTCCCCATTTTTCTATTTTGTGTTACATAGATCAAGCATGGTTATTTCATGTCAAATGTTATATGAATATTGAGAAACAAATTTATGCACCAACTCCTCAAATGATTGGATATTGGGTGGAAGTTTTGAAAACCACTCCATAGCTTGTCCACCCAAGCTCCTTGGAAATAACCTCATTAGATATGTCTCATTATGTGCAAATTCTATATTCATTGTACAAAAACTTCTCACATGATCTTGTGGATCAGTTTTTCCATCGTATTTATCATATTTAAGAATTTCACAATTTGGTGAAAAAGGTATCATGTTTAAACTTCTATCAAATTGATATGGACAAATATTTTCCAATGAGTATTTATTGGTGGTTCCCCTTTGCATTTCTTGGATTTTTTGTTGAATTACTTGTATTTTCTATGTGAGAGTCAAGAGGAGATTATCCATGTTATTCCTTGTTTTGCCATTTCTATTATCTATGTTTTTGTCATCATGTGTTTGAGTGTCATTAGTTCAATTTTTATTATTTTGTGCTTCACTTGTTGCTTCAATTTTTCTTAATCACATGGCATCAAAGTCATAATAAAATTTCACACCCAGGTTTGCCAATATTAGAAAGTATTCCTCTTTATCGGATTCTAATATCTTTTCCAAATTTGGGATCTTGTTGTTCTTCTTTTATTGTTTCATCAGATATTTCTTCTTCATAACCATCTTGATTACATGATCTAAAAGAAATTTATTTTTCCATTGTAGATTTTTGCTTTTGTTTCTATTGTTTAAGTCTTTTCCTCTGATATCTAGTAAAAAATGACATACAAGTGATTAAGATTTTTAAGCTTTGATCTTTGTTTTGAGTGCTAGTTTGATGCAATTTAACCATGTGAAATAGGAAAGGTCCTATTGATGAGACTAGGTTGATCTGATTTAACGCCCTTGTTTCATGATTAAGAATGATAGATCTTGATAAATAAACTGTACAGAGAAATCATAGATCACAAGTGATAACTATGCACTTAGGATGTTTGATCTAAGATTTATTAAAGAGATTTCACTTATAAGGCCAATTTTTACGAGTTTTGAAATTTCTCTGGTTAGTTAAATCCAAGGTTAGATGGTAAGTTAGGATAGAAGGGGGTTAGGTTAGGTGGTTTAGGACTAGGAGTCATGTGACAATTTGAATTCAAAAATTCAAATTAATTAGAAAGGGATAATTAAATAAAAAAAATTAATTAAATTTATATATTTAATTAGGAAAATGGAAGAAATGAATTATGAGAGGAAGAATTATAAAAAAGTAAACTATATAAATAATTTTTTTAATTTATTTATAAGTAGAAGAATTAAAGGCTTATTAATTAAAAAAACTTGTATTTAATTAATTCTCTCCAGGTCAATTTTTAGTGTATACAATCACTATTCACCTTTATAAGCCTTTTGGAGCTGTAATTGTGAAAAATTAGGGTTTCCCCCATTAGATGTATGAAAACCACTAAGTTTTTCTTGAGTTGACCACTACATTCAAAAGAGGGAGAATCCAATAGATTCGGTAAAAAATCAGCAAAGATTAAGACTGAATACTGATGAGATTGATTTGGGGGTTTCATCTTTTGTGAGTTGAAATGATGAATTAAGGTAAAGTGCTAAAAAATGAAGGTAAAATTGAGAAAACAGTGAGCTATAGATGCAAGATTTTTGCACGCACCTAAATCTAAGCAAAATATGCAAATTCAGATCTGATCCTTGAAAAAACTCCAAAAAAGTCAAGATCGGTGTGTCTGTCACCCTAGTCCTCCTACTTTTTCACACACCAAAGAGGGTTGATCCATCTTTGCAAATAATGCCTATTTTGAAGAGTACAACTCTGTTCCTACTTCCTACACACAGAAAGAAAGGGAAATAGGTTGGGAATAGGGGCTTGCCTTAGGTCAAACCCTGATTTTGGAATTAACCATGAAATTGAGATAAAGATAATTGAAACTGCTTTAATGGAATGTTATCCTTTTGAGGGAGATGTTGAATAATGACTAAAAATCAAGCAATATACCTCCTTGTGAAGTTTTGTTTGTCTCCACATGGAATTAGGGCTTGATGAAGTCTTCAACAAAATGGAATGAAAGATGTCCACTTCAATGCTTGAATTTTGACTTTATTGTTGCTCCAAGGCTTGAAGGAAGAGTGATTAATGCTCAATTGATGGAATTGTTGATCTCATATGTGATTATTGGATGCTTGATATCCTATAAAAATTAGAGGGGAAATCCTCCTTTTATATTTTCCCATCAGATAAATTGCTAATTGTAGCGTCCTAAAATTGCGACACTTGCAATTTCGACTGCATTTCGGTCTTCACGATGGCGATGCAACACGCAACCTGAATGGAGACCCCGAAACCTGATTATGACACTGAAAACTGCATTTTCTTGCACCCTGGCCTGAACCTCCTTTGCACCCTGCTGTCCCGGGAGGTGGGACCAGAGCGCCCAGCGCCCTGGTCTTTGGGTCCTATTTTGGGCCCGGTCTCCTAAGGGGTCTCGGGTCTTTTTGTTTGCAATTTGGAAATTATCATTTCCTGGTCAGCCTAAGGTCGGGAAAATAAGTCTATCAGCCCTAAATTACAAGTATATAAACTACATTTTTCTCTCTCATTTGGCATGAAGAGGATATGTGTACAAAGCGTGAAAACTATACTCAAGCATTCAAGCATTCAAACATTCAAGCATTCATTCCAAGTCTCCATTCAAGGCTAAGTATTGCATTCAAGACAAGGATTCAACCATTGAAGAGGAGATCACATACTACATGCTACAACATACAACATCTATACCTTCACACATAAGGATACAAACATCCTTAGAACAAGGTATTAGTACTTGTTTTACAGTCATTTACATTTACAGCACTTGCTCATTTCTTGGTTAATTCCAAAACCGGGGTTTGACCTAAAGGCAAACCCCTAATCCCTAACCCCCCAATCGTCTTCACTTTTCTGTGTGTAGGTTGCAGGTACGCGGCTGAAATTGAAGATCTGGAATCCTTGTGCAGAGACGAACAGATCCCCCTTTGTTTCGCGGATTTTTCGGAGGACCGTGGCGCCGGGCGCCATCGTCCCGACAACTTTTGCTCAAATTTGCAGGACAGCGCCGTATCGACATTTTACTGCTAATTCCAGGTCCGCAGCTTCATACTGTATTCCTATCTCAGTTTGTAAAGCGAATCTTTGTCACTTTCTATGCATTCCTAGCTCAATTCTTCTATGCACATTCTTTACAAAAGAGGGTAGCCTTGCTATCATAACCCTTGAAACTCATTTAGAATCCAATCTTGCATTGCGTGGGATTGGATCTTGTGGGTTTCAACCCCTCTTTTTAATGTAAAGTCTCTCCTAAGTGAAAACCATCAACCCTAGTGACTCTCCCTTCTCTCTCCTTGGAGTTGGGGAGGGGAGAACAACTAGGGTTCGATTTTTCCACTTTACATTTTGGTGAACCCGACGTGAACATCCTCATTTTGATTATTCATGGTTAGATCTGAAAATTTTGTTTCCTTAATTACATTTCCATGTTTGATCTTTTGCAAATTTTAGAGGTTGATTGTATAAAAACCCTAAAATTTTCTTTTTAGTAATTGAGCTTGTGAAATGTTTAATTGTTAATGCTTGTTTCAGATCTACCCTTCTATTGCAAATTGTCAATTCATATTTGTGCTTTAATTCTAAAAATTAAGTGGTTAAATGTCAAAACCCTAATTTTTAAGACCTCCTTGATTCAACCTTTGACTGATAATTTCACTAATCAAAACACTCCCAAATCGGCTGTAACTTTGGATTCCACAATAAAATCACAATATCTTTCATCCCTGAAAATTTGGAAAAAAGTTGCGAGGACCGTGTGCACCCCGAGCGCCCTCGTCCCTGACATTTTTTTCGAAATTTCGGGAGCTAGATCTTACTGTATTTTTCTGCTAAAATCCAGAATTTTGGTTGATTTTATCAATTTTAACACTTTCAAAATTAAAGTCAAAGTTGGTCTAGTGATTGTTTGGATTGAGGCTTCTAATCATTCAAAAAAAACTGTTGAAATTAAAATTCATATCAAAATTGTGTTTCTTACTGTCCTAAATCTGAAAAGTGTGTTAGCATTCATTCGAAATTTCAGTGTTTTATTCAAATTTTTGCAATTTGTGACTTTTGAAATTAAGTGTTTAATTGCAACATCCTTGATTTCCACTTTCACATTCGAATTTTGCATGAAATCGAGTCAACTTTTAAATTTCAAAACTTGCATTGCTTTCAGCATTCCCTCTATAATCATAAAATTCAAAATTTCAGTTTCCCTCTCTTTTTCAAGATTCAAAATTTACATTTTTCAACAATCTTGGTAGGGTTCAATTTTGAGATTGCAACTTTAATTTGGCCTATCTACAGATCATAAAATCACTCAATTTTTTCAGATTAGCTCTAAAATCATCATAACTTTCATCCCTGAAAATTTCGAAAAAAGTTGCGAGGACCGTGTGCACTCCGTTCGCCACGGTCCTGGACATTTTTTCCGAAATTTTGGGAGATTGTCCTGATTGCATTTAATAGCTTAAATCCAGAAGATTGGCTGATTTTACTAAAAATTGCTACCTCTAAATTCAAAATCTTTTCTCTCTTTCTAGTGCATGAGTTTTACAACAATAAGCCCTACTTACACTATTCCCGTTAGACGAAGCCGTAGAATTAAGTCTTTCCGAGGTTTAACTACCGAGGAGATGGAACCTAATTTGAATAGCCTTTTTAACGAGGACATGGGTAATTCCTCTAATCCTCCTAATGATGAAGAAGCTCTCCATGAGGTTTCTGTAGAACAACTTTCAAAATTGGATAACCAATTTGACGATTTTCACCAATGGATGTCTCATGAGTATCCCGATAGTCAAGCTCTTCCTTTAATTGAGGGTCTAAAACATATGGTTCAAAGTGATAAGAATGGAATTGATATTTTGCGTGGTATTGCACACATTGTGGATTTGAATGTGATGCCTATGAAGAGTTGTGCCGAAACCTTAGGTTATACACAACCTCCTACTCAAGTTAATCATTCTATTCCTTTGACAACTCCTATGGCTAGTATACCTACTTTTACATCAAACATAATGACTACTTCAATACAAGACATTCCTCCTATGATCACTAGTCATGGGGGCAATCCTTCTTCTTCAATCAACCCTCTTCCTTCATTCAATCCGACTTCTTCATTCATTCCTTCAATGAGTGTTCCTTTTATATCTCCACAAATGAACATGACACAAGGGGGCAATTCATTTAACCCTTCCATTCCTCCTTGTAGTGTTCCTCCTTTCCAATCATCTCCTATGACTAACTATCATAGTGTCCCACCACCTTACTCTCTACCTTCTTTCAATAACATAACACCTCCATCACAATCTAACACGTCTAATATGAACTCTTCAACTGAAGCGACCATTAACAATCTTGCACAAACTGTCTCTTCTTTACAGCAACAAATTGCCTCTATGAATCAATCTAAGTTTAGTGTGCCCACATTTGATGTCGCGAGCCCACTTTCTCTTGACATTGTTCGAGCTATCCCCCCTAAACATGTTGAAATTCCACATTTGGAGCTTTATAATGGTAAGGGTGATCCTCTAACACATGTTAAGACCTTTCAAACAATATGTACCGATTTTGCTTATGACCAAAGGTTGCTTGCAAAACTCTTTACTAGAACATTAAGAGATAAAGCCCTACAATGGTATTGCTCGTTGCCTTCCTATTCTATTTCTTCTTTCGAACAACTTGCAAATGCTTTTATTCAACAATTTCAAAACAATATAAGTCCTAAAGTTACTTTGATTGATTTAATGCATTGTAAACAAGGTGTTAAAGAAAAAAAGACTGATTTCATTGGTAGATATAAGCATTTGTATGCTCAAATTTCTTTTCCAGTGCCTGACAATGATATTCAAAGAATCTTTATTTCTAATTTACAAAAAGACATTAGAGAAAAACTTTTGTTTTCTGAGTTTACTTCTTTCCAACAGTTGTGCGCAACTCTTCACAATTATCAACTGACTGTGAGTCAAATGGAACAAGCAAATCCTATGGCTCTGGATGATAAGGGTGATAGTAGTCAACAACCATTTGGGAAGTTTAAACCGAACAGAGAGTCCATTAAATTCAATGAAAACATCATCAATAACAATGTGAATGCAGCATCAGGTGTGCCTCCTATTTCTAAGTTTTTCAAGAAAGAAAGAAAGTTCACTCCTTTGAATGAATCATTGCATAGTATTATGAATAAGTTATTGGACCAAAATGTGCTTACTCTTCCTCCTATAAGGCAAATAGATCCTGCAAAGATTAACTCACCTTATTTTGATAACAAATCTTTTTGTCAATTTCATCATCATCCTGGGCATGATACTGAAAAATGTTTTGCTTTAAAGGGTAAAATTCAAGATTTGATTGATAATAATACTATTTCTGTTTCTGGAGTGAATGATAAAGGCAATACATCTGTAGCTCCTCCTAACCAAAATCTTCAGATTTTCACTGATCCATTACCTTCTCATACCTCTAATGCGATTGAGACTAATGATTCCTCTCTCTCATCTGATGGTCTTGTGTCTATGACTCTGAATGTGATTAACTTTGTAGAGCAGCAAGAAAACCCTAAAGAACCTTCCATCACATTTGATTCCAGTGAAACCATTAGGGCACCTGATGGTCCTTTATACATAGTTGCAAAAGTCAAGAATACACCTTGTCGTGGAGTGCTTATTGATCCTTCGTGCATGGTTAATATCATTACTGAAGAATTTCTTTTTACTTTGCAATTGAATCAAGTGATCTATGACAAAACAGATGTGGTTGTGAAACTATTTGATGCATTTTCTTCTCCCGCAATTGGTTCTATTACATTGCCTATTGAGGTCCATAACAAATCCCTTGATGTGAACTTTGCTATTATTCCATCTTCCGAACAATTTCGTGTGAAGCTGGGCTATCCTTGGCTATCTTCCATGAAAGCTATTGCTTCTCCTATACATAAGTGTTTGAAATTTCCCCATAATGGTGAAGTTGTTACTGTCAATCATAGTCTCTTTAAACCAGCTGAAAGAACTTCTAGCGTTCCTATTGATTACTTTTGGCCTAAACAATTCCAATCTCTTCCTCCGCGAAGTGATCATCTTTTCAAATCTTATCAAAAGTGGAAAACAGATATGATCCTATCTCTAAGTGAACCTAGAACACCTAAATTTGATATTCCTATCATTCTTGAGAAGGAAGTTCTTCCTTTGAAAGATAAAACTAATGTCTTTCCTCAAGAAGATTCCCAACCCATCCCTATGGATGTGACTATGTCTATATCTAATAAACTTCCTAAAAGTAGACCCATCCCTCCTCGTCATGATGGACTTGGTCTTCTTTCTAAACCAAAAATTCCTCCTTTATATGGAGCAGTTCCTCCTCCTTCCTTTTATAGAGAGAAGAGACCTTCTTCTTCTCCTATTATCCAGCCTAAGAGACCACAACCTAAACACCCAAGTGATAAGGATGAGAACATTCCTCCTCCTCAATCTTCTCCACTTCCTACTAAAACTAGACGAAATCGTTCTGCACGTGAACGCCGACGAAAGTGTCATCTTAGAGCTCAAGCAGCTGCTTCTCAAACTTTGCAATCTCCAAAAACACCTTCAACAAGCATTATTCCATTTTCTCCAAAATCTCCAAAACATAAGATGCATGATGGTCTTGATCCTGTGCGAATTAAAGACCCTATTTTTATAAATCTTGATGATGCTATAGATGAAAATGTTATTCATGATGAAAATGTTGCTCCTCTTGCTTCTGATAGTGAATATGAACTTGTTGATATTGATAACCATTTATCTAATGAATTTTCTAAAGCACTTATCCTAGCTCCTAGACAAGAACAATGTGGCTCGGAACATGAACATAGCCCTTGTTTGGATCTTGTGATAGCTCCATCTGCTATGTTGGATGTTCCTCCTCTGGCGTGTTCCCTGCCTTCCTGAAACATTGATCAACAAGATCGGGGGGTAGATGACGTGCTAGACTAGTTACATTAGCATAGCAGATTCTCTCCTCATCTCTTTCGTTACTTCTTCTATATGTTATTCTCATTCTTCTATTTGTTGTCCTTAGTGTTGTCTACTTGAGGACGATGCAAAGCATTGAGATCTCTCGATCTCTCTCATGTTGACTCAAAAGACACGTGTTCCCTTCTTCTAGGTGACCTTCCTTGATTGGGGAATGAAGAACAATTATGCATACATACATATGATACACATGAATTATCATACAGCATACTGACCCCGAGGAAAGCGAAGTCACCTCGTGCTTTCTGTTTTGTGTCTATTATCCTTGGGCTTATCTCACACTTGGGGGCTAAATCCTTGCGATAACGTGCTCCTTTCCTTTCTCATTCTTATATGTATCACTACCTTAAAGAAATCACCCCCGATGAGGCATGTGCGATCACTTTAACATAGGGGGGCATACATCCCGTTTATATCTTTTCAAGATACTTGAAAATTTCTTGACAAATTTAGCTTTGCCTTGAAAATTTTTGATATCTTTCTTGCATGACTCATAGTGAGGGAACCTTACTACTGACAGTCATGGTTCTCCCTTGTGATCTTCCCTTTTACTTTGTCAATCGAAGTCGTAAGATCCTTAGTCCACTGGGGGCTTGGTGTATCTTGCCTCCTTGACGTGGTGAAAGTCTTTCAATGTTGTTTCCTTGTACTTTACCGGAAGTATGAGCATACGCCTATACTCCCGCTAAAGTGGGGGCTAAATGTAGCATCCTAAAATTGCAACACTTGCAATTTCGACTGCATTTCGGTCTTCACGATGGCGATGCAACACGCAACCTGAATGGAGACCCCGAAACCTGATTATGACACTGAAAACTACATTTTCTTGCACCCTGGCCTGAACCTCCTTTGCACCCTGCTGTCCCGGGAGGTGGGACCAGAGCGCCCAGCGCCCTGGTCCTTCAGGACTAGGGCGCCCAGCGCCCTGGTCCCTGGGTCCTATTTTGGGCCCGGTCTCCTAAGGGGTCTCAGGTCTTTTTGTTTGCAATTTGGAAATTATCATTTCCTGGTCGGCCTAAGGTTGGGAAAATTAGTCTATCAGCCCTAAATGACAAGTATATAAACTACATTTTTCTCTCTCATTTGGCATGAAGAGGATATGTGTACAAAGCGTGAAAACTATACTCAAGCATTCAAACATTCAAGCATTCATTCCAAGTCTCTATTCAAGGCTAAGTGTTGCATTCAAGACAAGGATTCAACCATTGAAGAGGAGATCACATACTACATGCTACAACATACAACATCTATACCTTCGCACATAAGGATACAAACATCCTTAGAACAAGGTATTAGCACTTGTTTTACAGTCATTTACATTTACAGCACTTGCTCATTTCTTGGTTAATTCCAAAACCGGGGTTTGACCTAAAGGCAAACCCCTAATCCCTAACCCCCCAATCGTCTTCACTTTTCTGTGTGTAGGTTGCAGGTACGCGGCTGAAATTGAAGATCTGGAATCCTTGTGCAGAGACAAACAGATCCCCCTTCGTTTCATGGATTTTTCGGAGGACCGTGGCGTCGGGCGCCATCGTCTCGACAACTTTTGCTCAAATTTGCAGGACAGCACCGTATCGACATTTTACTGCTAATTCCAGGTCCGCAGCTTCATACTGTATTCCTATCTCAGTTTGTAAAGTGAATCTTTGTCACTTTCTATGCATTCCTAGCTCAATTCTTCTATGCACATTCTTTACAAAAGAGGGTAGCCTTGCTGTCATAACCCTTGAAACTCATTTAGAATCCAATCTTGCATTGCGTGGGATTGGATCTTGTGGGTTTCAACCCCTCTTTTGAATGTAAAGTCTCTCCTAAGTGAAAACCATCAACCCTAGTGACTCTCCCTTCTCTCTCCTTGGAGTTGGGGAGGGGAGAACAACTAGGGTTTGATTTTTCCACTTTACACTAATTTCCTGACATGAGCTGACATAGAGAGATAAATCCTGCTCAATTTTGAAATAGGACCAAGGGGTCAAATGGGGCCCAATTTAGGAGGGACCATAGTGTGGCGCCTTGGTCCTAATTAGGACTAGTGTGTGGCACCCTGGTCCTACCCCTTTTTAGGGCTAGGATAAGATGCCAAATGCATGAGAAAATTAAAAAAATAATACAATTCATGAGGGGTATGAGCATAATTAGGTCCCAATCAGGCCAAGGGGTGCAAATGCTATGGTAGGGACCCAATACAGTCAAAATTATACAAGGGTGCAATTTTAGGATGCTATATTTATCCCCCACTTTAGCGGGAGTATGAAGTCCATCATACTCTCGATAAAGTAAAAAGGGTTCACATTGAAAAAATTTCACCAAGTCATTGAGGAGGTAAGATACACCAAGCCCCCCAGTGGACTTTAGGATCTAACAACTTCAATAAAAAGATAAAAGCAACATCATGAGAAAGAGAAAGAGAGAACCATGACTACAAACTAGTAACGTTCTCTTACTATGAGTCATGAAAAGAAAAATACCAAAATTACAAAGCAACATACAAATTTCTCTAAGTAACTTAAGTATCAAGATATGCAAGAGAGAGAATCATTGAGCAGAGTGTATGCCCCCATGTTAAAGTGATTGTGTATGCCTTATCGGGAGTAATTGCTTTAAGGTAGGATACACCTAAAAAAGACAAGAACAATATCATAATAATAAACCCCCAAGAGAGGACAAATCAAAGGATAATGATCACAAAACAAAAAAACACGGGGTGGTTTTTCTTAATTAACTCTGAGATCAGTATGATTTTAATGGTAAATAATGTATATCATGTATATATATGCATAAAATTGTCCTCATCCCCCAAAGAAAGAAAAACCACAATGGAAGAAGAGAACATGTATCTTTTGAGTCAACATGGGAGAGACCAAAAGAGATCTCAATGATTTGCATCGTCCTCAAGTAGAAAAAACTAGGGACAACAAATAGAAGAATTGAGAGACAAATAGAAGAAGATAACAAAAAAGCAAGAGAGGAGAGAGAGAGAATCTACAACACGAATGTAGCTAATTAAGAAAGTCATCCGCCCCTTGATATTGCTCATCATTGTTTTAGAAAGGTGGAAAATATGCAAGAGGAGCCACATCAAGCATAGTAGATGGAGCTATCACAAGTTCCAAATAAGGAGCATGCTTTAATGATGAGTCACTTTGTTACTTGGAGCTAGGATTAATGATTTTGAAAATTGTTTAGACAAATCATTGTCAACATCAATATATTCATATTAATCATCTGAAATATTAGGATCAACATTTTCATCATTAAAAAAATTCTCACTTATTTCTTCATCAAGATTAACAAAAAGAGGAGCTCTAATAGGAATAGAACTTGAACCATCATTCATTTTAAGCATTTTTCATTTTGGAGAATTAGATTGAATCTCTTGTTTAAGAGAAGGTTGAGAAAATGGTATTATGTCAAGAGTTGGTGTCTTTGAGGAAGAAGTATTTTGAGAAGAAAGTTCGTGAGCTCTTGAACAATGTCTCTGTCAATATTCTCTCACACAACAATTTCTTTTAATTTTAGCTGGAGGTTGTGAAGGTTTAGGTTCATCAGGCATAGGCTTATTTTCTTCTTTGAGGAAGGATGTATAGGAGAAGGTCTTTTAGGTTGAATAATAGGAGATGTTGGGCACTTCCCTTTGTAAGATGTAGGAGGTGGAACTACACCATATAAAGGAGGAATATGAGGTGTAGGAAGGAGAATAGGTCCACCATGAGGAGGAAGGATAGGTCTATCCTTAGAAGGAATAATATGTTTATCCTTAGAAGGAGGATTTGGTTGACGTTTAGGAGGAAGAGATTTTCTATACTTGGGAGGACAAATAGATTCATCCTTAGGAGAAGGAATAGATTCTTTCTTAGGAGAAAGAATATCTCTATCCTTAGGAGGAAGAATAGACTTATCCATAAGAAGAGGCATATGCTCATTAGTTGGAGGAAGATTAAGAATTAGATTTATAGTCTAGTCAAGGATAAGATTATCTCATTTTTCCATTTTTGATAAGATTGAAAAAGAAGATAACTTCTAAGTTTAAGAGGTTGGAATTGTTTAAACCAAAAATAATCAAGACAAACATCTCCTTTCCTAACCTTGGGTTGATACATGCTATGATTAACAATTATGATCTTGTCATCAAGGGGGGATTTCAAGCATTTATGAATAGTAGAAGAGACTGATTTAATGGAAGAGAGCGAAGGATGTCCCAACTTCACACGAAATTGTTTCAATGTAGGAATTATAGGAAAGTTAACATATAAAGCCTTAGTACCAACCTCAATGGGAAGAAGATTAAAACCAATGGTGGGACAAGATAAACCATCAATGATTTTAATCATCACATTAGATTTCTCATATGTCACTTGATGCAATTGTAAGGTATAAATAAATTCTTTAGTTATCACATTAACCATACAAAATGGATCGATGAGCACCCCTCGAGAGGGTATGCCTTTGATTATCACAGTGATATATAATGGGCCATATGGTGCTTAAAGAGTCTCACTAGGATCAAATGTAATGCATAAGTTCTTAGGAGGCTCATTTTTATCAATAAGGTTCACCACATTATTAGACTCAAGGCTACGATCATTGGGAGATAAGGAAGGATGATCAATCTCAATCAAATTAGTGGAATGGGAAGGTAAAGGATCAATGAAAATTTGAAGATTTTGATTAGGAGGAGCTACTGATTTATTTCCTTTATCGTTCACACCAGCCATAGATATGGTATTATTATCAATCAAGTCTCGAATCTTACTTCTCAAGGAATAACACTTTTTCTGTGTCATGACCAGGTTGATAATGGTATTGGCAAAAGGTGTTGGCATCATAAGAAGGTGGCAAAGGCTTAGCTATATCAATTGGTTTAATAGGGGGAAGTTTCAACAGATTCCTTTGTAACAATTATGACATAATACTATGCAGAGATTCATTAAGAGGAGTGAATTATTTTCTAAAGTATTTGGATAAAAGAGGCACACCTATTGCGACTACTACTTGAGTGTTGTTGTTGTCATTTAACTTGATGAATCTCTTATTCGGTTTGAACTTCAAAAAAGGTTGTTGAGCACTTTCACTTTGATCATTCAGAGCCATTGAAGATAATTGTTCCAATTGACTCACGGTAAGGTGATAATTGTGAAGTACTGCACACAACTGCGTAAAGGAAGTAAACTCAAAAAAGAGAAGTTTATCCCTAATATATTTTTACAAATTATAAATGAAAATTATTTGAATATCTTGATTAGGCGGAAGAAAAGAAATTTGAGAATACAAATGCTTGTATCTACCAATAAAATCTGTCACTTTTTCTTTAACACATTGCTTGCAATACATCAAATATGTCAAAGTAATCTTAGGACCAATATTATTATGAAATAGTTGAATAAAAGCATTAGCCAATTGTTAAAATTAAGTAATAGAATAAGAAGTTAAAGAACAATACCATTGCAAAGCTTTATCCCTTAATGCTCTAGTAAACAATTTAGACAACAATCTTTGGTCATGAACAAGTTCACTACACAAAGTTTGATATGTTTTAACATGTCAAATGATCACCTTTTCCATTATAAATCTCTAATTGAGGAACATGTTTAGGAGGGACAAGTCAGACAATGTCATTGGATAATGAGCTCGCTACATTAAATGTGGGTATATTGTCCTTAGATTGATTCATAGAAGCAATTTATTGTTGTAAGGAAGACATTGTTTGGGATAGATCATTGATTGTAGCTTCGGTGGAAGGATTGAAATTGGACATGTTGGATTGAGAAGGAGGGGTAACATCATTGAATGAAGGAGGAGCTTGAGAATAAGGAGGAATATTGTTATATGAAGGCAAGGGTTGAGAATAAGAAGGTGGAACACTATGATAGGTAGGTATGGGAGATGATTGGGTAACAAATGGAAGATTCATAGGAGGTATGAAAGAATTATGATTAGAGGAGTTTCCCCCTTGATTGATGTTTGTAGGTATGACATTTTTTGTAGAGGTATCCATGATGTTGGATGTAAAAGTAGGAACACCAGCCATAGGGGTAGTCATAGGAATGGATTGATTAACTTGACTAGGAGGTTGTGTATAACCGAGGACTTCAACACAACTCTTCATAATCATAATATTAGTATCCATGATATGAGAAATACCATGCAACACATCAACACAAAGTTTATCACTTTGAAACATTCTTTTTAATCCTTACAACAATGGTAGAGCCTCACTTTCTGAGTATTGTTGACTCATCCATTGTTGAAGATTTTCAAATTGATTGTCAATCTTCTCTAATTGTCAATTGAAACCCTAGTTAGTGATTCATCCACATCATCAAAATTATGTAAAGAATGAGGATAAATGACATCATGCGTAGGATTTCTAGAACTACTAATATCCTCATGGAAAAAGTTATCCAAATTAGGCTCCATATCCTTGGTAATTAAACCTTGGGAAGGCTTAATTCTACAAATTCTTCTCACGGGAATATTATAGGTTTAACTAATAGTGGTAAAACTCATGCACCAAGGGAGAGAAATTGGAAATTTGAATTTTAAAATTTGAAACTTTGAAAATTTCAAAATATTTGAATAATGCAAAATTTAAAAAAGGGATTATTCAATTAAATAAGAAAATTGATTGAAAAGATAAAGAATAATTATGAAAAATTATGCAACCCCCTAGGAAATTTAAATTTAAAATTAGGGCTTTGCTAAAATAGCCTCTTAATTTAAATTTAAAATTATTTACTAGGAGATTTAAAATTACCTAATATAATTTAAATTTAAAAATAAATAAATTAAAATTAGATCACAAGGTTGAAATATAGAAATTGAAATAATTAGTCCAAGATTGGGAAATGCACAAGGTTAAAATAAATTTAAAAATTAGGGCTCTTTTAATTAACAACTTAATTTTAAAAATTAAATTGGAAATTAAACTTGCAAGTGAAAAATTGAATTTTTCAAAATTGAAAAACACTTATATCTGAAATAATTAATCCAAATTAATCAATTCACATGTTCAATTTTCAATTTCAAAATTAAGGTTTTAGTGAAATTAACCTCTAAATTTTTAAAATTTGCAAGGAAATCAAACTTGTAAATGAAAACTTGAATTTTAATTTGCATACACACTCAAATCTGAGAACATAAATCAGAATTAAAGGTGTAAGGAATTGGATTCACCAAAATGTAATGGTGAAAAATTAGGGTTCCCCCCATTAGATGTATGAAAACCACTAATTTTTGCTTGAGTTGATCACTACATTCAAAAGAGGGAGAATCCCATAGATTCAGTCAAAAATCAGAAAAGATTAAGACTAAATACTAATTGGATTGATTTGGGGGTTTCCTCTTTTGTGAGTTGAAATGCTAAATTAAGGTAAAGTGCTAAAAAATGAAGGTAAAATTAAGAAAACAGTGAGCTACAGATACAGGATTTTTGCACACACTTGGATCTGAGCAAAATATTTATATTCGGATCCAATTCCCAAAAAATTCCAAAATTTTTAAGACTGGTGTGCCTGTCACCCTGGTCCTCCTACTTTTTCGCATGCCAAAGAGGTTTGATGTTTTGGAATTAACCATGAAATTGAGATAAAGATAATTGAAACTACTATAATGGAAGGTTCTCCTTTTGAGGGAGATGTTGAACAATGATTGAAAATCAAGTAATATACCTCCTTGTGAAGTTTTGTTTGTCTCCACACGGAATTAGGGCTTGATGAAGTCTTCAACAAAATGGAATGAAAGGTGTCTACTTCAATGCTTGAATCTTGACTTTATTGCTGCTCCAAGGCTTGAAGGAAGACTGATTAATGCTTAATTGCTTGAATGCTTGATATATGTCTTAGATGTTCAAATGAGAGGGGAAATCCTCCTTACAGACTTGCCTGTCGAATAAATTGCTATTTTCGTGACATGAGCCGACACACAGAGATAAATCTTGCTCAATTTTGAAATAGGACCAAGGGGTCAAATGAGGCCCAATTTAAGAGGGACCAAAGCATGGCACCTTGGTCCCGCCCCTTTTAAGGGATAGGATAAGATGCCAAATGCATGGGAAAAGTTAAAAAATGATACAATTCATGAGGGGTATGTGCATAATCAGGTCCCAATCAGGCCAAGGGGCACAAACACTAAGGTAGGGACCCAATGTGGTTGAAATTGTATAAGGGTGAAATTTTAGGATACTACAAGAGCAATCACAAATAGACTCACACATCCACATGATTACATTGCTACTTATTTGAACACCAACTGTGGATCCTAGAAACTAGAACCAAAACTCCAGAAACATCATGGTTCACCTTTATAAGACTTTTGGAGCAATGAAAATGGACTCCACACATTTGCATAATTACATTTCTATCCCACTATAACTACACTATACTATACCACATCTAGATCAACAAGTTTGACATCAACAACAACAAAAAAAACTCATATTTGCAATAATCTCCGCCTTTGTCATTGATGACAACAATTGTACTAAACCCAAAATCACTTTCCCTTTGATATCAAAGACAAAGGGTGTCTTCTTACAACAAACTAAACACTCTACACACAACTCCCCCTATCTACAAGACCTCCTCAAAATTGGAACCCAAAAGCATCTTATAAATATGTCTGCATATGTATACAATCAAAATTTTCTTATTGAAAAAATATTTAAACACCTTGATTAGCTGGAGGTATGATACTCTGATGGAAAAACTTCAACTAAGCCTACATAGTACTCCAATAAGCTCCTACAGAGACCAAAAGGTTATGTTGATTCTCTATCTTCAATAGAAGATTCTCTACCTCTTCACAACTTCTCAGAACCTTCAGTGTCTTGCTGAGAGTCTTTAAGAATATTCACCATAGTAGTGACGTGCACATCTATAATATCTCTCAATCGATAGAAATCCTTCTTGATTTGTTTTTATTTATTTATCAACAAATTAAGCTTTATATATAGGTTCTCTAATTGAACTGTCCCTTTACCATCTCCATATTTCTTAACTTTTACCGACTTAGACACCTCTACAATCCGATTCTAAAAAGTGTTTATCTAATCCTATATCCCTTGAGTTGACTCAGGCCACTTGTGACAAAATTGATATACCTCTATAACACTTTCTACACTTTTGTCAAAAAAATTATACTCTCTTGCAATTGGCTGCATGCATCTACACAAATATTGACTAGATCACCTAATTTCTTCTTTTCCATCTCCATCTTAGAATCTACCAAAATTGTTGCTTCCAAGTTAGAAGAATAACCCTTCAACCCACTCAACATAGCTTGCAAATGCTCCTCTTCACTAAGAGACTCATCAACCTTCACTTTCAAAAGTTTCTCATGGAGAAACTTCACTATTTTATTTATCATTTTACCTTAGAAATGGGGTATTTCTTCCTTGCAGTGTGGTAGAGAACATCACCCAAATTTAGCATATGAAGGGGCGACAACTTATCAAAGTCTAGCTTGCCTTATGTCATCAATACCCACTATACTTTTGATGGTACAATTGGTTCAAACTTCATTTATAGTTGTAATAATTCTAATCCAAAAGCTTCAAATAGTATGGAAGATTCTCCAATTCACATTCTTCTAATCACCTTCACCTTCTCTTTTACCAAAATCACCTTCTCCAAACTATCTTTATTCTCTTCTTTCTTCTCCTCTAGTTTCTTTGTCTTTTCTTCTGTACTTTCTTCTTCAATATTCTCCTTCTCCATTTCCTCTTCCCTTTCATTCTCTGTAACATCATGTAAAATATCTATGCTACATTATAGATACCTAATCACCCAGAACATTTTCTACTTTTTTCTATTCTCTTTGAACTTATGAAACGATCATACTACTTGATTCTCCCAAGGCACTTCCTATGTCTGTCTTCTCCAAAGTAGAAGGCACAATAAGCTTCAATAGCTCCATAACCTTCGTGGCTTCATTTTTAGTTTATTTTTTGTTCTGTTAATGTCCTTTGGATCTCATCCCATGATTAAATTCATTATTACCTTTGTTTGAAATCTTGTGTTTAAGGCCTGTTTAATTTTTGTGCTTTCTTCTTGACAGTGAACTAGTTGCCATATCAAGTGATTGAGTCCTTATATTTGTCTCCTTCATCACTACAACCTTTCTCTTCTTTGTCAATACTTTCAAAAGCTATTTAGGTAGTTTATTTTCATATTCATCTACATATTTGTTAAAGGTAATCATATACTTGATTACTTCCTTCTCAATCTTCTTGTTATCTATCAGAGGTGCATCTAGATACATCCCAACAAAGAACTCCAATGAATCATGCTCACATACCACATTCACTAGACTATCAAGATCCAAAGGATGATAATTTGCATCATCTTCAATATTCTCCTTCTCCTTAGGCTTTGTAGGCAATTTCTTCTTGACTACTGTAGATGTCTAAAATTAATTAAATTAAATATTTAATTAATTTATCCTTTCTACATAATTAATTTACTTAATTATGTCATTCTTATTCCTATCAGAGTTAATTTAATTTAATTAATCCTATCACTATAGTCCAATAATTGATTTATTAAATAAATCAATTATTCCCTTTCTCCTAAATTCATCCAATCAATTAATTCTTCTAAACCCCCTTAGTTAACTAATTTAAATTAATTAACTTAAGTCAAGTGAGTCCTACAAATCACTTCTTCTAATCCCCACTTAAGCTAATTAATTCTCCTGGAAGCATCATTATCATTATTCTCCAATTTTTAATTCCTCAACTCATTCTCTCTCCTCTTGTAAAATCCTCCTAACTTTCCCACTTGCACTCTAATTCTTCATTGGTCCACTTAGTCTCCCTTGCTAATCATTTGCACATTCCTAATCTTCATGATTAGAGAAAAGTCAACCATTTTCCATAAATGGCTTTCCCCTCTCACCTTCCAAACCTTAAATGCATCAACTTTGGTCATTTCAAGGATTTAAAATTCTCTCACTTTCCAATGCTCCCTCACTTCCCAAGGAATTTTTAATTCCTTTTCTCTTTTCATTTTCCCATGCAATCCATTATTTGAGAATTTTTAATTCTCTTGTCCTTCCCCCAAGGAATTTTAAGTTCCCCTTTATTCTCCCAATGTACTTGGGGATCTCTTCCCCATGTACCTTGAGGTGTGTAGAGACAAGAAACTCCTTTATGGAAAATCTTTTGGTCTCCACACCTTGTCCTCTCAATCCACTTCACCCCTTTCTATCAATCTTGACCCTTCATCTCAAATCAATCCTATCCCTCCATTATTTTCCTTTCAAAGCTATAAATTTTGGGTCTCCTCCATTTCATTTTCATCTCATCTTAGTGCAATCTCATGTTGTTGAAATAGGGCTAGAATCATATCCAAGAGAATCACCATTATAGGCAAATCTAGGCAACCACACTTAGTTATCCATTTGCATCCATTAATCATCCATCCATATACCATTGCATTGTTGTGTGTGGAGAGCAATCCACAAATCTACAAGGAGCCAATCCAATCATGCTAAGGAGGGGCACATCCTTGGCTTCACCAAAGGCTCAAACCAAGGAACAAGATGACTTCTTGCAAGGTATAAAGGTTCTTTGTGCTTTTGTTTGAATTTTATGTTTGTTTGTGTTTAAACTAACCTTTTTACCATTGTTAAGAATTCCCTTGGTTCATTTTGGCCTGCCTAGTGGGACCCACATCCCATTTACTAATCTTGATTTTTAGTGTTTTTGAAGTTTTTAGCTGTAGGTCTCAAATCAATGTTTGCATTTGCAAACCGGTATTTCCGACTTGTTGTTTCGACATCTTCGCAGTGAAATTTAAATTTTTGAACCCGCCTTTTTTGCAGAATTCATACTTCAATGTCTTCGCCTGTGGATTGATGTCTCCACCCAGTGTCTTTTGACACTTTATTTTGAGCTTTTATTTCGCATTCTAACAACTTTTAAAAAAAAAAAAACATTAAAAATTGGTTAAAAAGAACAAAAACAACTAATTAGGCACTTTTACTTTTTAGTTTTTAGCAGGATTTGCAATTTTTAGGCTAATTAGTTAATTTTTGGGAAAATCAACACATTAGCTTCTGCGCAGATGGTTGACATCTGTGCTCTGGTTCAGCGTCTGCACTCTATTTGGCATCTGTGTCGGACCTGATTTCCCACTTAGATTTAAAATTCAAAAATTTAATATTTTTGTCTTAGTCGTTCTTATTTGCGATATTTTGACATATGCGCAGACGCTTAACGTCTGCATGGATAATTAATTTGGTAGTTAGAATTTGAAATTTAAAAATTTCAACTTCCCACTTTCTATAATTTTGTTTTGTAGTTGGGCCTACTTCTGTGTCTGCATAGACGTTTGACGTCTGTGTAAATGTTCGACGTTTGCGCCTATGTTTTGGTGTCTACACTGAGGCTTTAGGAATTTTTGGTTACTGATTTGAATTTGAGTTTTTGTAGGTGCTCACATGTGTCCAATGCATAATTTTGAAACTACTAATCTATTTGTTGCATCATGTTTGTCCAAGACATAATTTTTCCAACAATCATTAGTTCATTTTCTTGCTTTCCTAGATTAGATAACATTTAATTTGTGGGATTAAAAAATAACCATCATCTTTCGTGTCTTGTACACTTGCACAAATGTAGGGTGGACCCACCATTGCACTAAGTATCCTCTCCCCTTTCCTTCATGGACTTTGGGTGAAGAGAAAGGTGATCAACAACACTCGATTTTTCTTTTTGTAGATGTTGTCATGAAGGATGCACCCGCCTCCGTCAAGCAAATCAATACAAGATTTTGAGAGATCCCGTGCAACATGGAAACAAATCTCAAGTTGTGGGTGAACTCAAAATGAGAAATGAATCTCTGGGTTATGGGCTGACTCCCTTTGAATAATTCCTAAAACTAATGAAGGGTATGGAAAAGAGTAAGAAATGATTGAAAAAAATTGAAAATTTAAACTATTCTAGGAGGTGATGCACCAAGTTGATTTCTAAAATGACACCAATTCTTGCTCGAACCACCAATTTGCACAATGAAACTCTTGATTCATTACACATAAATATTTCATACAAAGGATCTTTAATTCAATCAATTTGACAGGAAAGAGACCTTTCTCTGTTGGTATTTTGGTATGGTTTTGTCATTGATGTCAACACCTACTAACACTTATCAACTCTGGCACTTTGGAGAATCAACAAAATTCACCGGCAAAGCAAATGACTTATGCACAGTCACCGGTATCTGGTACACCGGCAGGATATAATGTTCATCGACACTTGGAATGGCATGGAAAACACTTGGTTATGTCAAAGACATTGTTTGGACACTTCATCTTGAAGATTTGTTTATTGGCATACTCGTATTTGCATATTTGTTGTTACTGACAAATAGGTCCAGGTTACACACCAACAAGTTTATCTTTTCCAGATCAACATGACACACTATGGAGATGTTTTATTATTGTTGTAAATGCATCAAGTCGACATGTTGAATCGGTTATTGCATCGGATATTGTTTTAATTGTAAATTGATTTTATTGTAATATCCTTTAGAGCTGACCTACTAAAATTGGTCTTAGGTTATGGTATAAATGTAAGATCTTAGTTGTAAGATCGAATGTGGAATGCAAAAAAGGATTGTGTGAAGGTATATGCAATAATAAGCAGAGCTATACACATAGACATCATTTGGAGGTTGAAGGAGGGTTTTTGTGAAGACAATCAGAACTACACCGGTACTAAATCTAGCATAGAAAGATGCTAATTTGAGCAGTACATCCTTATTGGATTTAACCATCCAATTGTAGTCAATGTGACTCCTATTTTGTGTTTGAGCAGTGAGCTCTAGGCACTTGGCCTTTCTGCATGTGCAGACCCCATTTGTATACACTTACTATCTGCAGTAATATCATTTGATTGTGGGTAAGGTTTCCCACCATGGTTTTTCCCCTTACAGGGTTTCCACGTACAAATATTGGTGTTATGTGTTGTGGATGACTTTTTCTTTTTGTTTCATGCATTAATCCTTATCGGTATTGCAATTAACTGATAAAACTATCTACCGATATAAAAGATTGGTTTACCGATATTAAGCATTAAGTTGGTTAAGTTGTTTTTGGTTTGAATTTATTAGACAACTAATTCACCCCCCCTTCTCAATTGCCTCCGAGACCTAACAATTGGTATTAGAGCCTAGTCCTCTTTTGCAGAAGTTTAATAGCTTGAGGAGATCCAATGTCTACTAACTATTTTAGGAAGGAGAGTCCTAAACTTGATGGAACCAACTATGGCATATGGAAGATCAGAATGGAGACACATCTAAATTACATTGGAAAGGACATCTAGGATGTTACAAAGAATGACTATATTGCTCCTACTCAGAATCAACCTAATCCACCTAACTTGACTAAAGATGAGGAAAATGATTGCAAAGCAAGAGAAGCACTTTTAAGTGCATTATCAGATCAGCAAATCATGGGATTATCAGATAGGTCTACAGCTAAAGCTATTTGGGATCATCTGGAAACACTGAATGAAGGAGACTCCATAGTCAAAATTGCAAAACTTGAAAGCTTCCGGGTGAGGTATGAAAATCTGAAAATGGAAGAAGATGAAAGGATTTCTGCTTTTATGGAAAGAGTAAATGAAATTGTTTTGGGTATTAAATGTTGTGGAGGAACTTTAAGTGAAGATGAAATTGTTTCAAAAAATTTAAGAGTATTGCCATCGGCATATAAAATGAAATTTACTGCTATAAATGAGTTAAGAACAATGCCTAATACATTAGTAACTAGGGATACATTGATTGGAAAACTTTCAACTTTTGAAATTGAGGAATTTGGTCCTGTTGCCACTATAAAGACAGATTTGGCTTTTAAAGTGTCTACATCATTTGCACCATCATTTGACAAGTCTGATTGGAAAGCCTTTTATGCAAGAGAACTTGAAGAAACCAGGAGAGAAAATGAAGAACTTGAAGAACTTGAAGCACTATTTGCAAGAAAAATGCCTAAAGGTCCAGTTGGAAGTAAGTATGAAGGTAAAGCACCCTTTAAATATTTTAACTATAATAAGATTGGTCATATGGCTTCAAGATGCCCTGATAGAAATGCTAGAATAAGAGAAGAAGCTAAAAGAACATACAAGCCTAACCTTGAATATCAAAGATACAAATTTAAGAAGAATAAAAACAAATCTTGTTATCTTGTTGATGAAGGAGTGACTGATGATTCTGATGAGGATCCGACAGACAATGGATGGGTTTTTGTTGCTATAATAGAAGATCAACTGGAACCTACTGTTAAACTAGTAGAATAGGCCTTGGTAGCTAAAATTGAAGTTAAGGATGAATGGATCATTGATTCAGGATGCTCACATCATATGACTTGTGATAAAAGTAAATTCTTGACTTTTCAGGAATATAATGGAGGTCTAATGAGATTTGGAGATGATAAATCTTGTTTGATCAAAGATAAAGGTACAATATCTCTTGATGGTAAGCATAATACTGACAATGTTTATTATGTTGAAGGTTTAAAGCATAATCTTTTGAGTGTTGGTCAATTAGTTGAGAAAGGATTTCAGTTACAATTCAAAAATGGAAAATGCAAAATCATGAATAGAATTGGTTTGGAAATTGCAACCGGTAATCAAACTAGAGGTAATATCTTCCATTTGAATAACAATGAAAATACATGCTTGATTGCACATATTGATGGAAGTTGGCTATGGCATAAGAGACTCTGCCATGTAAATTTTGATTGCATGGTAAAAATCAGTACTACTAAGGCAGTTAGAGATCTACCTAAGATTGTTAAGCCTCACAATTCAGTATTTAAGGAGTGTCAATTTGGAAAACAAGTTAGATCTACTTTCAAAAGTATTCCAGAAAAATCCAATAATGCTCTTGATTTAATTCATACTGATTTATGTGGTCCAGCTAGAACTAAAATTTTACAAGGTGATAGATATTTCATGCTAATCATTGATGACTATTCTAGAATGTGTTGGGTTACTTTTCTCAGAGAAAAATCAGAAGCACTTGGGAACTTCAAGCTATTCAAAGCAATGGTAGAAAATGGAACTGGTAAGAAAATCAAATGTCTAAGATCAGATCAAGGAGGAGAATTTACATCTAAGGAATTTAATGCATTCTATGAAGTGAATGGAATCAGAAGACAACTATCAACACCTCGAACACCACAACAAAATGGAGTTGTAGAAAGGAAAAATAGAACTATCTTGGATGCAACTAGAAGTATGTTATCAGAAGAAAACCGACCACATGTATATTGGAGAGAAGCAATAAGTACAACGGTCTATACATTCAACAAAGTTCACATCAAAGGTAAAACCGGTAAGACCCCTCATGAACTATGGTTTGGTATTACTCCTACACTTAAATATTTCAGAATATTTGGAAGCAAATGTTATATCAGAAGAGATGAGTATATTGGTAAATTTGATCCTAGAAGTGATGAATGAATATTTCTTGGTTATTCATCTAAGAGTCAAGCATATAGATGTTTTAACAAAAGATTGCAGAAAATTGTTGAGAGTACAAATGTGAAGATTGATGAACAATTCAGAGGAACTTCAAGGTATATAGACTCTAAACCGGCAATAGAAATTCTGACAAATGAACCTACACTGAACCCATCGGTACAAAATGAAGATCCACTTACCCCAGTATCATCTGAAATTTCCACTATAACTAAGGAACAACAACAAACAAAGACACCTCGGTATGTAAGACTAAATCATTCGGAAGATCAGATAATTGGAAACAAGTATAAAGGAGTTATGACAAGAGGAAGATTGGAAAATGAAGAGGTATGTCTTATTTTTCAAATTGAACCATCATCTGTTAATGAGGCATGTGAAGATGAACACTAGATTAAAGCTATGGAAGAAGAATTAGAGCAAATTGAGAAGAATAACACTTGGACATTAGTTCCATGGCCTAAAGACAAAATTGTGATTGGAGCCAAATGGGTATTCAGAAACAAACTTAATGAAGATGGCAAGGTAATCAGAAATAAAGCAAGACTAGTTTGTAAGGGATATTCTCAGAAAGAAGGAATTGATTACAATGAAACCTTTGCACCGGTAGCTAGAATTGAGGTAGTTAGATTATTTTTGGCTTTTGTAGCACACAAGAACTACAAAGTATATCAAATGGATACTAAATGTGCATTTCTAAATGGAGATCTTGAAGAAGAAGTTTACATTGAACAACCTAATGTATTTTCTTTGACAGATAACAAAGATATGGTTTGCAAGTTAAGAAAAGATTTGTATGGGTTGAAGCAAGCTCCAAGAGCTTGGTATGCAGGATTGGATAAGTATCTTTTGAAAATTGGTTTTTCTAAAGGTAATGCTGACAACAAATTATATTACAAAGTGACTAATGATGACATCTTGGTTATAGAAGTTTTTGTTGATGATATAATCTTTGGAGGAGAAGATGGATTATGTAAAGACTTTTCTATTGAAATGCAAAAAGAATTTGAAATGTCTATGATTGGAGAAATAAAATTCTTTTTAGGATTGCAAATTTCTCAGACTGATAAAGGTATATTCTTGAGTCAATCCAAGTACTTGAAAGAGTTACTTAAGAAATTTGGGATGGATAACTCTAAACTGGTAAGCACACCTATGACTACAAATGACAAATTATCACTAAGGGATGAATCTACACCTGTCAATCCAACTAGGTACAAATCTATGATAGGAGGTTTACTATATTTGACACAAACCAGACCTGATATCATGAATGCAGTATGCATTGTTTTAAGATTTCAAAGTAATCCTAGAGAAAATCATGAATCAGCTATAAAAAGGATTTTTCGGTACTTACAAGGCACTACAAATCTTGGATTATGGTATCCTAGAGATGAAAACTTTGAATTATGTGCATATACAGATGCAAATTGGGTAGGAGATGTGGATGATAGAAAAAGCACCACTGGTGGAGCATTTTTTCTTGGAAGCACATTAATTTCTTGGTTGAGTAAGAAACAAAGTTGTACATCTTTATCAACAATAGAATTAGAATATGTTGTAGCAACAACTAACTGTACTCAAGTATTATGGCTTAAGCAAATGTTGAAGGACATAAAGGTAAAGTGCAAGGAACCTATTACTATCTATTGTGATAACACTGCAGCAATTGATATATCTAAGAATCTGGTATTACATTATAAAACCAAACATGTTTTTATCAAACTGAATTTTCTAAGGGAAAATGTGGAAGCAAAAGTAATAAAACCAGTTTATGTGAATACTAAAGAGAAGATTGCAGATATTTTCACTTAACCTCTACCTAAGGAGACTTTTGAATATCTCAAAGATCAGCTTGGGGTCATACCCCCACTGGTAGAGACTTAGGAAGTTGATGTTTGTCATCATCTGACAAAATTAATAGAGAAATCTTTTACTCCGGCTTTGATGAGGAAGCTACTTCTTAGGGGGAGTAGTTGGTATACTAAATTGGTTGGTATTTTGTATCTGAAAAATGTTCTAATTATTTCTACTTTGGCATTTGATGTCAAATGGGGAGAGATTGATATGGAAAAACACATTATCTTTTGGAGAGAGATTGTTACTCTCTGTTTCTGTATTTTGATTTCTAGTTATGATCTCTTTTGGGAGATTGTTGGCTTTTGGTATTTGGCATCTCTATTTTGGCTCTTTGATGGTTTTTCCATCTTGTGTTGCCATCAATGCCAAAGGGGGAGATTGTTGGTATTTTGGTATGGTTTTGTCATTAATGTCAACACCTACTAACACTTATCAACTCTAGCACTTTGGAGAATCAACAACATTCATCGGCAAAGCAAATGACTTATGCACAGTCACCAGTATCTGGTACACCAGCAAGATATAATGTTCACCAACACTTGGAATGGCATGGAAAACACTTGGTTATGTTGAAGACATCGTTTGGACACTTCTTCTTGAAGATTTGTTTATTGGCATATTCATATTTGCATATTTGTTGTTACCAGCAAATAGGTCCAGGTTACACACCGACAGGTTTATCTTTTCTAGATCAGCATGACACACTATGGAGATGTTTTATTATTGTTGTAAATGCATCAAGCCGACATGTTGAATTGTTTATTGCATCGGATACTATTTTAATTGTAAATTGATTTTATTGTAATATCCTTTAGAACCGACCTAATAAAATTGGTCTTAGGTTATGGTATAAATGTAAGATCTTATTTGTAAGATCGAATGTGGAATGCGAAAAAAGGATTGTGTGAAGGTATATGTGAGAATAAGTAGAGCTATACACGTAGACATCATTTGGATGTTGAAAGAGGGTTTTATTAAGACAATCAGAACTACACCGGTACTGAATCCAGCATAGAAAGATGCTAATTTGAGCAATACATTCTTATTGGATTTAACCATCCAATTGTAGTCACTGTGACTCCTATTTTGTGTTTGAGCAGCGAGCTCTAGGCACTTAGCCTTTTTGCATGTGTAGACCCCATTTGTATACACTTACTATCTACAATAGTATCATCTGATTGTGGGTAAGGTTTCCCACCATGGTTTTTCCCCTTATAAGGTTTTCACGTACAAATATTGGTGTTATGTGTTGTGGATGACTTTGTCTTTTTGTTTCATGTATTAATCCTTACTGGTATTGCAATTAACTGATAAAACTATCTACCGGTATAAAGGATTGGTTTACTGGTATTAAGCATTAAGTTGGTTAAGTTGTTTTTGGTTTGAATTTATTAGACAACTAATTCACACCCCCCCCCCTCTTAGTTTCCTCTAAGACCTAACATTCTCAACCAACAAGATTGAATTAACTGAACACAAAGCATAACCTATGATTTTATGTATGAGACAAAATTTAAAAGGCTATAAAGCATAGCACAATAAAATACTCTCAATCATGCACAAAATAATATGAATCCTAAAATTGAAGGCAAAAAATTTGAAAGCTTTATTCTAAAATCTGTCTTAAACTGCAAAAAATGAGCTACAAGAAGAATTCTCTATAATGAGCATGAGAATAATAATCAAGAACTAGTGAAAAAAGAAAAACTTTTTCCACTTTATACAAAAAGGCCTGACAAGAGGCAAAGAAATCAAACTCCAAGCGAACCGAAGTGAACTCCAACTAAAAAATATCTCCTCCAAAGTCTGATCCACGAGAAAAAATAAAAAAGCCATGAAAATAGGCTTCAAATCATACAAAAATATGTGAAACACATCTCAATCTCTTGGTCAACTCATAGTTGACCCATGTGGCACTCAAACTAAAGGACTAAATCCCCAAAATCATGAGAAAAATCCATGCAAAACTCCACCTCAAATTCAATTCCACCCTCTAAAGCTACCATATAACTACTGAAAACCTGTCTCAAACTCCCTCTGAAACTGCAATTACCATATTGATTATTTTATTTATATATTTAGAAGTATTTAAATAAATATTGAAAAAATCTTTATGTTGCTTTTTTTTTGCTTTTTTTCTTCTATTTATATAAATAAAATAAAAAATAATTTATTATATCAATATTGGTGTATTTTTATTTCTGTATATTATACCATTATTAATATATTAATTATAATAATAAAAAGTACAAACATGAAATAAAGTCTTTAAAAGACTTTAGGGGTTTTTAAGCCTCCCACGGCTAACATATTACATGCATAATTTGTTTCTTAAAACAAATAAAATAAAATAAGCCCATTTGAATCATTGGGGCATGCAACAAAAGATGAAAAACCCTAAAAAAAACTTTATTCCTTCTTTCTTCATAGAGAAGCTTCACTTTGTTGTCATGCGTGAGTTTTCTTGTTGGAGCTAGGGTTTGAGTGTTGATAGCTGGAACTAGGAGTTTTGCATGATTTGGAACATGTTACACAGTTTATCTCCCTGCTCTTGTCATTTAATCTCTTTGCAAAGAAATAATTAAATGGTTTTGTTTTAATTCATGTACCAATTCTTGATGATCAGATCTTTGTGAATCTATTTGATATGTCGCATATGACATTTTTATCACTGATTTTTAAAAAAAAAAATTACCTCCATGGATGCTCTCTATAGGCAGATGATATGAATCTTCTATCATTAATCTGAAACTCATTTGTCTTACATTATGGGACTGTTCTCATAGGCTTAGCTATTTTATTACTATATTTTGTACCTGAAGGATGTAGAAGACAACATGTTTCTTTTAATGATATTTCATAAACAATGTTGTTGTTGACGCATTATTGACTTCTTCTCTTTGTGTAGCAGTCTTTAATCTTATGCTTGTTATTCTTTTGGACTATTCTCTTATGATAATTTGGAGGACCATCATGGATTGCATTTATGACCTTTAAATGGTAAAACTCATTGACTACCATATGACTGATCAACTGCTTTGTCTTATGAGTCTGCACCTTAAATTGGTGACATTTGCTCTTGATTGGTTTTATATGAAAATTGTCTTAGCCTCTGTCTTTGGTATTATGAGGTATTAAATACCTTTCCTCACTATGATAAAAAAAAATCATATTGGTCTAGAGATGTTGCTTATTGTCCTTATTGTGGTTCAATTTATGATTGTCATGATAGTCTTCTAATGGCACAGTGGTGGTTACTTTATATTGAGTATTCTTTCTAAGTGTCATCTTTGACTTGACCTCTGAGTACATTCATTGTGTTAAGATTGAAAATGCTTTTCTCACTGTCTTTCTGCACCAAATCATTATCTATTTGTTTCTATGCCAGATCAGTCTCTGGTATAGGTGTATGATGCAATTATACTATTTATCTTTAAAATTTATGTCTATGTAGCTATAGTTGTCATATTTCCTAAGTTCTTCTTGATGATATGCTCCTTATGAACGGAGGCTGCTAAATATTGAATTATGATTTCTGCTACAGTTCATCTTCATAGTTGGTGAATGCTCTTTCATTGTCATTATCAACTTTCTTTGATCATTTATTATCTTGATTATTGATGTTGCTCTAATGGGTGTCTGTCTTTACCACTTTTCACAGACTCTCATCATACTGTCCAGCTACTAATGCATGATTGTGAAACAAATCTCTTTCTCAATGCTATCTTCTAGAAGCTATTATTGAGTGTATCATTACCATCTGTAGCGTGACTTAACCATGGATCTTTGTAGCTGCAAATATTGCCCTTATTGTCCTAAACAAAGTGTGACTACATTAGTTCTTATGACTATCAATTTGTGTAAACTGTCATTGATAGTCTTTGAAACTGTACATGTAGATGCTCAATATGCACTGTGCATGATTATTTCTATGACTAACAATCCTTTGTGTATGATACTCATGAAATTCAGAGAATACATAATGTTATGAGGCTAATGATGACATTTTTGAAGGATCTTTGTGAGTTCCAGACATCATTGGACCTTTTTAGTATGCTACACATTATTGCTTCTTTTCTTGTCATTGCATCATGATTGTCCATGAGTTGTTGTTGACAGTTCTCTTCATTCTCTGTGACTGCAAATCCTTATCAATTTGACTTCTAGTATAATTACTATACTTTTCTTTGCACAAGACTTTGGTTTGGCACATGTCCTTGAGGACTATGTAGAATGTCTATTGCATTGTCATGTTGAATCAGTCCTCTGAATTGCAAATACCAATTCATTGTCATTTTTATATCACAAACCTTGTTCCTTATGGATATAGAAACTTTATACACCTGTATGAGACTATTGTAGTTTGTGATCTTTTACCTTTGGACAAACGTCATTTTAAGTTCATATACCTTGCTCATTATTTGACTACCCATGTCATGATTGGGTGACATCTTCTTGTAATGACTGTCCAAGGCTGATAAGTCATAAGGATTGCTACAATTTATGTTGGGATCCTATGAAATATTTATCTACATGCATCTATGTCTTTTTCTATAACTAATACCACAAACTCTATGCCCTTGGTGAGGAATACATATTGCATTAAGCCACTCTTATTATGACTATCTGTCCTACATCTTTGTGAGCTTCATTAGGTCTCAAAAATTGTATCCCAATGAACTTGAAGTTGTCTACTATTATTTTTGAGTTCTTTGTCATGTAATATTATAAGAAAACTTCATTTGTTGTCCATTTTCCTAGGTCAGATACCTTTTTCATTATAGCTGTCATTTCTTATGACCGTTCTCATGGGAATGTGTATTGATATTGATCATTGTGCCTGCTATTGTCCTTCACTAATAAGACCTTTCTTTCAAATATAGGTACTATTCACTATGATATCGATTCTTTTTTTAATTCTTTCCCTCTAAATTCACACATTTATGGTCTTTGACTATTATTTGTAACTCAAGGGATTGCCTTTTATTGCATATAGATAGTGATTTTATAATTGTCACTTGGATTACCTTTCATACTGGTGATGCCTAATGTTTCTTATAACCATTTGATAATACATATTCTCCTTCCTCATTGAATGATCACAAGTCTCTCCATTCTATAATGCTAGGAGGATTGTACTCTCTATTCTTCTCATGTTACAGTGACTGTCATAGACAGTGATACTTATGTTATTGTGAAGGACATTCATTGGTTGTGCAGGGCTCCCATTCTTCACCTTATCTTCTACAATTACCATGTTATCATCACTAATATGCTTGTCTAATGGTTATGATATGTTTCTCTTCATCATTGTTTCTTTGTGTTCTTATGGTTGTCCTTCACATAATACAATTCTCTTTAAGGATCCCTTCATTGTGATTATACTGAATTTTCTCGTGGGCTGCCTTATGTGTATTCACATTGCTTTGTATTTGATTTTAATCTTTTGTTCTACAATGTGGTCTGTCCTGATACATTGGTACCTTGATTCAACTGTGATTGCTACTAAGCCATGGCATGGATTAATGGATGTCTTTTTCTCTTATGATATCATTGATTTAGTCACCTGTCATATATACAGTGCAGTTCATTTATTGTTGTATATGTTGTCATAGGATGGTGGCCTATACTGTCATTGGATGAAAATATATGGGACCATGAATATAGTTGCATTCGTGTTTGATAGCTGATTAGTGTCACCTTGTGAGTGATGACTAGTATGTTGATCTCAACCCTTGTGGGAGCTCATTTTAACCCACATACTTGATATTCATGAAATCTATATCTGCACATGAAACAAACAAGTTAGATAAAACATGATGCTTGTTGTTATCTCATGGCATCCTGTTGATCCCTCTAATATTTGTTGCTTTATCTAAATTGATTTATTCCATTAGTAGTCTGATATATATGTGTATGCGTAGATTGTTAGAGAATAGAGATCCTAAGCTCTAACACATCTGTTCTTCACCCTTTGCAGGTATACTAGGAGCACTTATGAGCACGAAGAAACAAAGATGCAACTTCAACTAACCAACGGTTCATTATTCAAAGGCAATGATAGATCTTTCTTTCTCTCATTCTATTTAAAGATATGTTTGTCATTCTACTTGTTGCATTTATCAGTCATACCCATGGCTTGTGTGGGTAACCTTACACATTCTTTGTAATGCAAAATCTATTTTATGCAATATTTTACTGTTGTTTTCTTGAGAAATACTTGCATAGTTAAATAAACTTCCATTTTGGAAACATGACGTGAAAAATAAATATTTCTATAAAAAAAAATTTGTGTACCTTTCTTCATCTGCAATGTGTAAGGCCTCATTAGGCCACCAAATTTAGATGTAGAAAAAATTGGTAACATTTTTTGCGACCTCTCAGGGGTGTTTTCCTACCAAACAAATAGTATCCAGTAGCCTTTGTTGCATCCATTGGGCACATAGTCATGCCTTCTCTTCCACTTGAAACCTCTTATAACTCAACTATTAGAAAACCAAACAACAACAAAAATGAAACATAAAATGAAACATGGCTCCACAAATGAGCCTTCAAGTTGTGCAGCAACTGCTTATTGAAATAAACTAGCCTAAAACATAACTAAAAGATGTGCAACAAACTCACTTATTGAAACAAACTGAAAATAGACCTACTCTACCCTAAGCTACCCAACATGGTTGTGAATCAAACAAAACCATTGAGTAGTTTTGAAAAGTAACCGCCCTTTCTTGACAAAATGTCATATTGTGCATGTATTTGGATGGCTACAAAGAGAATCGGGATGAAGATATGCTTTAGAAAATACTGTATAACCTCTTTAATAATGAAAAAAAAATCTTCTACCTCTTTCATCTGTTCATACTCACATCCCTTTTCAAATGAAGAGATGATTGGTATGCAAACCTCTTCTGCTATGCGTTCATGATCAAGATCTTCGACCTTCAAGCTTTCATGCTCAGATGAAAGCATGACTTGTAATGTTGTGTTGTCCTCCTTTTTGGATAGGTGTCTGATAGGAGAACCTCTTGAATCAGAAGGCTCATGTGTCACACCTATTTCTTCTTGATGAATTATTTCATTACTGCCATCTACTATAAAATTTGCCTTACATATGTCTTGATCATCATCAACAAATAAAGGAAGCTCAATATGAATCAGTCCTTGCTCTTGGGTTTTTAGTTCTAGATTGTAAACCATTTCTACCTCAAACAATAGATCTGCCTTATCATATTGAACATTATCTGCATGTGTTACCTCTTCTGTCATAGGCAAAGATACTATGGCTGGAGGTGCTTGCCTGAAACTAGGCACAGAAAGAATCTAATCTTTCTAAAATTGAACCGATAAAGCCTTGATTCGCTCATTCTTTTCTACCATCACCTCTGCAAGCTGTTCTTCATATTATCTTTTTTGGTCCCCCATCTCTTGCTTGCAAAGATGAATCTGATAAGCCAGGTCATCCTCTTCAACACTATCATCCCGTTGTCCAGAAATCATGATATTTTCTTCTTGTGGTAGATCTTCATCATCTTCTTGCCAGTTCATGTATACACAAATATGAATATTTTCTTGAACTTGTGGACCTTTTTTCTCATATGTGTCCTGCACTGAATATATAGAAACTATGTAATTGTGATGCCCCTGATGGCTTTGACCTTGGATTTATTTGGGGTAAGTGCAGTGATTATGAATCTTAGGTTGGCAAAGGACTGAATTCCCTCTATAAGTTTGTAACATATCTTTTAACTCTTGGATTCCTTGGGATGGGGATGATACAACAAGGCTTTGAGGTGCTTCTTGATACTCTAGGGCTGGAATAATAGTTATAATTGGGGCTGATAATAGCATGTTTGGCTATATTAATGGAAGAATTGGCATTAGTGCTCTAGGCGTTAGCTTCCGAGCTAGAACTAGACTATTCTCTTCTCTAATAGCAACATTAGAAGCATCTGGCAAGGTAAAACCTCCCATAGACTAAATCATTACAGATATATCACTATTAAGAGATCTCAAATAATACAAGAAAGCATGATCATTGGTGGCTCTTACTGATGTTAGAATCCTACTCCATGTCCTTTAGAATCTATCATTTAAATCGGACATGAGCTCATGCTGTGCTCTCTTTATTGTAGATAATTGTTCTATTAATAACAAAATGTTGGATCTATCCTCAAAGCGTTCACTTAAAGCACCTCCTAATTGATCCGAGGTACTAATAGATGCTACAGGTAGCTGTTTGAATCACTGTAGTGCCTTTCTCTTAAATGACATGGCAAGTAATATGATGCTAACATTCTCCTGTGTGATATTGTGAACTACACACAGTAATGCAATATCTCTGATGTGATCTACCACCATTGTTTGGTCTTCACTAGTGAAATATGGTAAACTCTTCAATGAAACCGAAGGTAAATCATCATACTATGTCAAAATCAAGGGGGTGCCTCGATCAAATGACACAAATGGCTGATTCCTTGGTGGATTTTGAGCCATCTGAATTAGTGCTTATATTGCTAATACATCTTTTAAATGCTAATTATATCTGATCTTGAAACCAGTATCACAGAGTCACCAGGTATTTGTGCTAAAAACCTCTGAAAGTATAAAAGTTGTTGTTCAATTCCCAAAATAGCAATATAAAATAAGTATGTTCCTAAACTAAGAATTAGTTCAGGGTCCCACTAGGCATGCCAAAAATTGTTGTCATGAAGGATACGCCTGCTTCCGCCAAGCAAATCAATACTAGTACTTGAGCGATCTCATGCAACATGGAAATGAATCTTGAGTTGTGGGTGAACTCAGAATGAGAAATGAATCTTCGGGTTATGGTATGACTCCCTTTGAATACCTCCTAAAACTAATGAAGGGTATGGAAAAGAGTAAGAAATGGTTAAAAAAACTAAAAATTTAAACTATTCTAAGAGTTGATGCACCAAGCTGATTTCTAAAATGACAAGGATTCTTCCTCAAACCACCAATTTGCATAATGAAACTCCTGATTCATTACACATAAATATTTCATACAAAGGATCTTTAATTCAATCAATTTGACAGGAAAATGTTGGTGTAAATAATTATTCATCATGGATATTATTACACCTTACTTAAGTTTACTTAGGAAATGCATTTCATAGTAGTTTGGGTATGAGACACTTGGGTGTTTGTGCCACATTGGGATAGTGTGTGTAGGAGAATTTCCACCTTTTATGGTGTTGATCTTGTTGTTACACTCCACATTCAGTGGGTGATCCACCTCATGTGGAATATTATATTGTTTCTCCTACCTACCCACACCTATTTTCTACCTAACCTCATTTCTTATTGAGCCACATGTCATGTTTGTGTGCTCACATATCTATATAACCTTGCCTATATAAGGAGGCTCATATTCATTGTATGTAACGAACGATTGATGATCCAGTTGATCAATATTTTCATCTTGATAGAATATAGTTTATTTCTATCATATATTTTGTCTCTCTTATTTTTGTTTTCCATTGCCTCTTGATTTGGCAAAATCTCACATGGTATCAGAGCCATTAGAGTGTCATTGGTTTGCTAATTGAGAGAAATTTGATGCTATTTGGTGTTGTGTATTTTGGAGTTATCTATTACAGGTTATTATTGAAGCTTGATGGATCAAATATGAGGTTACCATTGGATTGAGGAGGACCAAGAAAGTCAGTTTTGCCTTTTGTTTCATCCAAATCAGACTTCAGAGACCAAATCTAGAGGCATTTGAAGTTTGACGCTGCGGCAGAAATTTTCCAGAAATTATAATTTTGCAGATAGTTTTCAAATAGTGATATCTCACTCATCCGAACTCCTTTTTTCAAACAATTTTTTTTGTTTTGGGGTAGAATTTTGTGTTCTGAATAATGGCATAGGAGTTTTTGGATTTGTGCATACAGGTTTTTTGGAAATCATGAAATCCCAATTTTTACAACTTTGGAGGCTTCGTTTGGGCTCATATGGACTACTTTTCAGGTGCCGCTTTTTTTGAAAGTGCATATTTTTTCATCTACTTTCATAATCTACCATCTGTTTGTAGTGATTTTAAGTAGAAATTGTACTTTCAGTAGTTGGCCATTTTTGGCATATTTGGTACTTGCATTTTGCTTGGATCTCAGTTTAGATCACTAGCAGTATTTGTTGAAGTCTCTTAGATCTCATTTTGAGAAGTTGTAAATTGAAATAAGAAGTCCACTTTGCCTTGTTTTGCAAGTGGCCCATTATATACACACTAAGTATAAAGTGCCAAAATCACCATTTTGGGGGGATTTCTTGATTGAGTATTTTGGGGGGGTGCCTTGTGTGATTGTGCCTCTCTCTATCTTGTATTTTTTTATTTTGGTGCTAGGGGTTCTCCTAAATTTCCACTTTTAACTCATAATTATGCATCATGGAAAATTAAGGCATGGAGTAAACTAATGGAAAAAGGACACAATCATTATGTAAATGAAACTATTACATCACCACTTGATCCTAAGGCTGATCCTAATGCTCAAATTGAATGGCTTACTAAGAATGCTATGGCACTTGAAACTCTTAGAAAGTATGTATCAGATGACCTCATTTTTCAGATTGATAAGTGTACAATAATTAAAGAGGCTTGGGATATTTTTAAGAAATTGTATGGTCATGTTGATGAGATTAAGGCTACAAGCTTGATAGTGAACTCACAACTTTGGATCCCAAGGATTTTGATACAATCCAAGATTATGTCACAAAAGCAACTGAGCTAAGAGAAAAGCTAAAGGATTATGGAATTGACAAAAAGGATGCTCAATTGGTTTATAACTTGTTGGGCAAGCTTCCTTCAGAGTATGCAGCCTTTGTATCTAGCTTTCACACCCATAGGTTAGCTCAAGGTTCTTCATACACTTCTCCCTCATTTGATTCATTCACAGAGATGTTGATACTTGAGCAATCTAAGTTGACCATGATGGGGATTCTCAAATCTTCAAAGTCACAAGCTTTGGTGGCTAATAAAGGGAATCAAAGTAATTAAGGAAAAGGCAAGAATCAAAAGCAACCTAAGTCAAAACCACAACAATATGGAGCACAATCTTCCTCTCCACAACAAGGTGATTCACCATTCTCACCTAAGAGGAAATCATTCAAGGATAATCTTTTTTGTGGATATTGCAAGAAGTCAGGACATGATGAACATCATTGTTATAAGAAGGATATTGATGAGTTGAAGTATCTTCTTGAGAAGAATAGAATCAACCTACCTTCTAGAATATCTACATTGGCTTCTTCTTTCAAGAATAAAGGAAAGGATCACTCTTTTGTGACAGATAAAGGAGAGGGACAAACTCTTTGTGCTAATACAAGTCATGATTCAGGGAGATGGCTTCTAGATTCAGGGGCTTCTCATCATATGGCATCTTCACGGTCTATGTTTTCTACATTTGAGCCTTGCCACATGCCACATATTTTGATGGGCAATCATACATACATGGATGTGATTGGGAAATGATCTATTGCCATTGGGGATAACTCCTTCAATGATGTGTTGTGTGTACCCCACTTGACAAATAATCTTCTGTCCATCTATCAAATCACACATGGGGCAACTAGGAAAATTGTGGAGTTCACACCTGATTCAGTTATCATTAGAGACTTGGAGAGTGGAGCTATCATTGTGACTGGGGTGGTTGATCATGCATCTTGGTTGTACTCTTTTTTAGATTTTGGTCCTATTGATAAGGTTGGTTCTTCCTATGTTGATGATTTAGATTTTGAGAACTTTGGGAATTTGAACTTGGGGATTCTCACATGTGACCCCGTTCTTGAGCCTTGAATTTCATCTCCTTCTATTGATATCACACCACCTATTGCACTTGACGATGTAGCTAGTGCGACAGTTTTGCCTTCTTATGATTCAGTGTAGCAGGATATTTCTTGTCTTCCAGCTTCAGTTGATTGGGATGCCTACTTGACAGACATTGCAGGTTTGTTTGTGGACTCCTACATTGTAGATTTGGGAGACACCATTCATGACATTCATCTTCTCTTTGATGAAGATGATCCTTCTTTGATTGTTGTGAGGGATAACTCTGACCCTCTTGTGCATTCTCTACATGATCAATCTTTAGAGGTTGACATGATTGTGGATACTTTTGTACAACACTTGGAGGAGGTCTCTTTATATTTTGAGGAGACATATGAGTCTTTGGATATTGTTCTACATTCATCTCCACTATATCTTGAAGTTCCTTTTTCAGTAGTGTGGCACAGTTTACCACCTTTGGAGAGGGTACCTTTCAGCATCAACATGGGGACACTTGAGTAGTTTTCAGAGATTCCTTTCATCATGAGTATTTTTGCTTCATCTTCCCTTCATGGTTGGGGATACTTCATGGATACACCTTTGGTTTTGTTTCTTCCTAACAAGAGGAATGTTGTTTGATGTTCATGGAGTAGTTTCTTCATTAATCTTCTAGCTTCTATCATTGGTGCAGATTCCAGATTGAGGGGGGGCTTCCTAGTCTCTCTTCTTCTTCTCTCATATGGGGGGGACTTTTTCCTCACATGGGTTTTTTTCCTTCACATACTTCTATGAGAGTTCTTTGTATCTAGTTTTCATCTCTCTTTTGGGGGAGGGTTTTTTCCCATTGGGTTTTTCTCTCTTTCCCTGCTTTGTGAGATATTTCATTGCATTGGTTTGCATGCATTTGCATTTGTATATGGGTACCTAACATGGCCTCGTAGCCAGGACCCATCTTGCATTGTAGACTTTAGTACATTCCCTTAAGTTACACTTAAGGGGGGGTGTTGGTGTAAATAATTATTCATCATGGATATTATTACACCTTACTTAAGTTTACTTAGGAAATGCATTTCATAGTAGTTTGGGTATGAGACACTTGGGTGTTTGTGTCACATTGGGATAGTGTATGTAGGATAATTTCCACCTTTTATGGTGTTGATCTTGTTGTTACACTTCACATTCAGTGGGTGATCCACCTCATGTGAAATATTATATTGTTTCTCCTACCTACCCACACCTATTTCCTACCTACCCTTGTTTCTTATTGAGCCACATGTCATGTTTGTGTGCTCACATATCTATATAGCCTTGCCTATATAAGGAGGCTCATATTCATTGTATGTAACGAACAATTGATGATCCAGTTGATCAATATTTTCATCTTGATAGAATACAGTTTATTTCTATCATATATTTTTTCTCTCTTATTTTTTCTTTCCATTTCCTCTTGATCTTGGCAAAATCTCACAAAAAGAGACCTTTCTCAACCAACAAGACTGAATTAACTAAACACAAAGCATAACCTGTGATTTTATGTATGAGACAAAATTTGAAAGGCTATAAAGCATAGCACAATAAAATACTCTCAATCATGCACAAAATAAAATGAATCTTGAAATTGAAGGTAAAAAATCGAAAAGCTTTATTCTAAAATCTGTCATAAATTGCAAAAAATGAGCTACAAGAAGAATTCTCTGCAATGAGCATGGGAGTAATAATCAAGAACTATTGAAAAAAGATAAACTTTTTCCAATTTATACAAAAAGGCCTTACAAGAGGCAAAGAAATCAAACTTCAAGTGAACTGAACTGAACTCCAATTGAAAAATATCTCCTCCAAAGTTTGATCCATGAGAAAAACTAATAAGCCATGAAAGTAGGCTTCAAATCATGCAAAAATATGTGAAACACATCTCAATCTCTTGGTCAACTCATAGTTAACCCATATGACATTCAAACTGAAGCACTAAATCCCCAAACTCATGAGAAAAATCCATGCGAAACTCCACCTCAAACTCAAATCCGCCCTCTAAAGCTGCCATATAACTACTGAAAACCTATCTCAAACTCCCTCTGAAATTGCAATTACCATATTAATTATTTTATTTATATAAATGGAAGTATTTAAATAAAGATTGAAAAAATCTTTATATTGCTCTTTTTTTTTCTATTTATATAAATAAAATAAAAAATAATTTATTATTATATTTATTATATCCATAATGGTGTATTTTTATTTCTTTATATTATACAATTATTAATATATTAATTATAATAATAAAAGTACAAACATGAAATAAAGTCTTTAAAAGACTCTAGGAGTTTTTAAGCCTCCCACGACTAATATATTACATGCATAATTTGTTTTTTAAAACAAATAAAGAAAATAAGCCCATCCAAATCATTGGGGCATGCAACAAAAGATGAAAAACCTTTAAAACAACTTTATTCCTTCTTTCTTCATGGAGAAGCTTCACTTTGCCGTCATGCGTGGGTTTTCTTGCTGGAGCTAGGGTTTGAGTGTTGATAGCTTGAACTAGGAGTTTTGCATGATTTGGAACATGGTACACGGTTTATCTCCCTGTTCCCGCGATTTAATCTCTTTACAAAGAAATAGTTAAATAGTTTTATTTTAATTCATGCACCAATTTGGAGTTCTTGATGATCAGATCTATGCGAATCTATTTGATATGCTGCATATGACCCTTTTTTATCACTGATGTTTTTTTAAAATAATTACCTCCATGGCTACTTTCTATAGGCAGATGATATGAATCTTCTATCACTATTTTGAAACTCATTTGTCTTACATTATGGGATTGTTCTCGTAGGCTTAGTTTTTTTATTACTGTGATCTGTACCTGAAGGATGTAGAAGACAGCATGTTTCTTTTAATGATCTTTCATAAACAATGTTGTTGTTGACACATTACTGACTTCTCTTTGTATAGGAGTCTTTAATATTATGCTTGTTAGTCTTTTAAACTATTCTGTTATGATAATTTGGAGGACCATCATGAACTACATTTAGGACCTTTAAATGGTAAACTCATTGACTTCCATATGATTGATCAACTGCTCTGTCTTATGAGTTTGCACCTTAAATTGGTGTCATTTTCTCTTGATTGGTTTTATATGAAAATTGTCTTAGCCAGTGTCTTTGGTATTATGAGGTATTAAATACCTTTCCTCACCATGATAAAAATAACTCATATCAGTCTAGAGATGATGCTCATTGTCCTTATTGTGGTTCAATTTATGATTGTCATGATAGTCTTCTAATGGAAAAGTGGTGGTTACTTTATGTTGAGTATTATTTTTGAGTGTCATCTTTGACTTGACCTCTGAGTACATTCATTGTGTTAAGATTGAAAATGCTTTTCTCACTGTCTTTCTACACTAAATCATTATCTATTTGTTGCTATGCCAGATCAGTCCTTGGTATAGGTGTATGCTACGACTATATTATTTATCTTTAAAATTTCTATCTATGTAACTATAGCTGTCATATTTCCTGAGTTCTTGTTGATGATCTTCTCCTTATGAATGAAGGCTGCTGAATACTGTATTGTGATTTCTTCTACAGTTCATCTTCATAGTTGATGAATTCTCTTTCGCTGTCATTATCAACTTTCTTTGATCAATTATTGTCTTGATTATTGATGTTGCTCTAATGGGTGACCGTCTTTACCACTTTTCATAGGCTATCATCATACTAGCCAACTAATAATATATTGAAAGATATTGTGACTGTTAATGCATTGTTTTCATCATATGGCATGATTGATCTCTTCATTTCTGACCTAAGGTATAGTTGCATGAATCTTATAACCATGATTGTGAAGGAAATCTCTTTGACAATGCTATCTTATAGAAGCTATTATTAACTGTATTGTTACCATCTGCAACGTGACTTAACCATGGATCTATGTAGCTGCAAATATTGCCCTTACTGTCCTAAATAAAGTGTGACTGCATTAGTTCTTATGACTATCAATTTGTGTAAACTGTCCTTGAAAGTCTTTGAATCTGTACATGTAGATGCTCAATATACACTAGGCATGATCATTGCTATGACTGACAGTCCTTTGTGTATGATACTCATGAAATTATGAGAATACATAATGTTATGAGGCTAATGATATCCTTTTTGAAGGATCTTTGTGAGTTCTGGACATCATTCAACCTTTTTAGTATGCTACTCATTATTGCTTCTATTTTTGTGATTGCATCATTACTATCTATGAGTTGTTGTTGATAGTGCTCTTCATTCTCTATGACTGCAAATCCTTTTCAATTTGACCTCTAGTATAACTACTATTCTTATCTTTGTACAAGACTTTGGTTTGGCACGTATCCTTGAGGATTATGTAGAATGTCTATTCCACCATCATGTTGAATCAATCCTTTGAATTGTAAATACCAATTCATTGTCATTTTTCTATCAAAAACCTTGTTCCTTATGGTTGTAGAAACTTTATACACCTGTGTGAGACTTTTGTAGCTTGTGATCTTTTACCTTTGGACACATGTCATTTTAAGTTCATATACCTTGCTCATTATTTGACTACCCATGTCATGATTTGGTGACAACTTCTTGTAATGATTGTACAAGGATGATAAGTCATAAGCACTACTACAATTTATGTTGGGACCCTATCATATATTTATCTACATGCATCTCTATCTTTCGCTATAATGAATACCACAACCTCTATGCCCTTGGTGAGGAATACATATTGCATTAAGCTACTCTTATTATGACTGACTATCCTGCATCTTTGTGAGCTTCATTAGGTCTCATAAATTATTTCCCAACGAACTTGATGTTGTCTACTGGTCTTTTTGAGTTCTTTGTTATGTAATGTTATAAGAAAAATTCATGTGTTGTTTATTGTCTTAGGTCTAATACCTTTGTCATTATAACCATCATTTCTTATGACTATTCTCATGGGAATGTGTATTGATATTGATCATTCTGCGTGTTGTTCTCATTCATTAATAAGACCTTCCTTTCAACTATAGGTACCATTCACTGTGATATTGGTTCTTTTTCTGATTCTTTTCCTCTAAATTTATGCATTTATGGTCTTTGACTAGTATTTGTAACTCAAGGGAATGTCTTTTATTGCATATAGACAATGATTTTATAATTATCATTTGGATTACCTTTCATACTGATGATGCCTAATGCTTCTTATAACCATTTGATAATACATAATCTCCTTCCTCATTGAATGATCACAATTCTCTCCATTCTATAATGTTAGGAGGGTTGTACTCTCTATTCTTCTCATGTTACAGTGACTATCATAGACAATGATACTTCTGTTATGGTGAAGGATATTCATTAGATGTGCATGGCTCCCATTCTTCAACTTATCTTCTACAATTATCATGTTGTCACCACTGGTATGCTTGTCTAATGGTTATGATATGTTTCTCTTTGTCACTATTTCTTTGTGTTCTTATGACTGTCCTTCACATAGTACAATGCTCTTTAAGGATCCCTTCACTGTGATTATACTAAATTTGGTCATGGGTTGCCTTATGTATATTCACATTGCTTTGTATTTGATTTTAATCTTTTGTTCTATAATGTGGCACGTCTTGATACATTGCTACCTTGATTCAAATGTGATTTCTAATAAGCTATGGCATGGATTAATGGATGTATTTTCCTCTTATGATATCATTCATTATTAGAATATCTTCTCCCTTTGATATGATGCTAGCATTGAGTTTGTATACTTTCCTTTACTGATGTGATGGCTTTAGTCACCTGTCGGATATAGAGTGCAGTTCATTTATTGTTGTATATGTTGTCATCAGATGGGGGCGTATACTATCATTGGATGACAAAAAATGGGACCATGAATATAGTTGCAATCATGTTTGATAGTTTATTAAAGTCACCCTGTGAGTGATGACTAGTATGTTGAGCTCAACCCTTGTGGGAGCCCATTTTAACCCACATATGTGATATTCATGAAATCTATATTTGCACATGAAACAAACAAGTTAGATAAAACATGATACTTGTTGTTATATCATGGCATCTTTTTGATCCCTCTCATATCTGTTGCTTGATTTGAACTGATTTATTCCATTAGTAGTTTGATATATATGTATATGCGTAGATTGTCAGAGAATAGAGATCCCAAGCTCTAACACATTTGTTCTTCACCCTTTGTAGGTATACTAGGAGCACTTAGGAGCATGAAGAAATGGAGATGCAACTTCAACTAACCAGCGGTTCATCATTCAAAGGCAATGACAGATCTTTCTTTCTCTCATTCTATTCATACATATGTTTGTCATTCTACTTGTTGCATTTATCGTTCATACCCACATCTTGTGTGGGTAACCTTACACATTCTTTGTAATAAAAAAGAAAATTTATGCAATCTTTTACTCTTGTTTTCTTGAGAAATACTTGCATAATGAAATAAATATCCATTTTGAAAACATGATGTGCAAAATGAATATTTCTATGGAAATTTTTGTGTACCTTTCTTCATTTGCAATGTGTAAGGCCTCATTAGGCGACCAAATTTAGATGTAGCAAAATTTGATAGCAGTAGAAAGGGCTATTCTTGATTGGATAGTTCACCACCCAACAAGGGTAGTTCAAATTGGGATACTTCGGGGATATCAACTCTCCTAGCATGATCTCGAGTGGTTTTTTTGAGCTGCTCTATAAATATGTCGGTTAGGTGGTTGAATTATTGAGTGAATTCGACTTATGTGGAGGCCCCCTCTACACCGAAAAGCTTAGTTAAAGTCTTAAGTGGCTTTCTTCAAGAATCCTTCATTGGGTTGGTGATCCCTCAGAAATTACACTAAGGACCTTGTTGTAGTAGCCAAGAATCCCACATTCATAGTGCAGTGGATGTGGATGTGGATCGTACCCCAAGTTACCTCTGATGTACCTGTTGTCACAAATGATTGCGCCTGAAAACACTAAGTGTAAAACCTAGCAATCCTTTAAAACATGGGAATACTTTTAGGCATGTGGGTTGCCTATACTACAAGTAGACATTTGGAGACCAGGCCGACTTTCTGTCTTGATGAATCTCCTATAACTTACTTTTTGTGGGAAAAGGGTTAAAAGCTTGCATATAACAAAAAACCTATCCTAATGGAGGTGATACACCAAGATGATGTAGTTCTACTTGCTGTCCTAAAACTATAACCAGCTGTAGTAAAGACCAATAACTATTTCACAAATCAAATAAGATCATGAAATTCATAAACATTTCATGTGAAGGCTCGAAGTTATCCAAATTCTACATGTAGGAAAAGTGATTTTTCACTACATGCAAAGAATTGGAAACTAGATGAACACAACCCACAACTTGAATTTACTATGAAATCTTCCTACTTTTGCAAAGCATAAATGAGACAGCAAAGAATTTGAAATTAAATCACAATAACTCTATCAAGTCATTCATCTGACAATGGAAAAATAAGAATAATTGACAAGGAAACTAAAATTTTCTATTATGTACATATGCAACCAATTAGTACTCAATAGCACAGTTTGAGGTGAATCCTATTGACAGGGATTAGCAACACCTCTCCATCCAACTTAGCAAGATGGAATACATTATTCTATTTGCATTGTTTGATAACATACATGCCATCCCACATGGCATCAAATTTGGTATTCCTACCAGGCTTATTCCTTAATTCATCCCACTTGAAAACAAGATCACCTTGATTAAATATGCGTGGTACAACTTTTCTATGAAAGGTTATCTTCATTTGAGCATGGTGAACTTCCAACTTTCTAAATGCTTCTTTTTGAGTTTCTTCTAACTTTATGAGTTGAGCAAGCCTGATCTGAATTGGCTGCTCCTCAAGTAGCTCTAGCTCCTTAACTATTGAACACATAGTACTACTGAGAGGGGTGGTGAATCAATGGTTCCTAAAATTTTTGGCTTTCAAATAAACTTTAGAATATCAGTTATTCACTTGAACACTAAACAATCAAATCGGTAGAACAAGAAAGAAAGACAAAGAGATCATTCACACAAATGTAACTCTCAACACTAGATTTACGAGGAAAACCCAAATTGGGAAAAACCTTGGTGAGAAAAGATGCTTGAGATTACTGCTCCAATCCAGCCTCACAGGTAAAACACTGAATTACAAAGATTTAGGGCACCAAACCAAGGAGCACCAACCCCTACACTTTTAGGGCACCAACCCAAGGAGCACCAACCCCTACACCAAGCTTCAACTTGGCGATGTATATTGAAATAATATTTGAATACAATTAAGGCTTCTTTTTGCAAATGAATTCTACAACTCTTTGATCAAATAACTCACTACCAGTTGACAGTCTTTTCTCCTCCACTGAATCTCACACTACTGGTTGTGAGATTAATCTCTCTTATTCTCGGCCTCTCTCTCTCTCTCTCTCTCTCTCTCTCTCTCTCTCTCTCTCTCTCTCTCTCTCTCTCTCTCTCTCTCTCTCTCTCTCTCTCTCTCTCTCTCATAGTCTCTCAACACACTGTGTCACACTTGGATGCTACCTGCTATGCCACACCTTGTCAGTTTAGCTTAAATGCGAAACTATAGTTATGCTGGTAGAATCCTCTCAGCGGTATGCTTGCTCACCTACATTGCAAATTTCTTAGAACTATTTCTAAGGCTATCAAATCTTCTCTTTCACTAACTCTCTCTTTTCTCTTCCTCTTCTCCACAGCATCAACTTGCTCTGTCTCGAGCTCTCCTCTTTTATCTTGTGATTTCCCGCCAGAAAGTAATTCAAACTTTGGAGCGGTTAGGGTTTCCTCTTCCCCACACAATCTTCATGAGATCTGATCTAGCCTATCTTGGATTGATCACCTATCCTTCAAGGATACATCTATACATGATTTCCATTATCCAACTCATATTTGCTGAAAATAGAAATCTCGAACAAGATCTCCTACCTTGAAATTTGTCGACACATAAAACACTTCAGCTGTTTCCTTTTGGAGGTCTTCCTGAATCAGATTTCCTTTGCATTGATCCAGGTGCCAAATACTCCCTGGTCTTCCTCTATCATTGTTTCTTCCTCGAGTCACAACGGTTAGTTACAATCCCATGATTTGTGGTTGTTTCATTTATATCGACAAACAGTTTCATCAACCATGTTGATGATAGTTTTATCAACCTCTGCCTATTTGCCATGTCAGCTCCACATGGGATCACCATGGTCAATCACTCTGCTCACCGACACACAGTCGGTTCAAACTTGAACATTTAGCAAACTCATACCGCCTTTACTGGTAAGGCCTTCTTCTTCTGCTAATTGGTAGTGCACACTATACCGGTAACACATCTTCACCTCTAGTGGTTTGTGACAACTTTAACATTCTGCCTCTTCATTATAAACAAACAACTATCCTTCAGACCAGTTTATGCCTTACTGGTAAGCCTTCATTCTATCTGCTCACACTCATGTGAATATCCATCATGTCGGTTGACATCAATGATAACTAAATGCCAAAATGCCAACAATCTCCCCCTTTGGCATTTATGTCAACTTCTTACAAGACACTCTATACCGGTACATTTCACCCCCTTTGACACAATGATAAAGTGTATTGTGCACTCCCTCTTTGATCCATACCAAGTTCCCCCTTTGACTATTATCAGCTCCCCCTGAACCACATAAAGCCTTCCTAGACAGATGACACAACTCCCAACTTGTGTCAGAGGTACTCAAAAGTGCTTACCAGTAATGGTTTGGTGAAAATGTCTACTACTTGTTCACCAATAGGAACATAATCCATCCTTACCTCCTGTCCTTCAACCTTCTCTCTGAGAAAGTGATTCTTGATAGCAATGTGCTTTTTTAGAATGCATGACTAGATTCTTTGCTATGTTGATTGCACTTGAACTGTCACACCAAATGAGAATAGGATCAGTGATGTCCACCTGTATGTCTTTGAGAGTCTTCTTTATCCAAAGCACCTGAGAGAAGCATGTAGCAGCAACAATGTATTCAACTTTAGTAGAAGATAAAGAGATTGAGTCCTTCTTCTTGCTATGCCATGAGACTAACCAGTCACCTAGAAATAATGCACCACCACTTGTGCCCTTTTGATCATCAATGCAACCCGCCCAATCAACATCAGTGTATGCTTCCAAGATAAAATCTCCTTGTTTAGGATACCACAAACCATAGTTGAATGTCCCTTGTAGGTACCTAAAAATTCTGCTAACAACATTCATATGTGACTACTTTGGTGCAGCTTGGAATCTGGCCACCATGCATACTGCCTGAACTATATCCAATCTTGAAGCAGTTAAATATAGTAGACTGTGTATCATGGATCTATACAAAGTCTGATCCACCATTGGTGATTCATATTTCTTGCTCAATTTGCTACCAGTCACCATGGGGGTACTTACCGGTTTACAATCTTCCAGTTGGAATTTCTTCAACATCTCCTTTGCATACTTGATTTGTGAGATAAAGATTCCTTTATCTTGCTGTAATATCTGCAAACCAAGGAAGTAAGTCAATTCACCAAGCATTGACATCTCAAATTCTGACTGCATCTTATTAGAAAATTCTTTGCAGAGGGTGTCCTTGTTTCCTCCAAATATGATGTCACATACATACACAACCACAATGATCACATGGTTCCCATCTTTCTTTATGTACAAATTGCTATCAATACTTCCCTTTTTGAATCCCTGCTCCTTCAGATACTGATCTAGTCTTGAGTACCTTGCTTTAGACCATACAAGGCCTTCTTCAACCGACACACAAATGTCTCATCATAATGTAGCAAAAACCCTTCCGATTGCTCCATGTACACTTCTTCATCCAAATTTCCATTTAGAAAGGCAGATTTTACATCCATTTGGTATACTTTATAGCCCTTGTAGGAAGAGTAGGCTAGAAACATTCTAATTGCTTCTAATCTAGCTATCGGTGCAAATGTTTCTTCAAAGTCAATCCCCTCTACCTGAGAGTATCCTTTGCACACTAGTCTAGCTTTATGACTAACAATTTTACCTTATTCATTCATCTTGTCCTGGTAGACCCATTTAGTGCCAATGATGTTCTTGTCTTCCAGTCTAGGGACTTGGTGTAGGAGCACCTAGTGAAGCTCATGGAGCACTTCATCAAATTTTGGTTTGAAATGGCCTATGTTGGTCTCAATTGAATAATGGACCTTTTTTTATGTCCAAAGGGTGTTTTTAGTGTGTTTAAGTGTCCTTTGTGTCTTAGTTTTGTTGTTTGTTGAGTTTTTGGTCTATTTTTGACATTTTATGCTTTGTAAGCCTAGAATGGACAAAATGTGGAAAAATGCCTTATAAATCCTTCTTATACATTGAAATATGTTTGTGTGGTTATAGTAAACCATTTCACATGATGGAGTTAAGTCTGTTTGGCTCACAAGTCAAAAATGCTCATTGTACTAAAAATTGTCAAAGTTGTGAGGCAACATTTTGACAATTTTTGGAAAATTTGTAAAAATAAGGCAAAAGGTGGTTATTGGTCCATACCTAGGAATTATTTGGGTGGTGAGTTTCTATTTAAAGCCTCAAACAACTTTTTATTAGGTTGGCATTCTAAGAAAAGAGGATTTCAATACAAAAACTCAAGATTTTGTCATTTTTCTTACACTTTTTTGCTCCAAATGGTATAGCAGTCCGTACTTCCTGAGAATTTGGTTCTACTATTTTCATTTGGGAAGTTGTGCCATGTTGTGTTAAATCTTTCTCACCTATTTTTTTGTGCTGGTGTGGAATTTTAGCATTGTAGCAAAATTATTTTGTTTTTGCCTTGTTCTTGGTTGAGTAAGGGTTTGACTTCAATAATGGAAGCAACTTGATTTTATTTGGCTCTTTCTTCATGGCCTCTGAGATTCAAGTTTTTGTACATAGCCTTCTTTTACATACAAGTTTTTTTCCATTGGAAATGGCAAAGAAAGTGGTTTTTGTTGCTAACTAGGCGAGCTCCCATAGCCCGACTAGTGAACTTTCATGGTGAAAACAAAGTTGCTCTACAAACCCACACCAAGGGACCCTTATTTTGGTTTCCCAAGGTGGAATGAATTTTTATCAGATATTTAAAGCCATATGGAAGAGTTTTCCAAGGAATAATTAGTTGAGAAATGCATTTTGAGCAGCCAAAGTATTCAAATACAATGGTTTTTGAGCACTTTTCCTCTTGAAACTTGGTTGCACATCAAGTGTTTGTCTGTATGCTTGTAGGGAAGGAAGTTGGAAGGATTCATAATGATGTTACAGACATTCTCAAAATATTTGGTTGTCTGAAGAAGAGTTTGGAATGGTGATAAGGTGTTTGAAGACTTAAAACCCTTGAAAACCCTTGTTTTTAGGCACATTTATAGGACATCAGTTGTACGGTTCTGTCAAACCTCCTCATAGAAAAAATAAGAAAGATATCCATAAATGGAATCCATAAATGCAAAGTTTTCATGAGGTGTTTTGTCAGTTTGTGGAGTTATAAGCATTTTAGCAGTTTTGGAGGGCTAATTGGGGCTCTTTTCTTGTAGCTCTGTTTTGAGCTTTTCCTCAAATCGGGTAAGAAGACAAATTGAAAGACCATCAAACAAAGTTTAATTAAGTTTAAGAGGATGTTAGACAATATACTTAACCTCTTGCAACTATTGGTGAGTGATCATAGTGTTTGGAGCTAAGAAGCTAAGTTTCATTTTTGTGAGAGTTGAGAGCAAGTTTGAGTGAAAACAAGAACTGACATGGTAGGAAGATCTCAGGGTTGATACAAAGCTTAGAGAAGGAAAGAAATCAAATAAATAGTACCTAAAAAAGTGACAAAACCTTCAAAAATTACCTTTGAGGGAACTTGTAAGCCAAATTGATTGCAAACACACAAATTGAGCCAATTCTTGAGTATCTCCCTATCATGACTAATTCCTAAGTCTTGTTCTTCTCAATCTGTTGCAGTTCATCTTCCATGGCATCCATCCATTCTTTTCTTTTTCTTGCCTCATTAAGTGTTTTATGTTCAACTTCAATCATGAGGCAGAGGTTAACTTGTTCATGATTCTGTGCAAGTCTTCTTCTAGTCTACACACCATCTCTCTTATTTCCCAGAATTTGCTCTTCCAGGTGATTCAGCTGTACATACCAGTTGGGGGCCTTCTTGCATTCTTCCCTTGGTTCAATGTCTGACTGAGCTTCATCATCTTCATCATTGAATTTATCATACCTATTGATCTATGGTTGACATCCTTTGTGCATTTCCTCATCAACTCTTACATGCACACTTTCAATGACTCTACTTAGTCTTTTGTTGTAGCATTTGTAGGCCTTTGTGTTAGATGAGTAACCAAGGAAGATTCCTTCATCACTCCAGGAGTCAAAATTTTCTAGACCATCCACGTCTTTCTTGATAAATAACTTTTTTCCAAAAACTTTGAAGTATTTGACTGAAGGTTTCCGGTCATACCATAACTCATAAGGTGTCCTTTTGTTGTTAGTCCTTAATTGAAAATAGTTCAAGGTATATGCAGCAGTATGAAAATCTTCTTTCCAATAAATGTCTAGCAGATTGGCCTCATTTAACATGGTTTTGGCCATCTCCTTGACTATCCTATTCTTCCTTTCCACCACACCATTTTGTTGTGGTGTCCTAGGAGCTAGGTATTGCCTTCTAATTCCATGTTTTTCACAATAATCTTCAAACTCATTTGAGGTAAACTCTCCACCCCTGTCTGATCTTAGGTATTTTAACCTATACCCACTTTCTTTTTCCACCATCTTCTGAAAGATCTTGAATCTTTCAAATGCTTGTGATTTATCTTGCAGAAAGGTAACCCATGTCATTCTTGAGTAGTCATGAATGAAGAGCATAAAGTATCTTTCATCGGCAAGTTCTCTTGTTTGAGTTGGACCACACACATCAATATGCACAATTTCAAGTGGTCTTGAGGTGTTGTGCTCTTTTGTCCTGAAGCTCACTTTAGTTTTCTTACCTTTTACACATTCATCACAAAATGTGTTTACCAGTTTGATGATGGGTGGAATATTCCTCACACACCCCTTTTTGCTTACTACAACTAGGTTATCAAAATTTATGTGGCCTAATCTTCAGTGCCACAACTAACTTTCATCTACTTGTCCTATCATACATGTTGGTATTATGGAAGTGTTGCATTGGTTTTGTTATTGATGCCAACACTTATTAGCACTTATCTTTCTGGAGATATTCGGTTTTGTTCACCGGCATATTCAGTGACTTATGCACAGTCACCGATATTTGGTTCACCGATAGGTTATATTGTTCACCGGCACTAAGGATGATCTATTATCATCTAAATATTACTTGGTTATGTCGAAGACATGGTTTGGATACTTGTTTTGGAGATTTGGTTATTGGTCTAATCGAGTTGGCATATTTGCTATTATCGACAAATTGGTCTAGGTTATGGACCGACATGCATTATTTATTCTAGATCAACACGAAACATTATGGAGATGATTTATTGATTGGTTATCATTGTAAATGTATTGAGCCAACATGATGTATCACATATTGATTCATTTGTAATTGATTTAATTGTAATATTCTTAGTAAGCCGACCTACACATTTGGTCTTAGGTTTTGGTATATATGTAAGATCTCATTTGTGAGAATATGTGGTAGAAGAAGATATGAGATGAGATAAGGTTGTGATATTCAGTATATGAAGATATAAGTAGAGCTACTCACATAGACATCATTTGAAGATTCAAGGAAGGTTTGAAGAAGACAATCAGAGCTTAATTGATACTGAATCCAACATTGAAGATGCTACTTTGAGCAGTACATTATCATTGGATTTAATCATCCAATTGTAGTCAGTGTGACTCTCATTTTGTGATTGAGCAGTGAGCTCTAGGCAGTTGGCCTTTTTACATGTACAGACCCCATTTGTACACACATACTATCTCCAGTAGTATCATCTGATTGTGGGTAAGGTTTCCCACCATGTTTTTTCCCCTTACAGGGTTTCCACGTACAAATATCTATTTAATGTGTTGTGGATGTTGTTTCTCTTTCTGTTTCATGCATTAAGCTTCACCAGTATTGTTATTAACTATTAAACTATCAACGAGCATTAAGTTTGGTTTACCGGTATTATGCATCAAGTTTGATTAAGTTATATTTGGGCTGAAATTAATTGACAACTACTGATTCAGCCCCCCCCCTCTCAGTTGCCTCTAGGTCCTAACAATTGGTATAAGAGCTAAGTCCTCTTTTTGCAGAAGTTTAATAGCTTGAGGAGATTCTATGGCAACTAACTATTTCAACAAGGATAGTCCAAAACTTGATGGAGCTAACTATGGTATATGGAAGATCAGAATGGAGACACATTTGAATTGCATTGGAAGAGACATATGGGATGTTATAAAGAATGGCTATGTTGGTCCTACACAGAGTCAACCTAATCCACCAAACTTGGCTAAAGATCAGGAGAATGATTGCAAAGCAAGAGAAGCACTTTTGAGCACATTGTCAGATCAACAAATCATCGGATTATCAGACCGATCTACTACTAAATATATTTGGGATAAATTAGAGACATTGAATGAAGGTGCTACTAGTGTCAAAATTGCAAAACTGGAATGCTTTCAAGTCAGGTATGAAAATATGAAAAATGGAAGAAGATGAAAGAATTTCTGCTTTTATGGAAAGAGTTAATGAAATTATTTTGGGTATATAATATTGTGGAGGATCCTTAAGTGAAGATGAGATTGTTTCTAAAGTTTTAAGAGAATTGCCACTGACATACAAAATGAAAGTAACTTCTATTAATGAATTGAGAACAATGCCTAATACATCATTATCTAGAGATACCTTGGTTGGAAAACTTTCAGCTTTTGAGCTTGAGGAATTTGGTCCTGTTGCTACAATTAAGACAAATTTAGCCTTCAAAGCATCATCATCTATAGCATCTTCATCATCATGTGAGAAATATGAATGGAAAGCACTTTATGCAAAAGAACTTGAAGACATCAGAAAGGAAAATGAAGAACTGGAAGAACTTGAAGCACTATTCGAAAAAAAAATGCCTAAAGGTCCAGTTGGAAGTAAGTATGAAGGTAAAGAACCATTTAAATGTTTTAATTGTAATAAAACTGGTCATATGGCATCTAGGTGTCCTAATAGACATGCAAGATTAAGAGAAGAAGCTAAAAGAAAATATAAGCCTAACCCTGAATATCAAAGATACAGATTTAAGAAGAATAGAGATAAATCATGTTACTATGTTGATGAAGGTGTTACTGATGATTCTGATGAGGAACCAATAGACAATCGATGAGATTTTTTTATAATAATAGAAGATCAACCAACACCTACTATACAACCGGTAGAGCAAGCCTTGACAGCTAAAATTGAAGAAAAGGATGAATGGATCATTGATTTCGGATGTTCACATCATATGACTGTTGATAAAAGTAAATTCTTAACTTTTCAGAAATACAATGGAGGTCTAGTAAGATTTGGGGATGATAAAGATTTTTTGATTAGAGGAAAAGACACTATATCTTTTTGATCAAAGGAAAAGACACTATATTCGGTATGTAAGGAATGCCAATTTGGAAAGCAAGTTAGAACAACTTTTAAGAGTATTCCAGATAAATCCAATAATGTTCTTGACTTAATTCATACTGATTTATGTGGTCCAGCAACAACTAGAAGTCTACAAGGAGATAGATATTTTATGCTAATCATTGATGATTATTCTAGAATGTGTTGGGTTACTTTTCTTAGGGAGAAATCAAAAGCTTTTGGGAAATTCAAACTATTCAAGGCAATGGTAGAGAATGAAACTGGTAAGAAAATAAAATGTTTAAGATTAGATCAAGGAGGTGAATTCACATCTAAGGAATTTAATACATTATGTGAAGTGAATGGAATCAAAAGACAAGTACCAGTAGAATGGAGTTGTGGAAAGGAAGAACATAACTATTCTGGATGTAGCTAGAAGCATGATATCAGAAGCAAACCTACCTCATGTGTATTGGAGAGAAGCAGTGAATACAATGGTTTACACTTGCAACAAAGTTCACATCAAAGGTGAAACTAGTAAGACCCCTCATGAACTATGGTTTGGTAATATTCCTACTCTTAAATATTTTAGAATATTTGGAAGCAAATGTAATATTAGGAGAGATAAGTATATTGGTAAATTTGATCATAGAAGTGATGAGGGAATATTTCTTGGTTATTCATCTAAGAGCAAGGCATATAGATGTTTTAATAAAAGATTGCAGAAAATCATTGAGATTGCAAATGTGAAGATAGATGAACAGTTTAGAGGTAATTCAAGATTTGTAGATTTTGAACCAACAATTGAGATAATCATAAATGAACCTACTCTAAGTGCATTGGTACAGGATGTAGATCCAGTCACACCGACATCATCAGAGAATTCCATAGTGACTGAAGAACAACAACAAGTGAATACACCCAGGTATGTAAAATTGAATCACTCTGAAAGTCAGATAATTGGAAATAAGTATCAAGGTGTAATGACAAGAGGAAGACAGACAAATGAAGAGGTATGCTTAATTTCTCAAATTGAACCAACAACTATTTTTGAGGCATGTGAAGATAAACATTGGATTAAGGGTATGGAAGATGAATTGGAACAAATTGAAAAGAATAACACATGGACATTGGTTCCCCGGCCTAAAAACAAAAATGTAATTGGAACTATATGGGTATTCAGAAATAAACTTAGCAAAGATGGTAAGGTAATTAGAAACAAATCAAGATTAGTGTGTAAGGGATATTCACCAGAAAGAGGGAATTGATTACAATGAAACCTTTGCACCGGTAGCTAGAATTGAGATAGTCATACTATTTCTTGCATTTGCAGCACACACGAACTATAAAGTATATCAAATGGATGTTAAATGTGCATTTCTGAATGGTGATCTTGAAGATGAAGTTTACATTGAACAACCTAATGGATTTTCATTGACAAATGACAAAGATATGGTTTGCAAGTTAAGGAAAGCTTTATATGGATTGAAGCAAGCTCCTAGAGCTTGGTATGCTAGATTGGACAAATATCTTTTGAAGCTTGGTTACACTAAAGGTAATGCTGACAACAACTTATATTTCAAAGTGACTAATGATGACATATTGGTTATTGAAGTTTTTGTTGATGATATCATTTTTTGAGGAAAAGATGGATTGTGTAAAGACTTTTCTAATAAGATGCAGGAAGAATTTGAAATGTCTATGATTGGGGAGATAAAATTCTTTTTAGGATTGTAGATTTGACATATCGATAAAGGTATATTCATATGTCAATCAAAGTACTTGAAGGAACTACTAAAGAAATTTGGTATGGAAAACTCTAAACTGGTAAGTACTCCTATGACTACAATTGATAAACTATCATTGAAGGATGACTCAGCCCCTGTTAATCTGACAAGATATAAATCTATGATTGGAGGTTTACTGTATTTGACACAAACAAGACCTGATATTATGAATGCAGTATGTATTGTTTCAAGATTTTAGAGTAATCCTAAGGAAAATCATGAATCAATAGTAAAAAGGATTTTTCAGTATCTATAAGGCACAACAAATCTTGGCTTATGGTATCCTAAAGATAAAATTTTTGATTTATGTGCATACACTGATGCAAATTAGGTAGGAGATGTAGATGACAGCAAGAATACCATCGGCGAAGAATTCTTTCTTGGTAGCAAATTGATTTCATGGTTGTTGTACGTCATTATCAACAACAGAATCAAAATATGTTGCAACAACAATTAATTGTACTCAGGTATTATGGATTAAGAAAATGTTGAAGGATATAAAGTTAAAATGCAAAGAGCCTATAATCATTTATTGTGATAATTCAACAACAATTGATATATCAAAGAATCTAGTATTTCACTCTAAAACTAAACATGTTTCTATCAAATACAGTTTTCTGAAAAAGAGTGTTGAAGCAAAGGAAGTGAAATTGGTTTATGTGAATACTAAAGAATAGATTGTAGATATCTTTACAAAGCATTTACCTAAAGAAGCATTTGAATATCTCAGAGAGTAGCTTGGGGTAATACCCTCATCGGTAGAGACTTAGACAGTTGGAGATTGGCATCAGACCGATAGAAATTAATAGAGAAACCTTTTTTCAGCTTTAATGGAGGAGAGCTACTTCTCAGGGGTAGTAATTGGATAAGTTGGTATTTGTAATTAGTTCTATGAACTAGTTGTATCAAGTATTTGTATTGCTTTGGCATTTGATGTCAAAGAGGGAGAGATATCTATGGAAAAACACATTATCTTTTGGGGAGAGATTGTTACTCTCTGCATCTGTATTTTGATTTCTAGTAATTGATCTCTTTGGGAGATTGTTGGTTTTTGGTTTTTGGCATTCTGACTTTGGCACTTAGATGGTTTTTCCATCTTGTGTTGCCATCAATGCCAAAGGGGGAGATTTTTGGTATTATGGATGTGTTGCATTGGTTTTGTCATTGATGTCAACACTTATCTTTCTAGAGATCTTTGGTTATGTTCATCGACATGTTCAGTGACTTATGCACAGTTACCAGTATCTGGTTCATTGATAGGTTATATTGTTCACCGACACTAAGGATGATCTGTTATCATCTGGAGATTACTTGGTTATATCAAAGACATGGTTTGGACACTTTTTTTTGGATATTTGGTTATTGGTCTAATCGAGTTGGCATATTTGTTGTTACCGACAAATTGGTCTAGGTTATGGACCGACATGTGTTATCTATTCCAGATTAGCACGACATGTTATGGAGATGATTTATTGATTGGTTATTATTATAAATGCATTGAGCCAACATGATGTATCACATATTGATTCATTTGTAATTGATTTAATTATAATATTCTTAGTAAGCTGACCTACACATTTGGTCTTAGGTTTTGGTATATATGCAAGATCTCATTTGTGAGATTATGTGGTAGAAGAAGATAGGAGATGAGATAAGGTTGTGATATTTGGTATATGCGAATATAAGCAGAGCTGCTCACACAGACATCATTTCAAGATTCAAGGAAGGTTTGAAGAAGACAATCAAAGCTTAACCGGTACTGAATCCAGCATTGAAGATGCTACTTTCAGTAATATATTATCATTGGATTTAATCATCCAATTGTAGTCAATGTGACTCTCATTTTGTGATTGAGCAGTGAGCTCTAGGAAGTTGGCCTTTCTGCATGTGCAGACCCCATTTGTACACACATACTATCTGTAGCATCATCTGATTGTGGGTAAGGTTTCCCACCGTGGTTTTTCCCCTTACAGGGTTCCATGTACAAATATTTATGTTATGTGTTGTGGATGTTGTTTCTCTTTCTGTTTCATGCAGTTGGTTGAGTCAAAGTTGAATTTGTAACCTTTGTCACACACCTGACTTACACTCAACAGATTGTTCTTAAGGCCTTCCACATAATATACATCATGTGGCTTCAATTTTCCATCAATGCTTAGAGTGCCTTTTTCCTTTATTTTGATGGAGGAGTTGTCTCCAAACCTTACTGAACCACCATTCCAGTCTTCAAGTTTGATGAATTTCCTTTTGTCACCATTTATATGGTTTAAGAAGCCACTATCTACAACTCATAGATTTTTCCTTTTGGCATGTAATGCAGTCTGTACTATGAGACTTGATTATGCCTTCTCCTTTTATTTCTCAACCCAAATTGGTTTGGTCTCCTTCTTCTTGTCAGTTGCTATATTATGCTCAAGATCAGTTACCGGCTCTTGATCCGTATTTGTCTTCTTTTGCTTGATCTTCCAGTTTTTACATAAATTTTCTATGTGTCCAAACTCTTGACAGTTATAGCATTTTACATTTTCATTTAAGGGAACATCCTTAAAATTATTGTAGGGTACTGGCTTATTCTTCCTACAATCAAAACTCCTATGACCATATCCATTGCATTGATAACATGAAACATTCATATCCCAGAGTGCATTAAATGGATTTATACTTTCATAACTCATAGATGGCTTACTGATTAATCTACAACCAACTTTTCTATGCCCAAATTTGTTACACCGGTAATAGTAACCATGCAAGTTTGAAACATACCGATTAGGCTATTTTGGTCTTGAATGGAACTGCCTCATTGGGGGTCTTCCCTTCATGTTGTTGAGTCTGGTGAATCCTTCATGGTAAAATCTTGCATTTCTCCTTGTATCTGCATGTTGATATAGGAAGTGTGGCCTCCGGTTCATTGTTGTGTACCAATTTGAGTGGCAATTTCCAACAACGTTTGCATATGTCTTTTTGCCGGTATCCTTGCTTACAGTGAATGTCTTCTTTTATTCACTTTTAATTGAAGAGGTGAACATTATTTCTTTGTTAGGTTTATCTTTGTGGGTTGAAATTTGACCTTCGTCAAAGCCTAGGCCACTAGTGTCTTTGAATTGCTTCTGTTTGCTCAACATCTTGTCTAAGGCCTTGGTGTTGTCTTCATACTTGCTCCTTATTTTTATTTCTTCCTTGCATTCTTCAAGCTTCTTTCTGAGCTTTACTATTTCTACTTCCAACTTTTGATGCTCCTTTTCCTTCTTTGTCAGATCAGAGGCTGTAGCTTCACATATCCTCTTAGTTTCTTCCAGCTGCAATTTCAAGTCAGATATAACTTGACTTGACTCATCCAGGGATTGTTTCAAGAGATCTTGTTCATCTCCTACAACAAGATTAATGCTCTTGAGTTCTCTTCTTGTTTTACTCAATTCCTCAAGATCACTGATAAATTCACCTTCCAAGTCTACTTTAGCCTCAATATCTTCCTCTTCCTCATCTTCATCAACTGGTTCACCAAGAGCCATGAAGAGGTTGACTTTTCTGTCATTCTCATGGTGATCAACTTATGATGCATTTTATTCATCTATCATATCATCCTCAATAGTATATAGACTATTCTGATTCCGATAACCTCTCCTTCCTTGCTGGTAGTCATTTCTTTCTCTATCTTTGCTGATAGATTTTATGAACTCTCTTGACTCATCTCCACCGGTTTCCTTGTGAGGAAAATTAGCAGCAAAGTGTCCTACCTTCCCATAGTTGAAACATTTAAGCGGTAGCTTTCCTTTATATCGGCCGATTTCTCTTTTGAGCTTCCTAACAATTTTTTCTACTTTTGCATCCGAGTCTTCACTGGAATATTCATGAGTAGCTACCTCTTTCCCCTTTTTGGTGATGTTGAATGCTGCTTCTTTCCTTGAGGAAGTATCACCGATTGTTCTCAACTCATAGGCTATCAGTGAACCAAATAACTCATCCATTGAAAAAGTCTTCAGATCCTTGGCTTCTTCTATGGCAGACACCTTAGTATCATACTTGGGTGTGAGAGATCTAAGTACCTTCTTGAAAAGAATCTCATCTGCAATCTCTTCTCCAAGTCCTCTAATAGTATTCACAGTTTCATCAAATCTATGAAGAAAGTTTGCAATCTTTTTATCATCTTTCATTTTGATGCTTTCAAGTTGGCCCCTCAGTGCTTGCAACTTGGCTTCTTTGACTTTTGTATCTCCTTCAAACAACCTCTGCAATTTGTCCCAAGTATCCTTTGTTGAAACACAGTGCATGACTTTGAAAAATTCATTATCAGACAACCCACTCAAGATAGCATGTTTGGCCTTTGCATTATTCTCATACTCCTTTTTGGCATCCAGATTAGTGGGAAGAGCATTAGGAACAACATACCCATTCTTGACAGACATGCACACATTAAAAGCCAAGGAGGAAATACAAGTCTTCATTCTTCTACTCCATAAGGCATAGTTGGATCCATCAAACATGGGGGATTTTAAGGAAGAAGACTCATTTCTTGCCATTGTGTTCAAAGTCCAAAATCTACCCAAGGTTTAAAGATAACCGGAAACCTACGCTCTGATACCAATTGTTAAACACAAAGTACCACTGAGAGGGGGGGTGAATCAGTGGTTCCTAAACTTTTTGACTTTCAAATAAATTTCAAAATATCAATTATTCACTTGAGCACTAAATAATCAAACCCATAGAACAAGAATGAAAGCAAAAGAGATCATTAACACAAATGTAACTCTCAACACTAGATTTATGAGGAAAACCCAATCTGGGAAAAACCTCGATGAGAAAAGCTACTAGAGACTACTACTCCAATCCACCCTCATAGGTAAAACACTGACTTACAAATATTTAGGGCACCAAACCAAGGAGCACCAACCCCTACACTTTTAGGGCACCAACCCAAGGAGCACCAACCCTTGCACCAAGCTTCAACTTGGCAATGAATATTGAAATAATATTTGAATACAATTAAGGCTTCTTGTTGCAAATGAATTCTGCAACTCTTTGATCAAATAACTCACTACCGGTTGACAGTCTTTTCTCCTCCACTGAATCTCACACTACCGGTTGTGAGATTACTCTCTCTAATTCTTGGCCTCTGTTATATTTCTCTCTCTCTCTCACAGTCTCTCAACACATTGTGTCACACTTGGATGCTGCCTGCTATGCCACACCTTGTTGGTTTAGCTTAAATGCGAACCTATAGTTATGCTGGTAGAATCCTCTCACCGGTATGCTTGCTCACCTACATTGCAAATTTATTAGAACAATTTCTAAGGCTATCAATTCTTCTCTTTCACTAACTCTCTCTTTTCTCTTCCTCTTCTCTGCAACATCAACTCACTTTGTCTCGAGCTCTCCTGTTTTATCCCATGATTTCCCGCCAGAAAGCAATTCAAACTTTGGAGTAGTTAGGGTTTCCTCTTCCCTACACAATCTTCATGAGATTTGATCCAGCCTATCTTGGATCGATCACTTGTCCTTCAAGGATACATCTATACATGATTTAAATTATCCAACACATATTTGCTGAAAATAGGAATCTCGAACAAGATCTCCTACCTTGAAATTTGTCGACACATAAAACACTTCAGCTGTTTCCTTTTTGAGGTCTTCCTGAATTGGATTTCCTTTGCATTGATCTAGGTGCCAACTACTCCCTGGTCTTCCTCTATCATTGTTTCTTCCTTGAGTCGCAACGGTTAGTTACAATCCCATGATTTGTGGTTGTTTCATTTATATCGACAGACAGTTTCATCAACCATGTCGATGATAGTTTTATCAACCTCTGCCTATTTGCCACCTCATCTCCACATGGGATCACCATGGTCAATCACTCTGCTCACTGACACATAGTCAGTTCAAACTTGAACATTTAGCAAACTCATACTGCCTTTACTGGTAAGGCCTTCTTCTTTTGCTAACTGGTAGTGCACACTATACCGGTAACACATCTTCACCTCTAGTGGTTTGTGACAACTTTAACATTCTGCCTCTTTATCATAAACAAGCAGCTATCCTTTAGACCAGTTTATGCCTTATCGGTAAGCCTTCATTTTGTCTGCTCACACTCATGTAAATATCCATCATGCCAGTTGACATCAATGACAACTAAATGCCAAAATTCCAACATTAACATAGTTCAAAGTTGGCAATTCAACAAAGATAGGTAACTTGGAGTCTTTGCCATAAGTCAAAACATAAGGGGAGTTACCTGTTGACCTCTTTGGTGTAAATATATCAGTGCAAGGGGCTAACTTGAGCTTTTCATACCAAGTTCTTTGATTCTCAACTGTGGTCATCTTAATGATGTTGATCAAGTTCTTATTAGTTGATTCAACCTGTCCATTACCCTGAGGGTAATAATTGGAAGAGGTATTCAAATAGCTATTGTGCTTAACTGACCAATCTGAAACTCTTAAACTAATGAAAGCTAAAGAATTATCAGAAATGATTGAGTCTAGGGTACCAAACCTGGATACCAAGTCTTGATAGAAGTTCAGAACAAAAGTTTCATTAGCTTCTCTTAATGGTACGGCTTCTCTCCACTTTGTGAAATAATTAGTTGTTGTAAGAATCCACTTATGACCTACACTAGAAGGTGGATTAATAGGTCCTATGAAATCAAGCCCCCTCTTTGCAATGAGTTGTTCAATCTGAATTGGTTGAAAAGGCAAGGCTGCAAGCCTCTATTTGCCTGCAAACAATAAACTTTTTTCACACTTTTTCACCCATGAGTGAGCATATTTAAACAAATCTGGACAATAATAACCAACTCTCATAATTTTCAAAGTTGTTGTTCTTACTACAAAGTGACCTTTGAAGGTCCTTCATGGACTTCTTGTAGAACTCAATCAATTTGTTTTGGTTCTTTCTTTTGTGCTACACATATAGTAGAAACATAATTGTATCTCAACACTTTTTTAGTTTTTCAGCATTGTAACAGAGATTATTTTCAGTATGCAATAAAGAATTTCAGTTTTCCTTGTCAATTATTCTTATTTTTCCATTGTCAAATGAATTATTTGAAAGAGTTATTGTGATTTAATTTCAAATCCTTTTCTCTATCTTGTTTATGCTTTGGAGAAGTACGAAGATTTCATAGTAAATTTAGGTTGTGGGTTGTGTTCACCTAGTTTCCAATTCTTTGCATGTTGTGAAAAATCACTTTTCCTACATGCAGAAGTTGGATAACTTCAAGCCTTCACATGAAATGTTTATGAATTCCATGATCTTATTTGATTTGTGAAATAATTATTGGTCTTTATTGCAGCTAGTTATAGTTTTAGGATACCAAGTAGAACTGCATCATCTTGGTGTATCACCTCCATTAGGATAGGTTTTTAGTTACATGCAAGATTTTAACCCTTTTCCCACAAAAAGTAAGTTGTAGGAGATTCATCAAGACATGAAGCCGACCTGGTCTCTGGAGGTCTACTTTCAGTATAGGCAAACCAAAGGCCTGAAAGTATTTCCATGTTTCACAGGACTGGTAGGTTTTACACTTAGCGTTTTTAGACACAATCCTTCATGACAACAACACCCACTCAATATGAGACAAGAATTCCCCATATAATAGATCCTTGGGTCTTTGGGGTAAGAGAATTTGGTATGCCCAAGAAGTGAGTGCACTGTAAGGGGGAACCAATGCTACCCAAATCTCTATCTATCTGCTTGTTTGAGGTATCGCTTGTGTGAGAGGCCTATTGAATGGTTTCCACTTTCTAGCCTAAGTTGTATGTTTGATGTGTGTCTTCATTTTGTGTGATACCAGTAAAATCTGTTTGGGTTGATCTAGGCCCCCAATCATTTTCACGCTTTCTATCAAGCATCACCCTTTGCCAATGTGTATATTTTGCCTGATATTTTCTTGCCAAGAGTAGTTGATAATCAAACATTTTCCAAATTTGACCAAATTTGACCAAAATTTCCCATCAAACAAGTGAAACCTGTAGTTCAACGTCTCCACCCTGTCATTTCTATTTTTTAATGTTTCCATCCTACTTTGATGTCTACACCCTACTAAATCTCCCATCCAATTTCCTTGATGGTCCATAAGTCCAAGTCGATCAAACATCCCAAGAATTCAATATATTGCCAAGTCAAGAAGAAGAAACCAAGTGTGAAAAAACTCCTTAAGCATCAGAAATTTTTGTATATCAATCGAAAATTCTTGTTGAAACATAGGACCTTTTTAAATCATTTCCACGATTATCTCTATGGTCACAACAATGAGTTTGGTGAGGAGTCTTTGAGAGAACATGCTTTCCATTAAAGGTTAGGTTTGTCACAATACATCAATATGGGTGGTTGTATTCCTTTGACAAATTAGTCTTCTCCACCAATCACTTATTGAGTCTTGGTCCACCTAAGACAACCTTACATCTCATCACATTTCTCCAATAATTTTCCTTCCTTCCTTGATCATTTTCATCCTCTAATCATTTTCAACCTTTAAGGTTTTAGCACAATCGATCATATTCAACCAATTCCCAATTCAATTAATTAATTTTCAATACAACCATCCTAACCACTCAATCAATTAACATCATCATAGGGGTAATACCTTGTAAAAGTTGGGTTTAGACCTTCATCCTTAATCAATTGGCTTTTGTGCTTGGGAAAGAATTTCCCCCAAGTACTATTGTCTAATCATTGTGGGTTGATCAAAACCCCTATCCTTTGTCTTATTTTTCTTAGGGACATTAGTCTACCCTAAGTAGAAAAGGACTTGATCGATATCATAAGGTATAAATTTTTACCTAGCTTGGTTGTCACCTTGCTTGTGGTCCCCCTCATCAATCCCTCACCTAAAATCCTAATCCAAGTACTATGGTGTCACCTTAATCAAATCAATATCATCCAAAATCAATCCTATCTAAATCAAGCCCATCAAATCAAAATTTTCTAAGTCCACATGTCATCCTTCGCCCCCCCCCCCCCCAAAAAAAAAAAAAAAAATTATTTTCAAACATCTACCGTATTTTTTCTCTAAGGTTACCCATGTATGGTCTTGAATCACTCACAAAAAGAGAAGATGGCCACATAAGGTAATGTGATGCCTGAGACTTACCACCACTTTGATCAAGATCCCCAATAAGAGGAACAACTTGTTGACCAACCTGACCTTTCTCCGCGTGTCCAATCCTTTATTTACAATCCTGACAATCAAGACATGATGAAGAGATTTTTCAAACATAATCCTAATGGGCTTGTAGCTCATCTCATCACTCAAGGGGCATGCTTGCCCCAAGGATTTGACCGGTCTATCCTTGACAGACCTCTAAAAGGTGACCTCATAGATCAACCTATCATTGATGTTGTCCTTCACCCACCACCCACAACATCTGCACCTACAACATCTTTACCTCCAATTTCCATTTCTCAAAACATGAACCATCTGACCATGTCTCAACCTCCTAGTTTGACCAAACCTCTTCATAATTCCCTCAATTACATCAACACAAGTTTGCCTTCCTCTACAACTATTTGAAGATCACATCCTTAAGTCAGATCACAACCGTCTGTCTCCTCATATCAATACATTGGTGGTGGTGGTATTCCATCTTCATCTCATCAAATCCCTATGCCTAACATAGGTCACTATATCCCTGATGTCCCTAATCAACAACCCGATCTCATAAAGTAAATTCAGGACATGAAGGACCTTATCAAAAACCTTAAGAATGGGACAAACAAGAGACCTTACAATTTTGAATAAATATGTCCTTTTCTCTATGACCTGTTTATTTTAGTCACACCCTACCCTCCTAGGTTTGAAATGCCTAAAACTAAAAAAATACAAAGGCAAGGGTGATCCTAGGGACCATGTTTGTGAATTGTACATCTTATGTCAAGAGGTCTCTTATAGTGACATCTACCTTGGAAGAATTTTTCCAAAGTGTCTTAGCGGGGATGCCCTCTCTTGGTTTTCTACCTTACCCCATGGCTCCATCAAGTCTTTTCCATACTTAGTAGAAAAGTTTGTGTCCCACTATGCCTATAATATTGAGAATGATGGTTCTATGATGGACTTGTGGAAAACAAAGAAAAGGCCCAGAGAAGCTTTTTCCAACCTCCTCCAGAGGTCTTGAAATCTCATCCATAAATTCCCTTCATACATACCAAAACCACACCAAGTTGAGTTATTCCAAAGAAATTTGGTACTTGAGTTATCTAAACCTTTGACTTGTCAATGCCTGAGTACCTTTGATGAAATATCCAAGAGAGGTCTTGTAAAGTGAAAAATTTGGGACTTAGCAAATTCACCACTTGGAAGGGGAGATTCACTGAGCTCAATTTTAACTCGAGGAAACTTTACATTCAAAAGAGGGGTTGAATCTACTAGATCCAATCCTAAATGATGCAAGGATTGAATACAAAGTAGATTGATTGAAATTGGAATGTGGTTGACCCTCTTTTGTAAGTTGAATAAGTAAAGTGCTGAAAATGAAGATAAAATAGGTGGAAACAATGAGCTAGAGATTCAGGATCTAGTCATGCACCTGGATCTGAGAAGTTTGAGATGATTCAAAGCTACTCCATGAATTTAGGCAAAAGTTGTACGGACTGTGTGTTTGGATAGGGGCGCCCTCCACTTGGTCATCTGAACTTTCTGTGCATCGAAAAGGGTTTTTCCATCTCTGCAAATAAAGCTTAATTCGAGAAGTACAACTGCGCATTGGTTTCCTACACACAAAAAAGAGGAGAAAGCGGTTGGGAATAGGGGTTTGCCTAAGTCAAACCCCAGTTTGGAATCAATCTTGAATGAAATACTACAAATACATGAAATAAATGATGGAAAGGTATACCTTCATATCTGCAATAGATTCTAATGATGCTTTGCTTCTTGGATGTAATCATATACGTTGTATGAAATGGCATGAACATGACAAAACCTTGACACACACACATGCTTGCAAATGAATAATGTAATAATTCTCCAATGGAGAATATGCATCCTTGAGGAATAATAGATGATGAATGATTGAATATTTGATGCTTGAATGTAGTCTCCTTGCCTTCTCCACCTTGTCATGCTCTCGCCTTATGATTGATGGATTATGCCAAATGAGAGGGGAAGACCTCCTTATATACATTCCTATTGTTAAATATTTATTTTTCTTCAGAGGCCGACATAGAGGATTTATTTCCCACTCAAAATTGAGATAGGTTCAAGGGAGAGGGGTCAAGATAGGTCTCCTTTAGGGGATCCCAAGGCGCCATGCCTTGGTCCTGCTCTATTTTGGGGTAGGATCAAGGTATCCATGCAAGGTGAAAAATGAAGTTTTATTGCATAGGGGTGGCATAAGAAGGTCCCAATCAAGCATGGGGAAGAGACTGGTAAGGTGAGGGCCCAAAATGCTATCAAATTGCAAAGGGTGAAATTTTAGGATGCTACATTTAGCCCCCACTTTAGCGGGAGTATGAGCTTACACAAATACTCACAGTAAAGTAGAAGATGATGAGGAATACATAGCAAAATCACATGGAGTATAAGATATCACTAATTTAAAGGAGCTAAGCCCCCAATCTTAGCATATTAACTCACTCAAACATATGCAAGGGAACACAAACAAGAAAAAACAAAAAAGACAAAAAAGACAAAAAAGACAAAAAGACAAAAAGACAAAAAAAGGCAAAGACACAAAAGGAACACAAGAACTAAAAGCTAGAGACCAAAAACAAGACCTCAATTCAACTAGCCGAAGAGACTTGAATATCAAAAAGTCTCAACAACTAATATCATTCTTGAAAAATGCCATCTCATGAACATAAATTATCACATAAAAGAGAAAAGCAAGCATCATCCATGAACTATCAATAGAAAAACTATGAGTTCATGAGAGGAAGAAGAGAGAGCATGAATACACTCTAGATGTGTTTATCCAGGTGATCTATCAAAAGAATGAAGAGAGAGAGAGGGAATGGACTACTTGCCCCTAGATGTTTTATCTAGGTGATCCATGATGAGAAAGGACATGGAAAACTCACCCCTAGATGTTTTTATCTAGGTGATTCATGTGGGGAGGAGGGTAAGTGATGGGGAGGGGTTCTCAAAGAGGTCTCACCTTGCTCAATAGGAAGTTGAGTGATATGTTAGTGGGCTCCTTGCACTCTGCACTGGTTTTGCAACAAGCCAAAACACTCAAACTCTCTAGGATTTCTCCCTATCAAAATAATGCTTAATAGTTGCTCGGGCATGGTTGAGATTCACAAGGGTAAATCCAACCTCAAAGCTATAAAATATTCTAACATATACTTTCAGGGATTGTAGTAGGTGTTATTAAGGTATTTCCATACTAATCAACTAGTTTCACAATTAACTTTCCTTCATTTCTTCATCACTCCCTCTTTCTCCTATTTTCTAGCCCTAGTAGCCCTAGAGCCCCAATTAGCCCTACCTAACTGGTTTTTTTGGGAATTGCTCAAAGATCACTCAAAGACCCTAGAAAACTCTTTTATGATCTGAATACCCTTTTGGATAAAATTTTAGATCCATCAGGTGAGAAAGTCAGGTCGTTTGTACAAGTACGAAACCAAAAAATGGCATCTATGAAGGGTTTTGGGACTTTGTGGTCTTCTTCAAAGGGTTCCTTGTCTTCTCTGGTCTGTCACACCTCCAAAATTCCACATAGGATCTTCCACACCTTTCTCACTCATTCCAAACACTTGGCATCTCATAATTGATCATCCCTGCAAGCATATGCAACTTTTCAATCATTTTCCTAACCGGGCTATGAATGAGCTCGCTTAGGAAATGCTGGCAAATGGCCTTTCAATAAATTCAAAACCAAAACAAAGCTTATTTAAACTATACAAATATTCCATGGCTCGAGTCCCAAGGGTTATTGATCAAAACTCAAAGGACCTCAAGCTGGAACCATGTTTGGGCTCTAAAACCCTTGCTTAGGCCAAGAGCAATGAAAAATCAAATACTCACTTCAAACCTGCACTAGAAACTATCTCAAATACCTTCTGAGAACTACAAATACATGTACAAATCAAACATCAACAAACAGTAATGAAATCAATCCATGAAGTACGGACTGCTGCTCAAAATTTGAGAAAATGCAAGGCAAAATCTGGAAAAGGGTCTTCACAATGTATTCCAACTTGCTCAAGGCATTCACCAACTTGTTTAAATTCATTATGAGAGAATTTTATATGCCATATAGATCCTAATCAACTCTCCATTAGTCTCCTAACCACCAATGTGCTCACACTTTCAAAAAGTTGCTCAAAAGTTGTAAAATGTTGTCGAGCAACATTGACAACTTTTGCCAAAAAGTACATTTTTGCATTTTATGCATTGTCACTCATCCTAAACCTCCTATAATGACTTACAAACACTAAAATGACATGTATAAATTTCAAATGAGGATTTTCAAGAAATTTGACACCAAAATGCAAGTTTTATGCCATTTTAGGCTTAGAAAGGCTCATAAGACAAATTTGAGTAAATACATGATCTAGTTGACATTCATCCTCCAAATGAATATCCAACACACATGTGGACCTATGAGTAGTCCATTATTAACAAAAATAAACCAAACTAAATACTAACACACCAAAATCTAGAAAATGGACTCAAAACTAGGTGCTCCTACACCAGTAAGAATAGTCTATCTGTTTTTAGCTAGTTCCATCCATCCTCGTGCGTGTGTGCAAGTGATGTTTGGTTTCAAGTGTATATAACCCTGTGTAAGAGTCTTTTCTCTATTTTTATGTGTTCTTCAACCTATTTAGATGTGTAATGTAAGTGCAAATGCCAAGGGGAGATTGTGTGTGTGCAAATGTGTAAATGCCAAGTGGCAAAGACACATGCTTGGTTTCGAGGCCATCCTATTTAAGACCACCATTTTTGATAATGTGTAACCTTGTCTAAGACATATATCAAATATTGTACTTGGTTTTGAGTGTGAAGCATCTCACTCTAAGAGTTTTTACTCTGGTTTCAAGAATAAACACCATGTTTAAGACATACAAAAATGATATGCAAGAGCATAGTAAGATATAGTACAAAGGGATAGATGTGGGTGACTCCCCTTGAGATGTCAACATAGTTTTATGTTGATGTCTTAAGGAAGATAGAGACAAGGATACCTTAGCTTCAACACCAAGGAGATATCCTTTAAGAAACAATGATATAAATCCAAGTTAGAGAGGGAATACTCTTCAAGCAAGGATAAGATAGTTGAAAAAGAGATATCTTGCAACAAATTTAAAGGGGATCCTAGGAGGAGAAGAGATCTTTTCTGAAAATACATCTACCTCCAAAAGGAGATATCTTGAACAAACATCTTCTACCAAAAGAAGGGAAGGTGAACAAGAATTTATACCTTCCTCCCATTTCTAGGTGAAAAGGATACTTGATGAAGGATGACACACTTTTGACCCAATGTGAGGGGTAAGTTTATGATAGATATATATTTCCAGGTGAAGAAGAGGTTGTAGCCAAGGACTTACACCTATTGTATAAGAGAGAATCATTGAGAAAACAATAACTTCACACAAGGAATGACACCAAATCATGAACAAACACCACTCCACAAAGGAAAAGTAGATACTTAGAGAGGAGAGAGAGAGGAGGAGAAATAAATCATTGCCCCCCCGGTGTAAGGACAATGAGAAGAATTACATAATATTCGAAGGAGAGATTAGGCATAAGGAAATGCACAATATACTCACATGAATAAATATTCAATGTAAGAAAATACATTAGTATATGTTAAATGCATCTCAAAAGAAGTGGTAATCTTAAAAGAGAGGGAGAGAGAGAAAGAAATATCACATATTCCCCTAAGGAGGGATTATTCATAAGAGACATGCCATTGAAAGAAAGGATATCAACACATGAAAAATGCAACCCATAAAAGGGAATAGTGATACATTAGATAGATAGAGAGAAGGTGAAAAAGCCATCCTTGCCCCCCAATCAAGAGGACAAAGAAGAAAATTACACATCTTCTTAAGAGAGGTTATTCATAAGAGACATACTATTTCAAACAAAGAATAGGTCCTAACCAAGGAACAAAGATATGCTCACATGAAGGATAACTCTATGTAAGAAAGGACATCAAGTGATGAATAACACAACACAAAATAAGAGGTAAATTTGAAAGATAAAGAAAGAAGGTTTACAAAAGTTTTCTAGGGAGAGATTATTCATAAAAGATGCACCATTTCAAGCAAAGAATAGGTCCTGTCTGAGGAACAAATATGTGCTCGCATGAAGGATAATTCCATGCAAGAAAGGACATCAAATTATCAATAATCCAATCTCAAAGAAAATAGCGAGACCTTAGAAAGAGGATAGAAAGAGGGGGAATCATGTTGCTACCCCAAGATATTTGAAATTGAAAAAGAACCACCTATAATGACAAAGAGCCCCCAATTAAGTTATCTTCTTATGTCATAGGGTGAGGAGCAACATGTGGGTGAAAGGAGTGCTAAGGCACTACGTTTTCACCTAGAAAGAGAGCAAGATCTATTGAAAGACATATACGAGCACAATCATATTGTTCTTGAACAAATTCCTTAAATGCTTTACACTTTCCAAGAGAATGAGAATAAAAATGATGAAAAAGACAATGTGAATAATCTTTCTTATGCTTATAATTGTAATTAGGTCTAAAGAAAGGAAAAACAATATTCTTATCATACTTCAATATCCAAAAGATTCTAGTTGCTAATCTTTCTTGATTAGTAATAGATGCAGGTTTATTATTTTGGGATTGAGGACAAGATTTGTTATTAGAAGAGGAAGGATTGCCATCCATGATTTTAACTTTACTACTATCGATAAGTTCTTTTATTGAATTTTAAAAATCAGGACAATCATCGACATGGTGATGATGGGTTTGATGAAATGAACAAAGAGGAGCTTTTGAAGAAGCTCTTTTGCAAGTACTAATGGCTTGTTGTATTGCAAGATGATCTTTGAAATATTGAATCCTAAGGAGCTCATCCATAGGAGATTTATTATCATTTCCTAGGCTTTCTATGGTTATTTGTGTAGGAGGGTTTATAGGGACTCAAATTCCTTGTTCAAATTTTCCAAGTCCTTGTCCTGTAAATGATATTTTGTTGAAGCCACTCCTGTAATAATATTTTAATTGAGAAGGCAGGGGCACATTATAATAAATTTCTTTAAAATTTGTAGTGTAAGGATGTTTAGAAGGAATGAAAGGATTAGAAGATGAAGAAGGAATATCTTGTAAAGGAGGATTTTCCTTTCTTTACTCATGCATATCTTCTTTGGTAGATTGGGAAGGAAGATCCTTATCATATAAGTCCTCATCTTTTCTTAATCTTATATGGGGAGAGAGTGTTGTCTTCTCTTTTTTTATTTTTCCTTGATGTCAAAACTGTCACTTTGGTATTGCCTTGGCATCTTGGTGATTGCCACATGACATTGGCCCTCTTGTTCATATTGAGATTTGGCATACTTGGTTTTGGAATTCAGTATTATGTTAATGAACATCATTATGAAATTGGTTTAATTTCAGATCTATATTGTTTTAGTATTGATCATGGTGGCCCCATATGTAGACAAAAAGTTATCCTTCTCACAAAGTAATTATATTGATCTTCACAGATGATACCATTTCCATGTTTGGGTACTATATTGATTTGAATTTAATAACAGTTGGTACTCTTATATCTTGTTTCAGTATATCTTGTTCACATTACTTTGTGAAGGTTATTGTTTTATTAGAACACATTATCTTGTACTCAAGCTTCACATACATGCCATTTATATATTGTGCTTGATATTCCTTGAGAAAGCTAACACTTGGCATATTATCGAATTTTCATAAGTGTTATTGGGTAAATTATTTTAACTTGGCAATATTATATTGTTAAAGTGAATTCCATATTTCACTTAAGTCTACTATGGTATGTGTTGTCGGGCTTCACTCTTATTACTTCACAAGCTATAATTGTTAGGTCCTAGAGACAACTGAGAGGGGGGCGGGGGGGGTGAATCAGTTGTCAAATAAATTTAAACCAAAAACAACTTAACCAACTTAATGCTTAATACGGGTAAACCAATTAAGTATGTCGGTAGATAGTTTTAACAGTTAATTGCTATACCGGTAAAGATTAATGCATGAAACATAAACATAAAGTCATCCACAACACATAACAACAATATTTGTACGTGGAAACCCTATAAGGGAAAAACCATGGTGGGAAACCTTACCCACAATCAGATGATACTACTGCAGATAGTAAGTGTACATAAATGGGGTTTGCACATGCAGAAAGGCCAACAGCTTAGAGCTCACTACTCAATCACAAAATGGGAGTCACACTGACTACAGTTGGATGGTTAAATCCAATAAGAATGTACTGCACAAAATAACATCTTCATATGCTAGATTTAGTACTAGTGTAATGCTGATATGCTTCCACAAAAACCTAGCTTCACCTTCAAATGATGTCTTTGTGTATAGCTCTGCTTAATCACGCATATACCTTCACACAATCCTTTTTCGCATTCCACATTTGATCTTACAAATAAGATCTTACATCTATACCATAACCTAAGACCAATTTTAGTAGGTCAGCAATACAAGATATTACAATAAAAATATTTTACAAACAATATAATATCTGATACAATAACCAATTGAACATGTCGGCTTAATGCGTTTACAACAATAATTAATTATCTCCATAGCGTGCCATGTTGATCTAGAAAAGATAAACCTACCGGTGTAACCCTAGACCTATTTGTCAGTAATAGCAAATATGCAACTGTGAATATACCAATGAACAAAACTCTAGGACAAGATGTCCAGACAATGTCTTCGACATTACCAAGTGTTTTCCATGCCATTCCAGGTGTCGGTGATCATTATATCTTGCCGGTGTGCCATATACCAGTAACTATGCAATAGTTACTTGTTTACCGGTGAATGTTGCTGGATCTCCAAAGTGCTAGTGTTTTAGTAGGTGTTGACATCAATGACAAAACCATACCAAAATACCAACAATCTCCCTCTTTAGCATTTATGGCAACACAAGATGGACAAACCATGAAAGTGCCAAATAGAAATGCCAAGTATCAAAAACCAACAATCTCCAAAAAGATTATAACCAGAAAGTAATAATCTCTCCTGAGTAACAATCTCTCCCCCTGGGAGCAACATGTGTTTTTCATACCAATCTCTCCAAAAGAACATGTGTTTTTCCATATATATCTCTCCCCCTTTGACATCAAATGCCAGAGTCATATACAAAATACCAATCAATTCAATATACCAGCTACTCCCCCTGAGAAGTAGCTTCCTCATCAAAGACCAGAGTAAAAGATTTCTATGTTAATTTTGTCGGTTGATTACAATCATCAACTATCTATGTCTCTACTGGTGGTGGTATGACTCCAAGCTAATCTCTGAGATATTCAAAAGGCTCCTTAGGCAAAGGTTTAGTGAAAATATCTACAATCTGCTCTTTAGTATTCACATAAACCAGTTTTATCTCCTTTGCTTCAACTTTTTCCCTTAGAAAACTCAGTTTGATAGAAACATGTTTGGTTTTAGAATGTAATACCAGATTCTTAGATATATAAATTGCTGCAGTGTTATCACAATAGATAGTAATAGGTTCCTTGCATTTTACCTTTATGTCTTTCAACATTTGCTTAAGCGCTTAAGCCATAGTACCTGTGTATAGTTAGTTGCTGTTGTAACATATTCTGATTCTACTATTGATAAAGATGTACAACTCTGTTTCTTACTCAACCAAGAAACTAGTCTGTTTCCAAGAAAGAATGCTCTGCCGGTGGTGCTTTTCCTATCATCCACATCTCCTGCCCAATTTGCATCTGTGTATGCACATAATTCAAAGTTTTCATCTCTAGGATACCATAATCCAAGATTTATAGTGCCTTGTAAGTACCAGAAAATCCTTTTTACTGTTGATTCATGATTTTCTCTAGGATTACTTTGAAATCTTGAAACAATACATACTGCATTCATAATATCAGGTTTGGTTTATGTCAAATACATTAAACCTCCTATCATAGATTTGTATCTAGTTGGATTACAGGTGTAGATTCATCCCTTTGTGATAATTTGTCATTTGTTGTCATAGGTGTGCTTACCGGTTTAGAGTTCTCCATCCCAAATTTCTTTAGTAACTCTTTTAAGTATTTGGATTGACTTAAGAATATACCTTTATCAGTCTGTGAAATCTGCAATCCTAAAAAGAATTTTATTTCTCCAATCATAGGCATTTCAAATTCTTGCTGCATTTTAATAGAAAATTATTTACATAAACCATCTTCTCCTCCAAAGATTATATCATCAACAAACACTTCTATAATCAAGATGTCATCATTAGTTATTTTGTAATATAAACTGCTATCTGCATTTCCTTTAGTAAAACCAATCTTTAAAAGATACTTATCCAATCTTGCATACCAAGCTGTTGGGGCTTGTTTTAGTCCATACAGAGCTTTTCTTAACCCGCATACCATATCATTGTCATCTATCAAAGAAAATCCATTAGGTTGTTCAATGTATACTTCCTATTCAAGATCTCCATTCAAAAATGCCCATTTAATATCCATTTGATAAACTATGTAGTTCTTGTGTGCTGCAAAAGCCAAGAATAATCTGACTGCCTCAATTCTAGCTACCGGTGCAAAGGTTTCATTGTAATCAACTCCTTCTTTTTGAGAGTATTCCTTACACACTAGTCTTGCTTTATTTCTGACAACCTTACCATCTTCATTAAGTTTGTTTCTAAATACCCATTTGGTTCCAATTACATTTTTATCTTTAGGCCTAATGTCCAAGTGTTGTTTTTCTTAATTTGTTCTAATTCCTCTTCCATGGCTTTAATCCAAAATTTATCTTCACATGCCTCATTAACAAATGATGGTTCAATTTGAGAAATAAGACACTCCTCTTCATTTGCCAATCTTCCTCTTGTCATAACTCCTTTAAACTTGTTTCCAATTATCTGATCTTCAGAATGATTCCGTCTTACATATCAGGGTGTCTTAGTTTGGTGTTGTTCCTCAATTACTATGGAATCCGCAGATGGTACCAGGGTAGCTGGATCTTCATTCTGTACCGGTGAATTTAGAGTAGATTCATTTTTTAAAATTTATGTTGCCAGTTCAGAGTCTATCTACCTTGAAGTTCCTCTGAATTGTTCATCAATTTTTACATTTGTACTCTCAACAATTTTCTGCAATCTTTTGTTAAAACATCTATATGCTTTTCTCTTAGATGAATAACCAAGAAATATTCCTTCATCACTTCTAGGATCAAATTTTCCAATATACTCATCTCTTCTGATATAACATTTACTTCCAAAATTTTTGAAATACTTAAGAGTAGGAGTATTACCAAACCATAGTTCATGAGGGGTCTTACCAGTTTCACCTTTGATGTGAACTTTGTTAAATGTATAGATCATTGTGCTAACTACTTCTCTCCAATACACATGTGGTAAATTTTCTTCTGATAACATACTTCTTGTTGCATCCAAGATAGTTATATTTTTCCTTTCAACAACTCTATTCTGCTGTGGTGTTTGAGGTGCTGATAGCTATCTTCTGATTCCATTCACTTCACAGAATGTATTAAAATCCCTAGATGTAAATTCATCTCCTTGATCTGATCTTAAACATTTTATTTTCTTACCGGTTTCATTTTCTACCATTACTTTAATAGTTTGAACTTTCCAAGTGCTTCTAATTTTTCTCTAAGAAAAGTAACCCAACACATTCTAGAATAGTCATCAATAATTAGCATGAAATATCTATCACCTTGTAAGCTTTTAGTTCTAGCTAGACCACATAAATCAATGTGAATCAAATCAAGAGCATTATTTGATTTTTCTGGAATACTTTTGAAACTAGCTCTAACTTGTTTTCCAAATTGACATTCCTTGCATACTGTATTCTGAGGTTTCACAATTTTAGGTAAATCTCTAACTACCTTAGTAGTACTGATTTTTACCATGCAATCAAAGTTTACATGACAAAGTCTCTTATGCCATAACCAACTTTCATCTATATGTGCAATTAAGCATGTCTTTTCATTGTTATTCAAATGAAAGATATTACCTCTAGTTTGATTACCGGTTACAATTTCCAAACCAGTTCTATTCATGGTTTTGCATTTTCCATTTTTAAATTGTAATTGAAATCCTTTCTCAACTAATTGACCAACACTCAAAAGGTTATGCTTTAATCCTTCAACATAGTAGATATTGTAAGTGTTATGCTTAACATGAAGAGATATTGAACCCTTACCTTTGATTGAACAAGCTTTATCATCTCCAAATCTTACTAAGCCTCCATTGTTTTCTTGAAAGTTCAAGAATTTACCTTTATCTCCTGTCATATGATGTGAGCATCCTAAATCAATGATCCATTCATATTTTACTTCAACTTTAGCTGCCAGTGCTTGTACTACCAGTTGAGCATTAGGTGTCAGTTGATCTTCTATTATAGCAACAAAAACCCATCCATTGTCTGCTAGATCCTCATCAGAATCATCAGTCACACCTTCATCAGCAATATAACAAGATTTGTCTTTATTCTTCTTAAATCTATATCTCTGATATTTAGGATTAGGCTTGTATGTTCTTATAGCTTCTTCTCTTAGTCTAGCATGTCTATCAGGGCATCTTGAAGCCATATGACCAATTTTATTGTAGTTAAAACATTTAAAGGGTGCTTTACCTTCATACTTACTTCCAACTAGACCTTTAGGCATTTTCCTTGCAAATAGTGCTTCAAGCTCTTCAAGTTCTTCATTTTCTTTCCTACTTTCTTCATGTTCTCTTGCATAAAAGGCTTTCCAATTAGATTTTTCAAATGATGGAGTAGATGATGTTGATGCTTTAAAGGCCAAATCTGTCTTTATAGTAGCAACAAGACCAAATTCTTCAATTTCAAAAGTTGAAAGTTTCCCAATCAATGTATCCCTAGTTACTAAAGTATTAGGCATTGTTCTTAACTCATTTATAGCAATAACCTTTATTTTGTATGCCGGTGGCAATCCTCTTAAAACTTTTGAAAAAATTTCATCCTCACTTAAGGGTCCTCCACAACATTTAATACCCAAAACATTTCATTTACTCTTTCCATAAAAGCAGAAATCCTTTCATCTTCTTCCAGTTTCAAATGTTCATACCTGACTCGGAAGCTTTCAAGTTTTGTAATTTTGACTATGGAATCTCCTTCATTCAATGTTTCCAAATGATCCCAAATAGCTTTAGCAGTAGACCTATCTGATATTCCCATGATTTGTTGATCTGATAATGCACTCAAAAGAGCTTCTCTTGCTTTGCAATCATTTTCCTCATCTTTAGTCAAGTTAACTAGATTGGGCTGACCAGGTATAGCAGCATTATAACCATTCTTTGTAACTTCCTAGATGTCTTTTCCAATGCAATTTAGATGTGTTTCCATTCTGATCTTCCACATGCCATAGTTAGTTCCATCAAGTTTAGGATTGTCCTTTCTGAAATAGTTAGTAGACATTGGATCTCCTCAAGTTGTTAAACTTCTACAAAAGAGGACTAAGCTTTGATACCAATTGTTAGGTCCCGGAGACAACTGAGAGGGGGGGGGGGGGGGTGAATCAGTTGTCAAATAAATTTAAACCAAAAACAACTTAACCAACTTAATGCTTAATACTGGTAAACCAGTTAATTATGTCGGTAGACAGTTTTAACAGTTAATTGCTATACCGGTAAAGATTAATGCATGAAACATAAACACAAAGTCATCCACAACACATAACACCAATATTTGTACGTGGAAACCCTGTAAGGGGAAAAACCACGGTGGGAAACCTTACCCACAATCAAATGATACTACTGCAAATAGTAAGTGTACATAAATGGAGTCTGCACATGCAGAAAGGCCAACAACCTAGAGCTCACTGCTCAATCACAAAATGGGAGTCACACTGACTATAGTTGGATGGTTAAATCCAATAAGAATGTATTGCATAAAATAGCATCTTCATATGCTGGATTCAGTACTGATGTAATGCTAATATGCTTCCACAAAAACCTAGCTTCACCTTCAAATGATGTCTTCATGTATAGCTCTACTTAATCTCGCATATACCTTCACACAATCCTTTTTCGCATTCTACATTTTATCTTACAAATAAGATCTTACATTTATACCATAACCTAAGACCAGTTTTAGTAGGTCGACTCTACAAGATATTACAATAAAAACATTTTACAAACAATATAATATCCGATGCAATAATCAATTGAACATGTCGGCTTAATGCATTTACAACAATAATTAATTATCTCCATAGCATGCCATGTTGATCTGGAAAAGATAAACCTGCTGGTGTAACCCTAGACCTATTTGTCGGTAACAGTAAATATGCAACTGTGAATATACCAATGAACAAAACTCCAGGACAAGATGTCCAGACGATGTCTTCGATATTACCAAGTGTTTTCCATGCCATTCCAGGTGCCGGTGATCATTATATCTTGCCAGTGTGCCATATACCAGTAACTGTGCAATAGTTACTTGTTTACCGGTGAATGTTGCTGGATCTCTAAAGTGCTAGTGTTTTAGTAGGTGTTGACATCAATAACAAAACTATACCAAAATACCAACAGTAATATCTACATTGCATCGGGTTCTAATTTATTTACTCGGTTTCAACTTTCATAGTTGGTTCTTGTGGACTATTGGCATAAATATAATTATTTAATATCGACATAAGGTATCGATTTGGTAGTGACATACATAGAAGTCATACATGGCATGATGATTGCTTGGAAATCCATGTGGGCAGCAGTGATTTGGAAAATAATTATGTTATTATTCTGTTGGTAATTGATGAGATCCAAAGTGATTATGTGTTTCACTTACAAAATTGAAATAATATTCATTTTGTTCTGGGGTTCAATGAGCAAATAGGGCAAACAAAAGTTGGTTTCTCATTTTGAAGGATAGACCTGAACCCTAGCCACCATGATGAGATTGTAGTTACAATTTCTGAGTGTTCTAACTAGTATTAAGTTTTGGTATTCAGATATGCAAGATTATCAAGGGTGGCGAGTTTGTTGGTGGACTCTCCATGAGCTAGAAGTGGAGGTAATAGAGGATTTTATGGGAATGTGTTTGTCATTTGAACCGCCATAATAGAGGTAATATCTTTACATTGCCCTTGTCTTTCAAAGGTAAAGATTATTTTGATTCAGTTTCAAATAGATCTCTTTCACCTTTCTCTATATTGAAAAATAATGAAATTACAATGTAAAAAAATAAAAGAAAGAGATAGAAATTGCAGTTAAAAAATAAGTGTTTTATTTTGCAACTATAAGTTGGTATTTTTTGGTGGAAACCCTAACTTAAAGTGTTGTTTCTGAACTCAGGTTTTACAATTTTATTCAACGGGTTTCACTTTTACTCTCTCTATAAATTCATAGCTTTAAGTTGTTGTTCTATTGGTATGAAAAAGAGAGAACAAAGCATTATTGAGAGATTTATTGTTCCATTTGAAAGTTTGTAAAAGTTTGAACAAGAATTTTGTTGTCTCTGGTTTTCACAACAGATAATTATATTTCAATTTGAGAGAGATTTTTTGGTACTATTACATACAGTACATATTGTCATTGGCAACATTGAAAATCATATTTGTTTTTGTATTCATTGATGATTTTAGGAATGCAAGTTTGATGCAGTTGTAAGGTCATTATTGATTACAAGCTTAGACAGTGACTTTGTATTTTGAGGGGTTGGTGCTCCTATGAAGTTGGTATTTCAGAAATGGTGTTGAGTTGTAGCTCCACCATTGTTATAGAGTTGGTTCTCTTTGATTAATGAAAAGGAAATTTTAGCGAGTGGTTTTTAATACCCTGTGAGGGTTTTTCCACTCAGGAAATCTTTGTGTTATGTAATATTATTTGTCTCTCATTTTATTACATGTCAGTGTGTTCATTTAGTCAATTCTCTGATACTTTTAAGTTTGTTCGAAAAGTGTTCATATTTCAAAGTGTTCAAATTTGTCATTGTTCAAATTTGCAAAGCTGAATCATTAAATCTGTTTATAAAAGTCTTCCATAAAGCAAATCAAATCTTGCATTGTACAAAGTTGAAGTTATTTTTCAAAAGCAAAAACAAGATTGTTCATACATTAATGGAACAATGTTACATGAATATTTTAATATGAGTTATTAATGTTACTCATTAGCATATCATTCTGAAAAATTTAAGTGTTCACTTGCATAAACAAATCTCTCACTTTGGTTCAAAGTCAAAATTTTTAGTTGTGCATTAGAGTCAAAAGGTTAAAAAATATATCACTCTGATTCACCCCCCTTTCAGAGTGTCAACATAACATATCGACTACCATTACTAGTATTCCACCAAAGTCGATTCATGCAAATTAGATCCTCTACATCCACTTCCAACAAGTTGTATCAGAGCGTAGGGTCCTGCATTAGGTTTTTTCTAGGATTGGTCCTAGTCTTGGAAGTCTATCATCATGTCGCATATTTAAGAGGGGTCATCTATCACTAGAGCTCCTTTATTTGATGGTTCTGGTTATATATTTTGGAAAATCAGAATGGAAACATATTTGATTTCTATAGACCTTAATGTTTGAAATATAGTTTGTAGTAAGTAAAATGTACCTTCTACCATACCTACAGATCTTGATGCAAAAAATAAATATGAAACAAATGCAAAAGCCAAACATGCTATCTTGTGTGGCCTAACAAAAGATGTCTTTGTTAAAATCATGCATTGTAAATCTGCTCATGAAATCTGGGAAAAATTTGAAAATATCTATCAAGGAAATGAAAAGGTTAAACAGTCAAAGATTCTTACCCTAAAAACTCAGTTTGAGGAAATGATAATGAAAGATGTGTTAGCAACATTGAAGAAGGAAGACTGAGAGGGGGAGGGGGGGTGAATCAGTCTTCACTAGATTAATTAAATTAATCACAAAACATAGATCTGATAAACAACAGTAACAACAAAGATAGGCAAATTGAGAGCACAACACACAACACCAAGATTTTGACGTAGAATACCCAGTTAAGGAAAAAAAAACACGGTGGGAACCTAAGCATAGTAAGAAGATTGATAGTCTATAGTAGTATGTAAAAATATTGCAATGGGGAATGCACATGTATTCAGGCACACTGCCTAGACCTCCCTGCTCAAATGTGATGGCCCGAAAGGCTACAACCCTCAAGGAAGTCTAACTGACTTACAATAAGATTCAGACTACAATCCAGAATAAATGAACTAAAATAATAACATCTCCAAATGCCTGATCATAGTTCCAGTTAAGCATAATTGTCTTCTCTACAACACCAATCTCTTCTCAATCTCAAGACCAAAGGATAAATATCTTATTCACATATACACCACCCCTGATAATGCAAACATAACATCGACACCTAAATTACATGAATATATCACCTATATTTACAATTCATCAACCTTGATAACAAGGTCGACTAAACCATCAACCCTTCCTTACAACATTACATAACATGATACAAAGATCAACCACCAGACCAATACAATGATTTACATAGCATATAATGGACCTAAATCAAATTCCCAAATGCTCAACTCCACCGGAAATCATCCCAAGATTACCACAACACGCAACACCACCAAAAAAACTGCATAACACAAAAATCATCACTAGTTCATAGAAACCATAAAAAAATCACAAAATGATCAATGTGGAGCAACAAAACAAATAGGACATGACTATGAAACACCATCAAGCATGTTAGAATCATCAATAACAGCTACACCAACATCACTTATCAAATATACATCTGTCAATATATGAAAGCTCAAGAACATAACCAATCAACAACTGTCACAAAGAAAGATAACTTACAGAGCACCAAATCATGATCCATCTGAAATGAAGATACACAATACCATCCCAAAAAATATCCCAAAATATTAGCACAATATTTGATCACACTGGAATATATCGGATAAAATACTGAACTCTGTAAAACAGTGATCAACAAACCAATACTGCAAAAATCGGATCATAAGATCTTTCCAAACACATTGGAGAAAATCACAAGAATATGTTGACATCAATGACAACAACAAATCCTAGCAGCAACAATGACCAACAATATCCAACAATCTCCCCCTTTGGTATTGATGGCAACTTATGAATGTGAAAAACAATCAATGCAAAGCAAGAAGATATCTCCAGCAAACTCCCCCTATGATCAAAAGATATAAAGAAATTTTTCACATGATCTCTCCCCCCCTTTGACAACAATTCCAAATGTCTCAAAATGGAAAACCAAACCTACTTTTCCCCTTTGAATATGAAACATGAATCTCTCTCCCCAAAAACATAGACTACTCCACCAAAGGAGTGACACCAACTCACCAATCCGGATAAAAGGATGACTCTAAAATTCTCTGGATTGATGCAACTTAATGCATCTAGTTCTCATTAGGAGGGGTGGATACCCCTAATTTGTCTCTCAAATAGACAAATGTATCTGCAGGCAGAGGCTTAGTGAAAATATCAGCTATTTGTTCCTTTGTATATGCATACCCTAGCTTCACCTTCTCTTCACTAACTTGCTCTCTCAAGTAATGATATTTGATTCACACATGCTTAGTATTTGAATATTGCACCAGATTATTTAACATGTTAATAGAACTTGAATTATCATTGTAAATAACAATAGTTTCATCATAAATAATTTTGATATCCTTCAACATTTGTTTCATCCAAACTACCTGAGTACAATTACTAGCAGTAACAATGTACTCAACTTCAATAGTAGATAAGGACATTGAATATTGCTTCTTACTAGCCCATGAAACCAATTTATTTCCCAAGAAGAATGCTCCACTAGTAGTGCTCTTCTAGTCATCAACATCATCAACCCAATCTACATCAATGTAGGCACATAGCATTAAATCATCATTCCTCAGATACCACAGGCCATAATTCACAGTTCCTTTTAGGTATCTGAATATCCTCTTCACAACAGTGACATGACTCTCTTTCAGATCAGTTTTATATCTAGCATCCATGCATAATGTTTGGTCTAGTCTGAGTAAGATAAATTAGTCCACCAACCATATATTTGTACAAATTCTTATTAGCTTTCAGAGATTCATCATTCTTAGATAATTTACAACTAGTCACCATAGGAGTTCCAACCGGTTTGGAGTCATCTAACCCAAACTTCTTTAGCAATTCCTTCACATACTTAGTTTGAGATATGAATATACCTTTTTCAGTCTGTGAAATCTACAAACCTAAGAAATATTTCATCTCACCAATCACAGACATCTCAAATTCTTTTTGCATATCACCGACAAACTTCATAGTCAATTCATCATCACCTCCAAACATAATACCATCAATAAAGACTTGAACAATCAGGATGCTATCATTCTCAATCTTGAAGTATAGATTACTGTCAGTAGCACCTTTACTAAATCCCAATTTCAATAAATACTTATCTAATCTAGCATACCAGGCTCTAGGGGCTTGCTTCAATCCATGAAGAGATTTCTTCAACTTACATACCATGTCCCCATCATCTGATAATGAAAATCCATCAGGTTGCTCAATAAAGACTTCTTCCTTTAGATCACCATTCAAAAAGGCAGATTTGACATCCATCTGATATACCTTGAAATCTTTATAAGCAACATATGCAAGCAATAGTCTAACATCTTCAAGTCTGGCCATCGGAGAAAAAGTCTCCTCATAATCAATCCCTTCTTTCTGAGAATATCCTTTGAAAACCAGTCTAGCTTTATTTCTGACAACTTCACCGACTTCATTCAATTTGTTTCTAAATACCCATTTAGTACCAATAACATTCTTATCCTTAGGTCTAGGCACAAGTTCCCATGTATTATTCTTTTCAATCTAATCTAGTTCTTCTTCGATAGCTCTCATCCAGTTTTCATCTTTTCAAGCTTCAACAACATCTTTAGGTTCAATTTTAGAAATCAAACATACTTCTTCAACAACTAACCTTCTTCTAGTCCTTACACCTTTATTCTCATCACCAATAATCTAATTTTCAGAATGATTCAGTCTTACATACCTCGAAGTCTTCTAATTATTCTGATTATCAAGTTTCTGCACCTCTTCACTAGTAGTAGCAACATCCGGGTTAACTGTCTCTACTAGATCATTCTGCTTAGGTTCTTCAGTCTAAATAGGGGCTAAAACAATATGTTGTCCATCATCATAACCACATGCTCTGATCTCTTTTCCAAGGTTCTCATCTACCTTCACATTTGCACTTTGCACTATCTTTCTCAGTCTCTTATTGTAGCACCAGTAGGCTTTTCTCTTTGTAGAATATCCCAAGAAAATTCATTCATCACTTCTAACATCAAACTTTCCTATATCCTCATCTCTCTTGATATAACATTTGCTACCAAATACTCTGAAATATCTTACAGTAGGAACATGACCAAACCAAAGCTCATAAGGACTCGTACTGGTATTACCTTTAATATGAACTCTGTTGAATGTGTAAACAATAGTGCTAATATCTTCTCTCTAGTAGATCTTTAGAATGTTCCCTTCAATCGACATAGTCCTTGTAGCATCCAAAATAGTTTTGTTATTTCTTTCAACAACTCCATTTTGTTGAGGGGTTCTATGAGAAGATAATTGTCTTCTAATCCCATGCTTCTCACATAATGAATTGAATTCACTGAACAAAATTCTCCACCTCTATCAAATCTCAAAAATTTAACCTTCAATCTAGACTCGGTCTCAACCTTTGCTTTGAATATCTTGAATTTGTCCAACGCTTCTAATTTCTCCTTCAAAAAGAAAACCCACATCATCCTAGAATAATCATCAATTAGCAACATAAAATATCTATCACCTTGCACACTTCTAACATTTGTAGGTCCACATAGGTCAGTATGCACAAGATCTAGCAATCCATCTGATGTATATTGTTTTCTCTTGAAATAAATTCTTGTTTGCTTACCCGGCTGACATTCCTTACATACCAGAAATTAGGCTTAACAATTAGGTAGATCTTTAACAACTTGTGTAGAACAAATTTTAATCATTGAATCAAAATTTACATGACACATTCTCCTATGACACAACCAACTTTCATCAATTTGAGAAATCAAACAACTTTTGTCACTGGCATTCAAATGAAAAGTGTTACCTAAGTCTTAGTCCCAGATGCAATCTCTATACCGGAGGCATTTAGGATCTTGCATTTTCCATCATTGAATTGTAGATCATAACCTTTATCAACCATCTGTACAACACTCAAAATGTTATGCTTCAAACCTTTAACATACAAGACATCATCAATATTATGCTTACCATCAAAAGAAATAGAATATCTCCCATGGATTACACAGGCTTTGTCATCTCCAAATCTAACTATTCCACCATCATACCTTTTCATACTCACAAATTTTCTTTTATCACCGGTCATATGATGTGAAAAACCACTGTTAATCACCCATTCATCTTTCTTTTCAACTTTAGCAACTAAAGATTTCTTCTCAATAGTGCAACTTGTGGAATCAATAGGTACAGGTCCATCTTCCTTAATGACAAGGAATACAACTTCATCTCCTTCCGATTCTTCATCTGTAATACCTTCATAAAAAACATAATAATAGTTCTTAACATACTTTGGAGAATATATCTCCAGGAGCGGGATGGAAGGCGGGCGGTTCTAGGATTCAAATTCGAGCGGGAATTCTGGATCGACATCAAGATAGCATGTGGCAGATGATTCAGAGATTCTTGCAAAAGGAGAAGGTTCAAATGGTAAGGACATCGATGATCTCATGAACTTGGGGGACCCAGGGGGAGGAACAACACCATGTGAAGAGAAGTTAGCAATAGAGAGTGGGAAAGGGTAGGTTCAAACTTCAAAAACAAAAGACGGCAACTCAGAAGGAGCCCAAGGACAACAAATGACTTGTGTTTCAGAGAACATGGTGGAAGGTAAAGATCATCCGGAAAAGGTTCTTTTGTTAATGGACCCTAAAGGGGGACCCAACGGATAGACATGTAAGTGGTCCTCGTTGTTTGGGGTCAAGCCCAAAGGTAATTTCTCATCGCCTCCTATTAAAAACTCCTCGAATGTGTCTCAGGGAAAGTTTTCTATCGTTGTTCCTGACCAAATCATTGATCAAAACATCGCTAGAATGGAAAACACTTTGATTGGTTATTTCTTTGGATCTAGACCTAACATAGAAATAGGTCATGGATTTGTCAAAAGAAAGTGGAACCTAAAAGGTCAGGTTGATGTGGTAGCAATGAACAAAGGTTGTCTATCCTTCTCCTTTTCTTGTGATGAGGATAGAAGAAAATTTCTATGTAGTGGGTCTTGGGCAATAGGCAAATACATCATGTACATCTAGAAGTGGTACCCTAATGTAGCGAAAGGAAAGAATTTTTTGGCCCAAGTCCTGGTGTGGGTCAAACTCCCTAGGCTCCCAATGGAATTCTGGGATGAAGACATTTTTGCAGGAATTGCCAATACCTTTGGGGAGCTTATCACCATTGATCAGATCATGGCTTCTAGAAGAAGGCTGATCTATGCAAGGATCTATGTTGGAGTTGGACCTGATACGAACTTGCCAAAGAAAATAGAGATAGAATCAAAATTGGGGAAGTGGAAGCAGAATATTGTTTATGAAACAATCCCCTTCGCCTGTTTTCATTGTAAAAAAGTCAGACATTGGGCTAAAAAATGTCCATCTAAAGAGGAAAAACCCCATATCCAAACTAAGGCTTGGAAAAAAGTGGACAAGCCACTAAAAGCTTGGGATTCCAATGATCCTAATCAGGAGAAGCAATCCTAGATAGTAAGGGTGGAGGAAGAAATCACCAGTGAAGTGGGTAATGAACCAAAGATTCAGATGTTGGAACAGGGTGTTAAGGACTCAGTACACAAAGAAAAAGACAACACTCAGTAAGAAGATCAGACAGAGGACAAGACAGAGGTAGAGAAAGTAGATAAACAACCCACAGATAATAAAGAGGAAGGAGATAACTTCAACCTTGTCTCAAAATCTCAAGCTCAAGATAAAGAAATAGATTGGTTCCAAGAGGCCCAACCTAATATCATTTTGGGCCAAGGGCTATCAGAAATCTCATTAACCACCCCAGCAAAGGGAAAGCTGGCCTATTCAGAGGAACAAGATCCAAAATGGGGAGATGAAGAGGACATAAAAAAGGCACTGGGGAAGAATGAATCAAAGCAGGGGGATGAAGAAGTAGCAGAGGATAAAAGAAAGAACAAGCAAAAGAAAAAGAATAACAATAACCCAGTAAATAGTACGCTGACTAGAAACACTAGAAGCAGGCTTGGTGATGTGGGAGTACAACACACTTCTCCAGGAAGACACTCAAATGCCAAAAAAATAACATTGGAAACAAGTAGGAATTTAGCAGATGGTACCCAAAGAACCATCTTTGAGGCAGGTATTTCTAAAAATCCATGAAAATCATCTCCTGGAATATTAGGGGACTTAATAATCCTCACAAACATAATTTAGTTAGAAACATGATTAGAGACAAAAACCCTGACATTTTTTTGATTCAAGAAACTAAGATGGTGAAAGATAAAGTTGAAAGTTTGAATATTTTCAAAAATGGAGGAGTCAGCAGAGGTAGTTCAAAAGGTGCCTTGGGAGGAATTGTTACATTCTGGAACAAACACAATATAGAAGGAGAGGTGTTAATTCAAGACAACAATCTGGCCTATATTAGATTTAAGCACATTAAGAATTGCACTACATGGGTCCTAACAAATGTTTATGCTCCTAACACTAAGACTGGATGAAGCGAGATGTGGAGATATCTTACTGGGCTGAGAAGAAGGTTTGCTAAGGACAACTGGATAATTATGGGAGATTTCAACACTCCCTTGAAGGAAAATGAGAAAAAGGGAGGGAGTCATGCTAATCTAGATAGCAGATTGGACCTAATGGACTTTATAAACAATAATGCCATTCATGATCTAGAGTTGCAAGGAGTCAAATACACTTGGACTAATTGAAGAAGTGGTGAGAATTTGATTCAGGTCAGACTAGATAGAGCTCTTCTTTCCTTAGAGTGGTTTAATCTTCATGAATGTTCTTTATCTTCTCACATAAGGGTAGGATCAGATCATTACCCTATAACCTTAATGACTGAAGTAAAAAATAGAAGGAGACAATTCCCTTATAGATTTGAAAAAATGTGGACTAGACACCCGGATCTGGAAAGTAAGATTAAGGACTGGTGGCAGGTCAGTATTGAAGGCAATGCCATGTATAAAGTGTTCAAAAAGCTAAAGAATGTTAAAGATAATGTCAAGAAGTGGAATAAGGATTGCTTTGGGAACATCTTTACCTCAAAAGCATTGACCCTCTTAGAACTCAAGGAAATCCAGGATGAGATACAACACAATGGTTATACCTATATGTCTAGAAACACTAAAGATGCTATTCTGATGAGATATCATGAAATAATAGCTAAAGAGGAAACCTACTGGAAACAAAGATCAAGAAATGTCTGGTTAAAGGAGGGGGATAGGAACACTAAATACTTCCATATGTCCACACTTAGACATAAGGCCATAAATAGAATTATATAGATTAAAGTGAATGACAAATGTGTTGAAGATGATGATTCCATGAGCAAGGTTGCAATGGATTTTTTCTCTAATCTACTTGCTAAGGATCAAAATTTGAATAAACATGCCCAAAGGGAACTTCTGGACAATATACCTACCATTCTAGGGGAAGATCACAATGACTGTTTAACTGCCATTCCCTCCCATGATGAAATTTTGACAGCTGTTAAGTCCTTTGAGGGCAGCAAAGCTCTAGGTCTGGATGGATTTCCCATATTCTTCTTCCAAATGTACTGGCATATTATTGGAGATGATGTTACTAGAGCTGTGAAAGAGTTTTTTGGTGCTAGAAAACTTTTGAAAGAAGTTAATGGTACTTTTATAGCTCTTCTACCCAAAAAGATGGGGGCAAATTCAATGGATCTTTTCAGACCTATAAGCTTATGCAACTCTCTCTACAAGATTATCTCTAAGGTCCTTACCTCTAGAATTCTCAAATTGCTTCCTTCCATTATATCACCTCAGCAAAATGGTTTTGTCCCGAGAAGGCAAATTTTGGACTCTATCATCTCTGTTCATGAAAACATCCATTCTCTAGCCTTTTCTAAAAAAAGAAGGTTTTTTTTTTCTGAAACTTGACCTTTCTAAATCCTATGATAGAGTGGATTGGGATTTTATGATGGATTTTCTTTCTTCTTTTGGTTTTAATCCTAGGAATGTTGGCCTTATCAGGCAACTTGTTTCTTTAGCTACTTTCTCTATGTTAATGAATGGCTCCCCCTCTCCTTTCTTTAAAGCCTCAAGAGGTCTCGGGTAGGGGGACCCCCTATCTCCAATGATCTTTATCATCATGGCAGAATGTTTGGGGAGATGTATTGGAAAACTAGTTGAGAAAAGGGAGTTTTGTGGTTTGAATCCTTCTTTGGTAGATCAAATATGCTCTCATCAGCAGTTTGTTGATGATTCTATAATAATGGTAAAAGCCACTATGAAGGACGCTAGAAGACTAAAAAAGGCTTTGGATATCTATGGAGAGGCTACTGGTCAGCTTATAAATTGGTCTAAAATCTTTGTTTATTTTATCAATACCCCAGAGAGAAGGAGGTTAAAATTAGTAACATTCTAGGAGGCCAAATTGGTTGCTTGCCTGCCTCCTATTTGGGGCTCCCTTTAGGTCAAGATCCTCTGGATACCTTTTGGGGAGCCTTGGTGGATAAATTCCATAAAAAGATGTCTGGATGGAAAGGAGCTCTACTTAGTCAAGCAGGTAAAGTTCAAAAGTTAAAAGCCACTCTTCAAAGTATCCCTCTCTATGCCATCAGTCTGTTTAGGAGAAAAATACAGAGATCCTTTTTATGGACAGGGGTTGAGGAGAAGAAGAGAATGAACTTAATTGCTTGGGAGAAGGTCTGTAAGCCTATGAATAAAGGTGGTCTGGGCATTAGAAGAATAAGAGACATAAATGAATACCTTATGGCCAAGTAGATTTGGAGAGGATATAGAAATCAAGGAGAGTGGAAACAAATATGGGTCAACAAATATAAAAGCCAATGTCCAAATCTTCAAAGTTTCCTCAAAGCGGAGATTATCCCAATTGGATCCAATATTTGGAAAAATATCTCTAGGACTAGAGACTTAATTATCAAAGGTATAAAATGGAAGTTGGGGAAAGGGAATCTTATTCAGTTCTGGGAGGACCCTTGGCTTATGGAGATCCCTTTAAATGAAAACCCTGAGTGGAACATATATCATAACCAATGCAAGGAAATATTTGGAACCAAGGTGGAGGATTATTGGAAAGATGGACAGTGGAAAGACTTATCTCAAGTGGATCAGTCTTTGGGTAGCTTGAACAAAGTCATGAACTCAATGGTGAGGATTGAAGAAGAAGACCAGTTAATTTGGAAACTCACTGCTAGTGGTACTTTTACTATGGCATCTCTTTATCATCAACAGTACAATAACATGGAAAGTCCTTGCTGGGCTAAAGCATGGGTGAAAGGCCTTACCCCCAAGATCAACATTTTCTTTTGGATAGCCCTCCAAGACAAAATTTTTACTACAGAGAATATAAGAAAAAGAGGTATCAGCATACCAAGCTTCTGTACACTCTGTAAGCAGAATGAGGAGACAATAAATCATATTCTCTTTCATTGCCCCTTCTCAACTAATGTTTGGGGAAGTTGTCTAGATCAATTCAATATCAGTTGGAGCTTCCCCAACTCGATTCAGGAGATTTTCAAGTCATGGCATCATCCTTCAAAAAATAGAACCACTACCTTACTATGGAGAATTGCTTTACCACACATGTGCTCAGGTATATGGAAAGAGAGAAATGGTAGGATTTTCAGAGAAAAGAATACTAAGGGTAACATGGTGTTTGAAAAAATAAGAAGAAGCATAGTGGAAAATATGAATATTATAGGTGGTATTGATAATCCTAACACTAAGGAGGATCAATTTGTCTATAAAAAATGGAGATTAAAAGCTCAAGAGAGTATCCAGAGTAACCCTAGAGAGGGAGTGATATGGACCAACCCACCTAGGGGATGGATTAAAATCAATTTTGATGGGGCCTCTAAGGGAAACCCGAGGGTTGCAAGATGTGGAGTGGTCCTAAGGGATGAATGGGGAATATGTAAAATCATAAAATGTATTCCTATAGGAAAACAGACCAACCATGTTGCTGAAGCCATGGCAGCTTATCATGGGATTATCCTTGCCAAAGAAGCCAAATGCACTAAAGTTTGGTGTGAAGGAGACTCCATAAACATTGTCAATTGTTTAAATATGAAATTTCCACCGTCATGGTCGATTAGTAATGCTATTAAAGAAACAAGGAAAATCAGCGAAGAGTTCAAAATGTGTGTTTTTACACATGTTTATAGGGAGGGCAACTCTTGTGCTAATTGGGCAGCCAACTTGGCTTGCCAATCGGGAGACATCATCACTAGTTATGGTGAAATGGAGATTGCAAGTGAAATGAAATCCTTGCTCAATTAGAGCCAAAGCTATACAAGGCAACGTGGTACTTTTAATCATTATTTCTAATGACATTTCCGTCTTTTTTGATGTAGGGCTTGCTTGAAGATAATGAGCTATTAAATAGGTGTCATATCATCATTATTTGGCACGGATTATGGGCGCTCTTATAGAATAACCATAGAAACCAGAGGAAAAGTTATCAAAATGAGAGAAGCCATTCCAAGGAAGGTGCTAGAAAAATGGGAGGAAACAAGAAGAGATTTTAACCTGCATCCTGCTCTGAATGGAGAAAGAACGAAGAAGTCTGGAGTATCCTTCAGCAGGGGGGTCTCAATGTTTTCATGGAACGACCGAATGGGAAGGACCCCACAATTACCAGCTACTTCATCAAGAACTAGAAAAATGGAAAAGTTCTAATTGGTTCACATATGATGAATGTAGACGAAGAGGTTATCACTGAGGCCACGGGGATGACTACCGAGGGTATGAAATTTTACAAGGATAGAGGGATATCAGATAAAGTTGCAGACAATTTTCCTGTTATGGATGGTGAGAGAAGAAAGATGATCAAAATTGACAACTCCTAGCACTCCCCGAAGAGAATTTGCAGGCCATGGAGGTTTGTCTTATTTGCTTCTATTGAATATATTACCTTAGATGGTAGGTTTACCAGGGCTTATGGGCATCACTTCATCCTTCTTAACCATTTCCATCATGGAGAAAGGGTTAGCCTTCCCTATTAGCTAGCTTGTTTAATAGATCATACTATAAAGGAGATCCAGAAGGACCCTAAAGGCGATCATGCCCTCCACCAGGGGCTTATGGTCCTGATTTATAAAATGCTAAAGGGGAAGTGCATTGAAAATCCTATTAAAGGCAAAATGCCAGAGATGAGACTACAGAAAGTAAGGATAGTGGTTTCAACTTTGATTCTGAGACCAAGGGAGAGTAGGAAGAAACTAGCAAAAAAGGAAGGATTAGGGCCAAGAAGAGGAGGATTATTGTGGAATCTGAAGTGTCAGACTCTGAAACTGACTAAAAAGGGTAGCAATTCTGATCTCAATTATGTTCTGGTTGAGTCTGAGGAGGAGGATGATGATAATAAGAGGATTCATAGTCAAGACAAAGAAGGGGAGGGTAACCCGATTAAGGATAATTTGGAAACTGTGGAGACCGTGAATACCACTAGTCTGCATAACGAGGAAAAAGGGGGTCAAAGTGATAGTGGTGACAAAGATACCATTAAGTCTTTCTATGAGACCATTACTACTTTGGTGAAGGATATTAATAGTTTGAAAACTGATACACGGGCCATGGCAAGAATTACAATTGGTGAAAAGCCCTTGGCGGAGCATGTTAAAGAGTTAGTGGCCGTTCTACATAATGCGCAAGCTATTGAATGTATGGTTGGAAAAATCCTAGCCACAGAGAAAAAGGTCAATGAGATGGGAGATAGAAAGGAAATGGACAACAAACTGAAAGATTTTGGTAGTAGAATTGACAAGCTGGAGCACAATGTCAAGCAACTTGCTGATCAAAATTTCCAAATCCTTAAATCTTTGGTGGACAACATGAACATCTTTATCAATAGGTATGAGAATAATGTAGAGAAGGATGGTGATAAAGAGCAGGTGAACAAGAAGGGTCATGAAAGGAGGACCATAGCCAACACAAAGAATAAGGTCGACACCGAAGGTCATGAGCTGGAGGATATGAAGACCTCAGCAAACAACATGAAACAAATGGTTGTTCATGCTGAGGAGATCCTGAATAGTATTTAGTTCTAGTTGTTGTCCTTGGTTCTGTCTCTTTGCTGTCTTTTGCTTTCCTTTTGCTGTCTGTTCCAAGTTTTATGTAATGATGTTTTAAGTTGTGCCCTTCCAGTGGGTCATTTTGACTTTTTGAAGTGATTAAACACTTTTTAAAGGTTTTCTATTCACCTGGCTTGTAAAAGGTTTGGGTACCTTTCAAATACCTATTTTTACTTAATCAAAACATAATAATAGTTCTTATGATTCTTGTACTTTCGGTTAGGCTTGTATGGATTATCATACTTGTCATACTTGTCATATCTATCATTCCTATCGTGCTTATCAAATTTATCATGCATGTCATACTTAGCCAGTATCTTCGGACATCTAGAAGAAAAATGTCCTATCTTATTACAAGAGAAACATTTCAAAGGAAACTTTCCATCATACTTACCAGCTCCTTTAGTAAATCTTTGGGCAATCAGTGCTTCAAGTTCATCCAACTCTTTTTCTTGCTCTTCTATCTCTCTTCTCTCTCTTTCTTATCTAGATATTTTGCATTCATCTGGATCATACTTCTGCTTATTGGATACAGATGTTGATGCTCTAAATGTTGTCTCAAACTTTCCATGTGATTCTCCAAATTTACTCAGCTCAAATGCAACAATATTTCCAACCAGCATATCTCTTGTCATTGTAGTCACACTACAAATCTCATCAATAGCAATAACCTTATGTTTATAAGCAAGAGGTAAAGATCTCAACACCTTAGCAACAATTTCATCTTCCTCAATGGTTCCACTGGCACATCTGTTACCTAGGACAAGATCATTCACCTTAGCCATGAAAGAGTGCATGTTCTCATCATCTCCCATCTTAAATGTCTCATATTTTTCCTTTAAACTCTACAACTTAGCAACCTTCACTTGTTTATCACCTTCATACAGGATCTCAAGCTTTTCCAAGATATCATGTGTGGTCTGAAGTCCCATTACATTTGTCATCTCAGAATTAGTCAGGGCACTAAGAAATGCTTCCTTCTTTTTAATATTATCTACAACTTCCTTGATCTCTAGGAGTAGTTGGTCCATTCAGAGGAGCAGAATAGGCATTCTTTGTAATCTTCCAGTAATCTTCACCAAGACATTTTAAGTGCATTTCCATCCAGTCCTTCCATATAGCATAGTTACTTCCATCAAACCTCAGACTATCCTTCCTAAAGATAACACCTTGAGCTTCCATTTTGGATCTCCTCAAGTAGTTAAGCTTCTACCAGAGGATCTTGCTCTGATACCAATTGTTAGCAACAACCAAGAAAGAAGATGTCATGACCAAACTTTTGGGCAAAAACACAACAACAATTTTTTTTTTTTGAACACTTAATTACATGTATCCAGTGCTTAATTAGATGTGACAACTTATCCAGTTGTTCCCAAATGAAATCTTAAATGATATTAGAACGATGTTCTAAAGTTAATTTAATTAACTTTACAGATTTAATATTACAATACAACTTGACTAATTACACCCCAAAAAGGGTCGTCAAAACTTAATTTATCAGTTGAAATAAATTACCCCCAATAATTCTTCAATTAAGAATCCAGAGATATTAATCACCTCGCGCAGTATTTAATTGCTCTAGGATTTAGTTAAAATCACGTTAACACATATTTTATTGACTTTAAAAATAATTAATGGGCAAATGCAAATAATGCTTTTAAATTCAACCAATAAAATTAACCCAAATATGTATAATAATTTCCTAATAATTCACTTCACATTAATGTCAAATTTAATCCCTTTTAAATATTAAATACCAAATATCTAATATTCAGCCAATAATGACCCTATAGATTAAAAATTGAACATTTTACTTTTAATAAGGTCCATTATTAAAATTTACAAAGAAGTTTGACTTAACATCAATATATATATATATATATTATCTCAATAGTATTTAAAATACTCAAGGCTAAGTAAAAATAATGATAATGTTAACTCATATTAAAATTAATTAATTGAGCAACCATGAAAACACCTTTAATTAAATTAATAAAGTTAACCTAATTCAAATATAATATCAAATTAATTAATTCATTATATATTATATTCAAATTAAAATTCCCTAAGACATTTAAATTTTAACTATTAATTAATCGGCCAAAATGACCTCATAGGCTAGAACTCGCATAAATCAATTAATAAATTTCATTAATACAATCCCCCAATTTAAATTCATCCTAACATCCATATTTAATTAAATATGAAAAATAACTACATAAAATTTCTCTTTAATAACCCTAGTTAATAAAATTTAAACAATTATGTGAATAATATAACTATATAAAATTAATCCCGAATTATAAATAGGCCTAGATAATAAAGACCATTTTAAAATCAATTTCCTCCCTAGTCAATATAATAATTCCCATATATTGACTATAGCTAAATGGGGGGAAATTCTTTTTCAAATTTTAAAAAGAATTCCCCCTCTTCTTATTTTAACAATATTTAATTTCAAACCCTAATTAGGGTTGAGTTATCCCTTTTACTTTATTTTAAAAACAATCCTAATAATTCATTTTCTTCTAAATGCTAACTCTAACCCGAATATGGGCTAGGGTTGCATATCTAATTCTTTTCTCTCTTATTTTAAATGCTAACCCTAACCCGAAAATGGGTTAGGGTTGCATATTTTTAACATATCATATGCCCCTTTTTTTTTGCTTAGTATTTTGGTGTGTGTGTGCAAGTTTAGTGGAGGCAGTGGCAGAGGGAGAGCCGCAATGTAAACCACGACGATGATGGCCTTAAACTACAATGACAAGGCAAGGGGGATCCACAGTTTTGTGGAGGTGGTGGCCGCTGCGGTGGCCACCCGCAGTGGCGCTGCGGGCGCCCCTGTGGGTCTCGGCCCACAGTGGCGGCAGAGGCCGCCTCTGTGGGTCGCGGGCCGCAATGGTGCCATGGGTGCCCCTATGGGCTTCGGCCCACATAGGGGGCCCAAGCCACCCCTGTGTGCTCGCGAGGGCTGCAGGGATATGAACCTCCCCAAAATTTTGCTGTTAATTTTTTATTTAAAATCCCCCCCTTTTTTTTATATGCTTATTTCATGTGATATATATATATATATATATATATATATATATATATATATATATATATATATATATATATATATATATATATATTATGTATATATAATTTTGTGTATACATAAATTAGTAAATGACAGTAAGATAGACATGCCAAAAATATTAGCTAACCAAACTAAAGAATTGTGCTTATATTTCCAGCCCAATAATATTTCATTAAATGTGTCAATATATATATGTATTTTATTTTTTTATAATAGTATACATTTCTGTATATTTTCTTAAAAATAAGTAGCAGCTTACTTTAGAACTAGAACATTTAGATATTAATTTACATAATATAAATCCTTAAAATCTATGTTTTCCATTATCTTACAACAGGTTATTTTCAGTAAAATAGAAGAGATTAAATTTTATTTCTTTTCAATACAATAGATAACTTTTCATTTAAAATAACCAGATCTAGATTTGTTTACTTTCTACTATACATGTATTTTTCAGATTAAAAAGGTAACAGTAAAGATTTTATTTACTGCTACAACTATCTTTTTTTAAAATTCATTTAAACCATAAACAACAAGAGGTAAAGCAGATTAATATTAACTCAAAAATACCTATTTATTTATTTTGTGTTTAAACTATAACCAGAAGCAATATTTCCATTCTTTACTAATAACTGCACTACAACATTTAAATTTATCTCATTTCTTTCTGCATAACTACACTACTAACTTTTAACTATCTTTATTTCCTTTCCATTAGCTAAATAAGATAGAAATAATCTTCATTTATAATCTATTTCAAGAAGTAAATAACAATAAAGATTAACTCAAATTTTATTCTTTTCTTCGCAAGGATTTACTCAAATAAAATACATCTTATTTCATGATAAAACATAGTCTAATAAATACATTTTATTTTCTGCAACTTTTCATACAATAGAAAAGTTCTTTTTCTTTCTTTTTTTTGCAACTAAAATACAAAATAAACTCTTTTTCTGCAACTAAAATAAAATCAGCAAAGATCTTTTCCAAGCTTTCCCTTCCAAGTCTTTTCCAAAGTAACCTGCAATAAAAGCTTGAGGTTGTGACCATGGAGGTTCACCTCCCAACCTAGGCTTACTAGAATCCACCCCCGAGCTAGGAGAATCAAGGGCTAGACGAGAAACACACAAACAAACATGTACATGCAGAAACTCATAACAACAAAAACACTTCCAACCCAAGGTTTAAACAATGTCACTTATGTGACTATTTAAGTGGGGTGAAGGTGGACTAAGTACCCTTGAGGAGAATTCTACAAATAGTGAACATAATGCCATAACAAGGCTGAAAATAGTGAACATAATGCCACAAGTTCCAAACTTGTCCCTATAATTCCTTATGACCCCCAAGGCATACAAGCCTACAACTCCCCTTATGACCCCCATTGTATAAACAATCATAATTCAGCAAGGGTCACAAAATCCCTTGAGAATCACTCTCTTCCAAAGAGAGTCTCTCACTCAAAGGCTGTCAAACAACCCTTCACCCTAAGGCCACTCTACCCTCCCAAGGGTGAGTTTGGCCTTGAAAACTCCCAAAAACAAAACTCAAGGAAACACAATAACAATAAGAAAGAAAACTCATGGGGAAGGACTTCAACAATCTTCCCACACACAAAGTAACCAACATTGAAATCATCTTATAAAAAAACTTTCATCAACACAAAAACATACAAGAATTAGAAAATATCCAACCTCAAATCTACCAACAAAAGGGTGATGAATCCTTTGGAGAAGAGCTGCCCAAATACCTTATCTTCCTCCTTCAAGACTTAGCCAAAAATCTTTCCAATACTTGCCAAAAATTCTTAAAATTCTCAGTCTCCAAAATGGAGAGTGGGTGATCAAACTTTTCCCTCCCAAACTATTCCCTATGAAGCCACACCTCACTCTTTCCAACCCACTTGGGAAGGGTGAAGGATGCTTATTGGTTGGTCTTCCCAAAACCTTACACACTCCCTAACCAAGGCACCTCAAAAGGGGAAAAGGAATGGGGAAGAGGAATGACACTCATGAAGTGGGTTATCTAACCAAGGAAGACTCTTCTAAATATGAAATTCGGCCAACTTGGAAAACTCACTTTTTGGGGAGGTTAAACAAGCCCTAGGGAGTGGATACATGGCTAAATTTGACCTTCATCCATAGGTACATCATATGGCCCACTAAAATGGCCCAAACTTGACCCCAGGAATTAGTTTAACCCCTTGGAAGTCCACCCAAAGTTTACCTACGGGTCAACCCTGAGTTGACCCTTCTAATGGCTCCCTATCCTAGGTTTACTTGGGACCATTTTAGGATATTTGAAAATATATGCATTGGTAAAATAAATTTCCTCAAAAAGAGACATGACAATGCCAACTCAACTTACAACACATGTGTCAAGTGACACTAAAAAAAATTACACATCACTAAAACACACATGGCAAATGTCCCTTTTGAAATTTACAAATTAAACAAATTTCCAAATTAAACACTCATCCAAGCATAACATTTACAAACGAGGGGTTGTCACTCCAAATAGACAACCCCTGGCTTCACAATCGCACAAAGACCTAGGCTTGATTCTCTGAATAATTTCCATGGTCACATGGATAATTTTCCTACACATCTCACTTGCACATTAGTAATTCCAAAAAACATGTATAATATTATCAAAAGAATACATTTCAAACATCAATCATAACGATCAATTTATCATTTATCCAATAAAATCCACATAATGCAATTTACTCAAAAAACATCATCATAATCCTTATGAAACTCAATTATTAATATGATATGTATCCATGTTTTCTAATATCATAATGAAGTACTGCAAATTCTGAGATAGCTAACATATGTCATATCAAGATTATCAAATTAGTGGATCCTATAGGATCTAAATCCATAACACATCAAAATGTGCACCTCAAGGTAAAATGCTTCCATAACCTGGTTTAATTACTTTTCTCACTAATTTATCCATCTAACATAGCTCATCCTATCAAATTATTGTATTTATTAATATGGTCAACCTTGGTCAACTAAGTTAATCAGAGCTTGATCGGGGAGGGGCTCTACAGAAGACTAAGAGGAGGGGGTGAATCAGTCTTCACTGAATTAACAAACTTAATCACAAAACATAGATCTGATAAACTGTAGTAACAACAAAGATAAGCAAATTAAGAGCACAACACACAACATGAAGATTTTGACATGGAAAACCCGATTAAGGGAAAAAACCACAGTGGGAACCTACCCACAGTAAGATGATACTCTGTAGTAGTATAGGAAAATGTTACAATGGGGAATGCACATGCATTCAGGCACACTACCTAGAGCTCACTGCTCAAATGTGATGGTCTGAAAGGCTACAACCCTTAGGGAAGTCTCACTTACTTACAATAAGATTAAAACTACAATCCAGAAGAAATGAACTAAAAGAATAGCATCTCCAAATGCCTGATCACAGTTTCGGTTAAGCATAGTTGTCTACTCTACAACACCAATCTCTTCTCAATCTCAACATTGAAGGATAAATCTCTTGTTTGCACATACACCACTCTGTGATAATGCATACATAACATCGACACCTATATATACAATTCCTCAACCTTGATAACAAGGTCTGCTAAACCCTCAACCATTAATTATAAAATAAATCACACGATACAAAGATTGACCACCAGACCAATACATTGATTTACATAGCATAGCATGGACCTAAATCAAATTCCCAAATTCTCAACTCAACTGGAAATCATGCTAAGATCAACCGCAACATGCTACACCACCAAAAAAATCGTATAACATAAAAATCATCACCGGTTCATAGAAATCATCAAAAAATCGCACAACGATCAATGAAGATTGACAAAAAAAATAGGACATGACTAGGAAACATCAACAAGAACGTTAGAATCATCAATAACAACTACACCAACACCACTTATCAAATCTACATCTGTCAACGTTTGAAAGATCAAGAACACAACCAATCAACAACTATCACAAACAAAAATAACTTGTGGTGCACCAAATCATGATCCATCTAAAATGAAGATACACAAGACCATCCCAAATAATATCTCAAAATCTCAGCACAAGATCTGATTATACTGGAATATACCAGAGAAAATAATGAACTCTGCAAAACAGTGAATAGCAAACTAATACTGCAAAAAATGAATCATAAGATCTCCCCAAACACACTGGAGAAAATCACAAGAATATGTTGACATCAATGACAACAACATATCCTAGCAGCAACAATGACCAACAATATCCAACAATATCCAACAAGATGATAAAAAATTGTTGAATATTTCTTGAGAATAGATGAAGTTAATGGTATGAGAGGATTAGGTAAAGAAGTAGATGAGTTCATAGTTGTTAAGAAGGTCATTAGAACCTTACTGCCTAAATATGAGACCAAGGTTTCAACCCTTGAAGAAAACAAAAACTTTAACAAGCTTACCTTAGATGATCTTCAAGGAACATTAACTGCATTTGAAATGAGAACAAGCAAAGTTGACAATGCTTGTTCAACATTGAAAGAGACTACTTTTAAGAGAAAAGAAAGAGGATTTAGAAAGTGAATTAGAATTGTCTGATTCATTAGAGGCACTTCTAGTGAGAAAAATCCAAAAGAAATACAATGGAAAATTATCACTCAAATGTTTTAACTATGATAAGGCTGGTCATTTTGTAGCCCATTATCCTCATGCTGATTAAAACAATGATGATGGTCAAACTGAAAAGCATTACAAGAAAAGTTCTTTAATCCTAAAAAAGAAATTGACTTCGATAACTTCAGAAGGAAAAAGAGTATTTAGCAAAGAAGACTTTGATGATGAATCAGATGATTCCCTAGGTGATGAAGGTGAAACCTTATTCATGGCTGAAGTTGATGTGCAAAAACCTTCAAACAATCAACTAGATAATCAAACAAACAGTCAATCTGATCTACATAATTGTGAAATAAATCTTGAGGGTGAATTGCTTTATTCCCTACAATAAATCAAAAGACTTAAGAAACAAATTGCTTCTCAAGAGAAAAATCCAAACAAGATGATTACATCTTTGCAGGTTGAGTTAGATGACTCCAAAAGAGTTGTGGATAATCTCAAATTAGTTCTTGCTGATAAAGACAAAGAGATTCAAGCTCTTAAACAACAAGTTATATCTCTCACTAAGCAAGTTGAAGAGCATGAAATAACTATTCACTTGAATAATATTCTTGGGAAACAAAAATAGCATAGTGACACTGGTGAATGTTCAAAAACTATAAATCAAAACTTCAAGATAGATAGTAAAAAGAAGTCATTTGAGTATAAATGAAACAATTTCAGGTTTAACTCCCTTTTCAATGGCTATTGCTTATTTTGCAATAAATTTGGCCACAAAGTGAGTACTTATAAATTCATGATGCCTAGAACACCAAGATTTGGTCACATACAATACTTTGGCTTTCCAAATACAATCAAGTGTTTTAATTGTAATACTATTGATCACACATCCAAACAATGCAAACAAAATAAGCAAGTTACAGAAAAGGTTTGGAGACCCAAAATTATTCCAAGCATAGAACAATCCATGCTTGTGAAAATTGTCTTTCTCTCCAAGAAGAAGAAATTGTGGGTAGTTGACAGTGGTTGTTCCAATCACATGACACGAGATAAGGACAATTTTTTAGAACTTGAAGATTATGCTAGTGGATTTGTGAAGTTTGGTGATAACTTAGAGATATAGATAAAAGGTAAAGGTTCCTTACTTCTCAATGATGATACACCTATTCATGATGTGTATTACGTAAAAGGTCTTAAACACAATCTCTTAAGTGTCAGTCAGATTTGTGATAGTGGTTACAATGTTTCATTTAACTCACAAGGTTGTTCAATCAAGAATAAGTCTTGTAAAACAGTTGCAACTCGATTGAGAACACATGGCAATACTTACAATCTTCTTAACTCTTCTAATCTTGAAAGTAATGAAGGCATGTGCCGGATGGATCAAGTTGAAGAAAATTGGTTATGGCACAAATTTTTAGGGCATGTAAACTTTGATAATTTGGTTAGAGTCAGTAAAAACCAGAATGTAAGAGGTTTACCTTTGCTAAGAAAACCGGAAAATGTTGTTTGCAAAGGTTGTCTAAAAGGCAAAGAAACAAGGATGAGTTTCAAATCTAAGTAACATTCTACAACAAGACCTTTACAACTTGTACACACTGATTTATATGGTCCTACGAAGACAAGATCAATAAATGGTGAGAAATGCTTCATGTTGTTTGTTGATGATTACACTAGAATGGTTTGGGTAACTTTTCTCAAACATAAGTCAAAAGCCTTTGAAAGATTTAAAATATTTCATAAAATGGTTGAGAAAGAATCATATTTCAAACTTAAATATTTGAGGTCAGATAAAGGAGGTGAGTTTACATATCAAGAATTCATAGATTATTGTGAACAACATGGCATCAAAAGGCAATATGTTGCTACTCGGACACCTAAACAATATAGGGTTGTCAAAAGGAAAAAAAAAACTGTGAAAGAAATAGAAAGAACAATGCTAGATGAAGTTGAATTGCCTGATATGTTTTGGAAAGAAGTTGTTTAGATAGTTATATATATTCTAAATAGGGTGCAGATAAGGGTTAAATCTAATTTCACTCCATATGAGTTATGGTATGGTCATTCAACCACTATTAAATACTTTAAAATTTTTGATTGAAAATGCTTTATCAAAAAGGATGATGAAAATCTAGGCAGCTTTCAATCTAAGTTAGATGAAGGTATCTTTTTAGGATACTCTACACATACTAAAGCCTATAAATGTTTCAATAAGAGGCTAAATAAGATTGTTGAATCTATTAATGTCACATTTGATGAAAAGTTGTTTCTAGATGATGATCATGAGCAGGATGTTGAGGAGGAACCTACAATAGAACTTGACAAGTCTTCTACATCTACTGAAGCAAATAATACTCAACAAGAGGATGCATCAAGTTCTAAGGTAGTAACACCTCTAAAAAAACCCTCGAGGATTGTTATCAAGAATCAACCTCATAATCAAATTATTGGGGATATAAATGCAAGGATTTTAACTTGAGGTAAATCAAAACGTGAATAACAAGATCAAATTGCTGAAAACTTTTTTCTGGTAACTAAATTTGAGCCTAAAACAGTTAATCATGCCATAAATGATGATTGTTGGTTGAAAGATATGCAGAAAGAAATAAGCCAGATTGAGAAGAATAAAATTTGGGAATTAGTCCCAAGACTTGATGATAAAAATGTTATTGGTGGCAAATGGATCTTTAGAAACAAATTGGATGAATGTGGCAAGGTGGTTTGAAATAAGGAACGTTTTGTGTGCAAAGGGTATGCACAACATGAAGGTATTGAATTTGGTAAAACTTATGCACCTGTTGCTCGAATTGAATCTATTAGAACATTATTAGCATACTCATGTTTCAATAATTTTAAGGTTTATCAAATGGATGTTAAAACAACATTTTTAAATGGCTATCTTGATGAGGATGTGTATATGGAATAGACTGAGGGGTTTGTTGTAAAAGACAAATTTGATCATGTTTACAAGTTGAAAAAGGACATGTATGGTCTTAAAGAAGCTCCTAGAGCTTGGTATTCAAGATTGAATTCATATTTGACAACAAATGGTTTCTTAAGAAGTCGTGTGGATATCAATCTCTATGTCAAAAGGGAAGGTAAGGATATTCTGGTTGTATAAGTATATGTTGATGATATTATCTTTAAATGTAATAATGATGCTCTCTCTAAAATATTTTCAAAGATTATGGAATCAGAATTTGAAATGTCAATGTTAGGTGAACTAATATTCTTTCTTGGCCTTCAAGTTTCTCAACTTGAACATGGAATATTTCTATCCCAAAAAAAATATGCAAAAGAAATGTTAAAAATATTTCAGATGGTTGATTGTCATGCAGTAAGCACTCCTATGGTAATTGGCTATAAACTTTCTAAGGTAGATGAATTTCCTAATGTTGATCAAATTGAATATAGGTCTATCATAGGCAGTTTATTATACTTAACTGCATCAAGACTTGATTTAATGCAGACAGTTTGTATGGTTTCTAGATTCGAATGTACTCCTAAAACGTCCCATCTTATAGTTGTTCAAAGAATATTTAAGTATATTTAGGGTAGTCTTGATTTTGTTCTTTCATATCCTAGAAGTGACAATTTTACTTTAATGGCTTTTACTAATGTTGATTGGGTTGGTTGTCTATGTTGAACATAATGTACCACTGAGAGGGGTGAATTAGTGGTTTCCAAAACTCTTAACCTTTTAATCCTAGGAGTGAGTACTGGTTACCAATGCAAACACTAAGTAAACCTACTGGTGAGATAAAAGAAGACATCACCACCATATCTCCTTTCTTCCAAAGTTCATTTGCTAAACTTAGCAAACATAGATTGTCCTTCGTCTTGGCACATGGTGAATCACCATAAATAGTTCAATGGTTTGCATCACCTACTTCGATCTACACCCACACACTCTGCATCGATTAGTGTATCCATCAATCTCCTATGTTCGACTGACCTCAAGCCGCACACCTTCTACCATCAACCCTTGATTTATGGGGTCTGCATTTAATACTGACGACTCTATAACTACCTTGCTAGTGCACACTCCATCTACCACTTCATGCATGTTCGCCACCTCAACTCCACATGGCACCTTTGGCGGCATCCACCTTGGATCACTATGTCGGTCTGACCTGGTCACCGACCAATAACACACAACCGGTGTATGTTTCATACTACCGGTCCATCTTTGCCTACCGACTCTCTTAGCATGTCAGTATATCTTGCCTTACTGGTTAACCTTCTTGCCTTCATCTTCCTTGTGCCAGTGGATCATGTTAGCCTGGTCATCACACATACTAGTCCTTAGCAGGTATTTAGGGTGACTCACCATGTGCATTTTCATCTGATTAAGAGCACTTCACTTTGCCTCTTGGCTCTCTTACTAGTTCTATCCTTGATGGCACCACTCCATCAATCTTCCACTATCCTACACCGATCTATATCTACATTCCAAAGTGAATCTCTTGTCTACAGATAGAAAGCCTTTCCTTCTCCTTCATCTGACGGGTTCTCCTCTTAGCCAGTTTGTCAAAGTGACAAAATCATCACTCCTTGTTTGTTTCGGTAGTTCATCAACATACTCTTGATGATCAGGTGCACATCTCTAATCTCACATGCTAGAGGCTCACACTTATCATCCGGTCGGTGGAGGTAGATACACGGTGGCTCACAATCTGTCAATCACCAATGGGAGAGGATCTATGTCACTTGTTGGCCAATAATGTGACTTCCCTGTTATTGGGCAGATGCAACTTCCTTACAATCCTTAGGCAACATTATTTCTCCAGTCTTCTCTTCATCTAGGGATAGTGTCATTTACCAGTGGGAGTCCTTCTATATGACATCATACTAGCATACCAGTGGCCTTCTCACTCTGCACTCTTACCGGTTAGTACCAACATGTATACTAACTTGTTTATCCACTTGTTCATCGGGTACCAGTTTCTTGACTCCCAACATCAACATGTATACTAGTGACACAAGCTTGCATACTGGTTGACCTCACCTGCACACACTGTCGGTTGACATCCATGATAGTTATACTAGTCAACATCAATGACCACCATGCTAGTTGATATCAATGACAACACAATGCCAATAGTCTAGATGACTGAAAAGCACAAGTGGTGCTACATTTTTCCTTGGTGATTGTCTTATGGCGCGACAAAGCAAAAAACAAGATTATGTTTCTCTTTCTATAGCAGAAGCAGAGTTCATTGCTGCTACATCTTGTTGTACTCATCTACTATGGATGACTCAAACTCTCTTAGATATGAGTATTATTGTTGAAAAACATATTCCTATATTATGTGATAATACAAGTGCTATAAGTCTGTCCAAAAATCTAGTCATGCATTCTCAAATAAAGCACATTGCTATTAAATTTCTCTTTCTTTGTGAAAAGGTTTTGGCTAATGAAGTTACTTTGCAATATGTTCCTACTCAAGAACAGGTGGTTAATATCTTTACTAAGCCTTTAGCTATATAGACTTTTGAAAGGCTTTGTTTGCGATTGGGAGTTATCTCTCAATCTCAACTTTCTTAAATTTTCATCATTGATTCAGGGGGAGCTTCTGCTCTCTCTGAGCAACTTATTGTTGCTTCCTATGGTTCTTATTTGTTGCTTCATGCTATATCTACAGCTAGTTTCATTCAATTTTTGTGGCATTACATAGTTTTCCCTTTGTCCTTGTGACAAAAAAGGGGGAGAATTATGAGTTTCTTTGTGATTGACTTCAATTGGTATACTTTGTTTCAGATGGCTCAATTTTTTTCATATTGACTTCAATTGGTATACTTTGTTTTAGATGGCTTAGTTTTTTCCATATTAAATTTAGTTGGTACACTTTGTTTCAGATGGCTCAGTTTTTGCCATATTGACTTTAGCTGGTATACCTTGTTTCAGAAAACTTAGTTTTTGCCATCAAGGACAAAGGGGTAGTTTGTTGAATTCTCTTTTGTTATTTGTCCTTGATGTCAAAACCATCGGTTTGGTATTGCCTTGGCATCTTGGTGATTGACAAATGACATTGGCCCTCTTGTTCATATTAAGATTTGGCATACTTGGTTTTGGCCTTCAGTATTCTGTTAATGAACAACATTATGATATTGGTTTCCTTTCAAATCTATATTGTTGTAGTACTGATCTTGGTGGCTCCATGTGCAAATAGAAAGCTATCATGCTCATAGAGTAATTATTTTGATCTTCGCAAGTGATACCATTTTTTATGTTTGGGTACTATATTGATTTGAATTTAATAGCAGTTGGTACTCTTATATCTTGTTTTAGTATATCTTGTTCACATTACTTGGTGAATGTTATTATTCTATCAAAACACATTATCTTGTACTCGATCTTCACTTACATGCTATTTATATATTGTGCTTGAGCTTCCTTGACAAACTTAACACTTGGCATATTATCCATTTGGCATAAGTGTTATTGGGTAAATTGTTTTGACTTGGACATATTATATTGTGAAAGTACATTCCATATTGTTGATGCAGGAACTCATTAAATCTTCTCCATCTAATACCAATTTGTGCTAATCTGATACCAATGGTACATTCTTAATCTGTGGGGGGATTTCTCTAACACAAATCTATTGATAGAAATTAGGTATCGATATGATATATTCTCTCCCTGTGCAGGTAACTCTCCCTCTTTGTGCTCACAACCAGTTAAGTGAGCCGTTTTCTCTTCCTTTGCATTTTTTTCTACCTATAAATGAGACTGCACTTCCTGTCACTTGATGACCCAATGACAGATGAGCACATCCTTTTCCTATTCTATTATACTCTCGGGAAACCTGATTGTGACTTTGATAGATAGACAAATTGAATAGGCACATTCCCAAAGTCACTAACATACCGGTATGGTCAAACAACTGCCTGATTTTCCACTATGTTCAGTATGCCTAATACCAATTAGGGAATATGGTTGTGAACTCCCCCTAAACCATAGATCTCGGGTCTTCTTATCCTGTCAGGTCCTAACCTGGTGCTTCAATCTACACCTTGTACTAGTAGAAGTGAGAATCTATGATCTGCAGATGATCTACCACTTCCATGATGTCCAACACACACCTGTGACATCCTCTTTCATGACCACACTGCCAACCTACATCAACATCATGTCACATATCCAACATGTTGAATCATCAATATGTATGCACAGAGATCAATTACTGGTCCAGCACATTTCCAAACAATGCTTCTCCAATATTGCCTAAGGAAAAATTTCCTCTTTCCAATCCACTAGAGCCACTGCAATGTTATCGAATGTCATTGAATCACATATTCTGCAATATCGGTTACTATCCCTACCAACAACATACTACACATGCAAGTTTACTATACCAATACAATATCTCTGTTCGTATACTTTGTCCACTGCCCCTTCTTCCTGTGTCATGTCCCGTTGCTACCATTTTTCAATTTGAACCATCCACTTAACACTTACAACAATGATCTATCTCACCTGTGTGAATATGTAGTCAAGATAGTAACTGCACACACTTTGTCATCTCAACTTCTCCCTCATACCGGTAACTGTCCATCATTACCTTTGTCCTTTTCAACATTGGGGGTGAATGATTTGATCAACATGTAGCTCCCCTAAGGTTTTGCAACTCCTTTAAACTTTAGGAGATATCACCCGTGCATTGAATGCACTGTGCCAATTCATGGTCATGTTTTATTCCTTCTTCATCCATACCTGCTTGGTCTTCCTCCTCTCATTTGTAGTCTTTAGAGAAGGTCTTATCTTCTTTTGTTGATTGGTCTTTTCTTTACCAGGTTCCGTAGTAAGACTAGATACATTTCTATATAAGTATACTGCATTCATGCCCATTGGATGATTGGAAGACCTTCTATCTAACTGGTTTGATCTTCTTCTCATGACATGCCATTGTAGCCAGCTACTGGTTTCAACTGACTTCTTGATCTTGCAAGAACGCTTCTCCTTTGGTTCCATGCCTGTATTTTACTCTCATATGCTCTATAGCCACTTCCATATCAAGCATAGCTATTATACAGGCTACCATATGACTGAACTTCCTTCTTCCCACATTCATGAATTCCATGGTCAAGTCCATTACAATGATAACATATAACATTTTATTTTGTTGGAGCAGCAAATGGACTTTTGTTATCATAACCGGGAGAGAGCATATGTAGGTTTCTACATTTTGATGTCTTATGCCTAAATGCATTACATCTCCTACAAACTGAATTGCTATTCCTAGACATCATTTTGCATTCCTATGCCCTATGGCCATATCCTTTACAAGCAAAGCAGTAACCAAAGAGCAGAGACTTATTACTTACAAATTTATTCTGCCAAACATGAGGTGATCTTACCAGTTTGGCATCTCCACTTCTTCTTCTTCAGGGATTGTTCTTGGGAACAATAGCATCTCTCTTTCTTCTACCGAAAGGGTATCTTTTAGGCTGCCTTCTTGTATTCTTGTTTCCAGTGAACCTATCTTGTCTCATCTTTCTTTTTCCTTTGAGATCTGCATTGTTCCTTCTTGTTGCACCAGTCTTCATCTTTAGCCTCATGTCCTCGCTGGTTGTAGTTAGGTCAACCTTCTTTCTTGGAGCACATTTGACTATGAAGGTCTGACCCTTGTTATCTCCACTTGAGGATGCAAACTGAATGTCTTTGTGGGAGACATCCTTGCTGGTTGAGCATTCACCGGCAACATATCCTAATCTTCTAGTATCCTTGGAGTGTTTTTGTTTACAAAACATTTTGTCCAAGGCCTCAATGCTGCCATCATACTAGATCCTTAACTTGAGCTCATCTTGACATTTCTCAAGGTCTTTCCTGATGCTCTCCATTTCTCATTTTAGGTCCTGAAATTCTTTGTCCTTTGTCTCCACTTCTAGCTACAACTCCTCACATCTTCTCTCCTTAGAATCAAAGACTGATTTCAATTCACCAGTCAACCCTTTTGCCTCTTCTAGTTGAGATGTCAATATGCAGATATTATTATTTGATTCTTCAAGGCATGTTCTCAACTGGTTGCATTCTTCATGAACTGATTTTTTATAGTTCTTAAATTCATTTCTAACATTTTGGAGCTCTTCTAGTTCACTTACCAGTTCACCTTCAAGGTCAACTTTGGCTTCATCTTCTTCATCACTTCCAGACAAATCTTGCTAGTCATATTCACTTGCATTATCACCTTCTAATGTGTGCTCCTCACTTTGAGTTTCTTGTGCCATGAAGAGATGGGTTTCTTCTTCATCATTGTTGTAGTATCTGGTTGATCTATCTTCATCATCTGCACATGTGTTTGTTTCATTTATCTTCTTGCTTCCATAAACCGATTCTGTAGTGCTAGATTTGTTGCCATAAAGTTTCTTCAATCTGTCTCATAAGCTTTTTGCTGAATTGCACCTATCCACCTATGAAGAAACATCATCCAAGAGTCCACAAAGTATAGCCTTCATTGCTTCATAAATACACTCGTATCGTCTTTTTGCTTCTGAATCAGTGGGAGGACTAACATGACTAGGGAGACCATTTACAACTGACATCCACAAATCATACCCTAAAGAGGACATGTAGACTTCTATTCTACAACACCAAATGGAATAGTTAGACCCATTAAACACTGGAGCAAATATTGACTCAAGACAAACCATTGTGTCCTTAACCAAAATCTACCCAAGCTAGAGAAAGCTTATCAACCAAGAACCTGGGCTCTGATACCAATTGTTGAACACAATGTACCACTAAGAGGGAGGTGAATCAGTGGTTTCCAAAACTCTTAACATTTTTATCCTAAGAGTGAGTACTAGTTAGCAATGCAAACACTAAGTAAACCTACCAATGAGATAAAAGAAGACATCACCTCCATATCTCCTTTCTTCCAAAACATGTTTTCTAAACTTAGCAAACATAGACTGTCCTTCAGCTTGGCACTTGGTCAATCATCATAAATGGTTTGGCAGTTTGCATCACCTACTTTGATCTACACCCAAACACTCTGCATCGATCAATGCATCCATCGATCTCCTCTATTTGACATGCCTTGAGTTGCACACCTTCTGTCATCAACCCTTGATTTACGGGGTCTGCATTTAATACCGACTGACTCTGTAACTACCTCGTCGGTGAATACTCCATCTACAACTTCATGAATGTTCTCCACCTTGACTCCACATGGCACCTTTGTTGACATCCACCTTGGCTCATTATGTCAGTCCGACTTGGTCACCAACCAATAATACACAACCGGTGTATGCTTCATACTATCGGTTTATCTTTGCCTATCAGCTCTCTAACCCTGCCAGTATATCTTGTCTTACTGGTTAACGTTCTTGCCTTCACCTTCCTTGTGCCAGTGGATCATGTCAGCCTAGTGATCACACATACTGGTCCTTATTAGGTATCTAGGAAGACTCACCATGTGAATATTCATCTAATTTAGAGCACTTCACTTTGCCTCTTGGCTCTCTTACTGGTTCTATCCTTGATGGCACCACTCCATCAATCTTCCACTATCCTGCAACGGTCTATATCCGCATTCCAGAGTGAATTTCTTGTCTACAAATGGAAATCCTTTCCTTCTCCTTCATCTAACAGGTTCTCCTCTTAGCCGGTTTGTCAAAGTGACAAACTCATCACTCCTTGTTTGTTCTGGTATCTCATCAGCATACTCTTGCTAATCAGGTGCACATCTCTGATCTCACATGCTAGAGGCTCACACTTATCATCCGGTCGGTGGAGGTAGATACATAGTGGCTCACAATCTTCCAATCACTAGTGGGAGAGGATCTATGTCACCTACAAAGACCACCATGGCAGTTGACATCAATGACAACACAATGCCAACAATCTAGATGATAGAAAAAGCACAAGTGGTGCTGCATTTTTCCTTGGTGATTTTCTTGTGGCATGGCAAAGCAAGAAACAAGATTATTTTTCTCTTTCTACAACAAAACAAGAGTACATTGCTTCTACATCTTTCTATACTCAACTACTATGGATGGCTCAAACTCTCTTAGATATGGGTATTATTGTTGAAAAACCTATTCCTATATTCTATGATAATACTAGTTCTATAAGTATGTCCAAAAACCCAGTCATGCATTCTTCAATGAAGCACATTTCTATTAAATTTATCTTTCTTCATGAAAAAGTGTTGGCTAATGAAGTTACTTTGCAATATATTCCTACTCAATCACATGTGGTTGATATCTTTACTAATCCTTTAGCTATAGAAACTTTTGAAAGGATTTGTTTGTGATTGGGAGTTATCTCTCAATCTCAATTTTCTTAAATTTTCACCATTGATTCAAGGGGAGCTTCTACGCTCTCTGAGAAGCTTATTGTTGCTTCCTATGGTTCTTATTTGTTGCTTCATGCTATATTTGCAGCTAGTTCCATTCAGTTTTCATGGTATTACACAATTTTCCCTTTGTCATTGTGACAAAAAAGGGGGAGAATTATGAGTTACTTTGTGATTGAATTTAATTGGTATACTTTGTTTTAGATGGCTCAGTTTTTGCCATATTGACTTTAGTTGGTATACTTTGTTTCAGATGGCTCAATTTTTTCCATCAAGGACAAAGGGGGAGTTTGTTGACTTTGTTGGCCATTTGGAGAAATTGATTATGTGTTGCATTGATGTTTTGTCATTGATGTTAACACTAGTTATTTTGGTTGTTTATCGGTATCCTTTTGGTCCCGGTAAGATGTTTGGTTTCTGGTTGGATTAGATCATGATGATCCGGTATGCTCTGGTATGTTTGTGTTATGGAATTGGCTTAGTCATGCTACTCAGATTCATGTTTAGTTAGTTGGTTTTGATTTGGTGATCGGATGCTATCCTGTATGCTGGCAAGCTTGGTTTGTTGTTCCGGTGAGGGTTTCATCGATAGATCTTTGTTGAAGATGTTTGATGATATGCATAAGTGGTGTTGGTGTAGCTTCTGGTAGAGTTTTAAGATGTTGATGGTGATCATGTTCAAGACTTTGTTGATTGGGATCATTTCTTTAGTGTGTATGACCTAAATTGGGCCCCGATTTATCTAGGTTATGGACCAACTTAATGTAACATGTGGATTGGACTTCTCGATGTTTTTTGAGGATGTCTTATGGGTTGGATATTATTTGTTTGGTCTCAAGCCAAGATTTTTTGTAATTATGTAATTGCTTTATTGTCTGGTGGCTAACCTTATTGTTTGTGGTTGAGGATTTGTATATATATGATGTAAGATCTCATTATAGAACATGGGAATATATGTGAGGATGAAATGGATGTATAGGAGCAAATAATGTAATAATCATTCATGCAGAGGATTTGGTTGATCATTGGTGATCGATTTGGGTTTAGGTAAGAGGATTTATTCCTCTGGTATTGAGCTTAACCAAAACTTTACTCAGGCATAGGAGATTCTATCTTTGCAGTTCATTAAAGGAGTTATCCCGGAACTTCCTATGAACTGGAACCCAAACCAGTACAGAAACTATAACCACCAGTCAAATGGTTAAGAAGCGGCAACCAGTTGGTGAGCAACCTATTTGATCTATCGTGGTAGTGGTCACACTGCTACAACATGTAGAAGGAAGAATGGAAATATGAACACCAGACCATGGAGAATACCTAGAATGATATGCTATCATTGCAACAAATCGGGACACACTGCCAGAGCATGCAGACTTAGAAAAATCCAAATCCATCGGGAGACATACCGATCAAGCCAAAAGGGAAGATTGATGTTGAAACCGTTTAGGCGGATATGGATAAAACTTGGAAAAATAAATTTGAAGAGAAGCCACAAGATGTACCAGTTTTCGCACCCAGTGTGGAAATCCCTGAACCGATAATCTAAGCTTCAAAAATCTTAGGGGGAACATATCGGTAAAATGTTTCAAACCCTAGGAGTTTATCGGTATTTGTTACCTGTCAACCGACAAAAGAAATGAAGCGAAAAAAGGTAAAATTAGGGTTTGAGCCCTAATGGTGATGCATTTATTATGGTAGGTGGGAGCATGTTTAAAAGTGACTTTTGTCGTCCATTTTACTTACATGTTTTTAGAGAAGAATTTTTCTTAGCTTGAGCAGTGCAACCAAAGCAATTTATCTTGCATTCAAAAGAATTGAGAAAGGAATCTTGCACAAGATTTTGCAGCCACTTCAAGCTATCAGTGTGGAAGTCAAAGTGGTAAACAAGCTTCTGAAGAAGTGTGTTGTGCTCGACATCGAAAAAACCTAGTTCGGAGAGTGAAGGTATTTCTCATTGAAACATTCTTATCATTTGGAATTTTCTAGATATGGCTTTTGCATCTAAAATCCCTTTTAGTTCTACTGAACTTGAGGAAGCACCTGAGTTTCTTAAAAAGAAGATGAAATATAATGCCCTATCTCAAATTCCCATCGGATTCATTGTCGAAGGCGATGTTTCAGGATATATTGATTGCAAACTAGAAGACCTAAGGTCCCTAGTGATTCTCTCCCATCTGAGTATGTTCTGTGGAGATGATAAGAAGATTAAACCTGAATACAACATAATAGAGAAGAACAAATTACATAATGCAGTATACTTTCTCAAAGAATTTACAGAAGAACACATCAGGATTATCCTTAGTCGGGTGCATGGTGATAAGATGTACCTTGAGCAAACCCATGATATTACACCGGAGGCAATTCATGTTGTGACCAATTTCTGCAATGTTGGGGAAGTCCCTGTTCTTTGAAAGATCACCAAAACCAAAGTGACAGAGCTCACCGGTTTTGTGAGTGACCAACGAGCAATGACTGTTAACACCATTAAAGATGACTTGGTGAAATATGCATGCATGGTAATCGGGTATAGAATATTCTATGCTAGCAGAATGAATTTTGTTCCTACAGTTGCGGTGCATGCCGCTTATAGGATGATCAAGGAGAATGCAGAATGTGACTTATGTACCTACATGCATAAAAAACTCATAGATAACCTGAAGTCGATCAAATTGGACAAAACTCTGAGGTTTAAGTTTTGTCAACTACTTGTCAGTTTATTTTCCTACTTTCAAGGATATTTTCCTGGAGTCGGTGACATTCAATGGTCAAGTGACATACCGGTTTCCAGACAAATAAAGGAGAATCTACAAGTAGTTGGAACTGCATATCTAGAGACTTTGAACAAATATTTTGATGAGTTCAGACTAAAGATGAACCAGAGAATGAGAATTTCTAGTGATCTAGTTAAGAAATATGAAGATGACATCTATTTTACAATCAAAACAGATCACTGCATAATGGAAGCTGTTGAACCCAGAGAAGATGTAGTTGAGCCTATGGGGTATGAAGTGGTAAATGATATACTGATAGGGTATAGCTCTACCCTACTTGCTTCACCACTAGATCCCAAAAAGAAGAGGAATGGTACTTACTTAGAGAGGATCAAACCTATTGAGGTACCAAAGCAGAAAAAGAATAAAGCAGTACCATTGGCATCGACACCGGTAACATCTGCTGCCAGTCCTAAAGTGAACAAGAGGTCACCAGATAAAAAGAAACCAAAGGCTATTCCACCTAAGGTATTCGAAAGGAAGAGGAAAACCAGGAATAACTCATTGGATTCAAAAGGCACTAAATTGGAGGTAGAAATGAAAAAGACAAGGCAATCAAGCAAGAAGACGAAGTCAACCAGTAATGTACCAACAACCTCTGCACCAGTAAATTTAGATATTTCCTCTTACAAACCTATGACACATTGTTAAAGGACCATAAAGAATATTAGAAGAAAAGTTCTTGATGATTTAAAAGAATATTTTGATGATTTCAACGATAGTGAAAAGGAGGATGTTGAACAAGAACTTATTAAATATTTATGTGTTAATCATAAGTCACCTTCCGAAATTAAATCAGTTACTTCTAAATCTTTGTATGATTCTTTGGACAACAAATGGCGCATTTCCATTGAAAAGGAGCAAGACATCAGGGAGAAAGTTTTTGCTCAATATTTTCCAGATCCCTCTAATTCAGAATTGTTTGAAATTATTGACAAATACAAAGGCATTTTCTTCATGCGAAGAAGAAGACTTTAGCTACTCGGAGGCAAAACATCTGAAGTGGAAAAAGACACCCATCTGTAGGTTAAAGTTGTTGTCAAAATGCAACAAGTATCTGAAGTTGATCGGCGGACTGAGCAAGAGCCTAACCTATCCATAGCCAAACCGGATGAAGTCTTTGACAATCTGGGTGAAAGAATAGCAGAACAAAATGGCCACATTGATGTTGATGCACTAGATATTGAGGATATCACCCCAGATATAGAAAAGGCTAAAAAGGAGAGAATGGAGAAAGAAAAGGATGGGAAAGTGGAAAAAGAGAAACAAGAAAAAGAGAAAGCGGAAAAAGAGAAACAGGAAAAAGAGAAAGCAGAGAAAGAAAAGCAAGAGAAAGAGCAAGTGGAGAAAGTGAGACAAGAAGAGAAGAGGAAGGAAGAAGAGAAGAGGAAGGAAGAAGAGAAGAAGAAGGAAGAAGAAAAGAGGAAGGAAGAAGAGAAGAAGGAGGAAGCAAAGAAGAAAAAGGAAGAGGAGAAAAAGAGGGAAGAAGAGAGGAAGAAAGAAGAGGAGAAAGTGAAGGCCGCCAAGGTAGCCCAAGAAAAAGAAGAAGAGGAGAAGACAAGACAAGCAAATATCAAGGCAAAGGAAGGAGGAAAGACTCCTAAGGAAACTGGAGATCAAGCCAAGCAGGTTGATTCCACCAGTCCCACCGATCTGACTCTTGCTTGTCTAACTCAATTGGTTGATGAGACTGAGCTAGTGTGGAGCATTCAACTAGCACAGGAGAGATTGGAAGAACTAAGGAAAAAGAAAGAATAGGATGTCATTCAGTTTGTTGTTGACACCCTTTCTATTCTAATCCCCCGTACTAACCTCCCTAGTACCAATTCCTCGTTGGCCAAGCTCAAACTTCTTTGCACAGTAGTGGATGATCAGGTACAATGTTTGGAAGATGTTGCCCAGACCACTGCAAAGAAAAACCATGAAAAGGCACTCAAAGTTGCCTTAGTAAAACAAATGGATGAAGACAGGGCACAACTACTTAAGCAAAAAGATGATATAAGTTCAGCTATGAGTGAAGGTAACCTACTCTTGAGTAAAATCTGCCAATCGCACCTATTTTGTGAAGATGCAATGAAACAGAAGACTCAACTCCAATCAAAGTTACAAAAATATATCGGCAACTTCAAACTGCCCTATGATCTATTCACAGTATATGGACAAACTGTTCATACTCACCAGCATTAGATTGCAAATCTTGACTCAGGGATCTGCAATCGGACTCGAGATTTGTAGGAGCTCCAGTTGCTCCTATTGCCAAATTTGCAGGTTCTTCAGAAGTGCTTCTTGAACATGGAGGCTATTACTGTGACACAGGAGATGAGCACCATCGATGCAATGGAAGAATTAGCCTTCAGATGAAGACCGAGAGTGAAATTGTTGCCTCACTTCTTAAGTCATGGTTTTCAGACATGAAGATTTTTATGCAAAACTTTAATTCTCTTTTTGAGAAGTTTTACTCTTTATTGTCATGAACATATACTCTATTTTATATTATGCAAAAAGGGAATATTTTGCATTACTTTGTCATTGTTGGCAAAGGGGGAGTAGTGTATATTAAAATTTCATGCACATACTTGTAATTTTTGCAAGGGGAGTAGTATATATGCTTAGGGGGAGTAATTTTGATTATGGCATCTTTTTTTGTCTTGTAAGCACTTAGATGTCAAAATTTTCCTAAGTGTTGCCATCAATGCCAAAGGGGGAGATTGATGGTATTTTGATGATGATTAGTTGTGATTGTCATTGATGGACACACACTTATTTGATGTATGAGTTATTCTAAAGCGGTAGTTGTTCCAACTGGTATTGTATGTCATTAAATGTATAGTCTTTGTTTGTTGAAGACTATCGGTGATTTGCAAAAGATGCTTACCGGTCACAACATGACCGAAGACCCCAAGCGGTATGAAGATCTCAAGTGGAACGAAGACCCCGAGTGATAGTTAATCTTTTGATCGGAACACTATGTTCCAATTTTCCAGTCTTCATTTGTCAACTGGTAACTGGTATATTGTATTAAACCGATATAATTGTAATGTGTGATGAGTTATCATCCACGGACACTTGGGCAGTGTTTCTGTGTCATGTTACCAAATGTGTCTAGATGCATTGTACCTAGGAAATTGTAGTCTAATCTTATTGGACTAACATGGAATCAGGTTCCTATATGAGGACATCATGTCTAGTGTTTTAAAGTAGTATTTGTGTGTGCAAACGTTGAAGAGAAGATTTGGTCTGTGCGAGAAAAGGTATCTCACAACAGAGATAGAGAGTGCAAAATATAGAAGATCGAAGCAATGTTGGAATGCATTAATAGCGAGTTGTCAAGGATCTAATCAAGCATTGTGTGCTACTATCTAGATCATTCACTTGTTGATTACTAATATCTTCGACAAGTCTGAAACCCTTAACCAGGTAGGCCCAGACAAGCCTATTGTAAATCCTCTAACAAGGTGGTTCACAGTTGTGGATCTGAAATCCTCTAACAGGGTAGTCTTTAACAAGACTTATCTCCTAACAGAGATCTGGATTCCTAACAAGATCTGTTCTGGTGAAGAACGTTGTAAGGCCTTAACCAATCTGACCTTAACCGGTCTAGTTACTATTCTACAGATAGTTGACTTGTGAGTTTTACTCACTGTGGTTTTTCCCATTTGGGTTTCCACATCAAAACATCTTGTGTTATGGTGATTGTGCTTATGTGGGTGAATGATTTATTTGCTATTTGGCTTGTTTATGTTTTAACTGGTTTATTGTTCACCTCCCCCTCTTAGTATTCATCAGACTTATCTAGTTCATTTTGTATCATGCCTATTTCAACATCTTCTTCAATATTTACATCCTTATAAGTGTCTGCCAGAGTTTCCAACACTTCATTTATGGTTTGATCACAAAAATCATCAGGAACATTCTCAATATTACTTATGTTTTGTTGAACATATTCAGTCATCGAGTCTTTAGCTATAGTAAACATTTGTTCAAAACAAACTTCGCTATCCAGAACTGTTTTCAATAGACCTTTATCAAAGCTCTATTTTTCTTCTTTTTCAAGCATATGGACATCTCCACTAGATTCACCAATACACAAGTTTTTGTCTTCATTCTTCAGAGAAGCCGATAATGACTTTACAACCTCCAAGGCAACTTCAACTGCAATATCATCAATTTTTTTGATAACTCATTTAATATCATTTGGGTCTCCACCCATTATCAGATTTACTGTCCTTTTTGCAAAATCTTGTATTGAGAGCCAATTGAATTTTTCTTCTAGCATCCTCAGACAATGGACTACAAACTTTATCAATAGTTGCAATTTGAATATCATTTTCTATCTGCACAACCTTGCTTCTCTTCTTTGTCAATACTTCATACAGACTATTAGGCATAGAGTCATGAATATCACATAAGTTTTGGTTATAGATAATCAAATATATTACGATAACATTCTCAATCACTTCTATATAAACTTGTTGAGCCTCATCATAAATATCTACAACATATTTTACATGTTTGTTGTCATACATGGAATTAAACAAGACTATGCACTTAAAAAGATGGTTCTATCTTTTGTTCCTTTCCACCTTTCTTCTAATTCGACTTCTTTTGAGCACTCTTTGTAATGCCTACCAAAATACCCTAGAGAAATATAACTATCTAACATGCAAATACGGAATTTTTTTTTAAACATCTACTAATGCAACATATACAACTAACTACTCATATGCATTTAGCATTCATTAACAAGATAAACAATTAACCATCATGAACATGTTCATCAAAGTACTATACGCAAGCAGAAATAAATACAACTCTACAATTAATCATCCCTAGGGTATCTCAATGCCATTACCTAATCTATCCATAGAGCATAATCACATCAATAATAGACCTTCATAAGCATAACATTTTCATGATTCCATCAACAATAACATCAATAATAGCCCTAGTCTCCCGAGTCAGTCTTCTTTATCTTGTGACTCTGTCACTTTATCCTATCTTGTCAGTCCATTCTAGCCTTTCTTTCTTATCGAGAGATTGTCCGCGATCTTTCCAAACATTTTCATCCAATCTCTCGAGGGGGCATATCATTTCCATCTTGGGGTAACTTTGTATCAGTTCATCTTATCTTCTTTAAAACAACGCGACAAGCTACATTGTATCAAAGAGGGGCAAAATGTAGACACCTAAAATTGTCCTATCTAATTAAATAAAATATCTTTATTTATTTAATTATTTGACCCTAATTCATCTATTAATTGAATAAATCTTTATTTATTTAATTCATTCATTTATCCTCTTCTAGCCTTATTTCTCATTTAAATAAATACATTTATTTATTTAAATTATATCTTATTTATTTAATTGGTCTCACTTCCTCTGTTAATTAAATAAATCTTTATTTATTTAATTAATTCGTTAACCTTTTCTACCCATGACACATGTCATTCATCTCTTAATTCCTACACTACCTACCCTTTCATTATTTTCTTATTTCTTTTACCTACCCTATAATCCTAGCTGGCCATTTATCTTTTACACCTCTCAATCTTATCCCTCCATTTCTTGTAGTGTCTTCTATATAAGGAGATGATTCATTCCTAATCAATGGAGTCAACTAATCATTCTAATCAAGCCTTCAAGCAAACACCCCGACTACTCTACGCTTTCGAACTTTCATATGCGATCAAACCTACTTGCAACCACATTTTCGTTCTTTGTTGAGCTCTTGTGCACACATAAAATCTGAGAGCAAATATATCAAACAAGATCAATGGAGATAGGAAGAATGGAGATCCAAACCCTATTGGACATGTGATGGTATAATCTTTGTGATTTCATTTGATTTGCATTGCCTTAGGTAATCTTCATATGTTATGGTGGATCTTTATTGTTGTTAGGCTAGGGTTTTGTGGTTGAATTCATTTAGTCTTTCAATATTGTTATCCACTTTCACCATAAATAGGAACCTTATGTCATCTCCTAGCATGGGGGGTGGTTCTTATTTGGTTACACATGGTCGGGTGGTTTAATGCCTTCTTCCATTGGGATGTTCTTCTTTGGATGTTAGTGTGTGTGGATATGGATCTATATTATCTCATCATGTCCATGGATTCTTTGGAGCATATTCTATGTAATTAGAATTGATGTGGTATAAAAGATGCAAATGTAAAGAAGACTATGTAATCAGCGTTTTGAGAACATGAATAATAGAACTTGTTGTAGGATGATTTCATAATGAAATGTATTGAGTGATATTGTTGTAAATGGATATTCTATTTTTTATTAGAAAGGAATAAAGTGATTGAGAGATATGAATGCAATGTCTTGTGTATATCTTGTGGAAGATAGTGAATATGTTAACAATCATGTATGCGTTGATTTCAAAGATGTTAATCTTCAATGTTATTTATCTTGGGATATGGAAACAAATAAGTAGTTGTGGATTTATATGGAATATATGACTCCTCAATATGCGGTTGTCCTATGGTGTTGATTTCTATGTACTAGAGATAATCTTGTATTTAATGAATTGTAAATGTGGATTATGAACATGTACTTATGTAACTTGTATTACTAAGCATTAGAATGGGATGTAGCAAAGAGATTATGTGCTTGCTCCATGTGCCCTTGTGTATTTGAACTTGATGATGTAGAACTATGCTTTTGTAATAAGATGATGTATTATTATATGGTTCATGTTTTAGAAATGCTCATCATGTTGGGAATGAGATCCTATGTTGAATTAGGGGATTGAAATATTAGATTATGTTTATTCTTGTAGAATTATATGACCCTTGAATCTGTTTAGTAGCTTGGAAGTAGATAAGTGCTTGTTGTTAGAATCTTGCATATGAATATGGATAGTATTCTTGATGAGTTGTGTATTGGTTGTGCTTAAGGAAATAATCTAGTTCCATGTGTAGGGGAAGGGCAAATGCATTTATATTCATGATGTGTTAAGTGATTAATAAATTAAGATGAGTATAAGGAACATTTGGTTGGTATTTTAAAATGAACCTAAAGAGTACGAAATGTGGTAGAGTTAAGCAAATGTGTTAATAAATTATCATAGTTTTATGGGAACTAAATGATCAGTAGAACGGTAGTATAAGATGTTCTAGATGGAGATGTGATGTGTTAGAACTATGTCAAGTAGTGATGTTGGAATAACCCTAGGGAAGGATATATCGTATGAGTTTATTTAGTGATATGTTAATGGTTAAATGGTAATTCTGCTTGCATAATATGTTATATGGTTATGTTCATGTTGAATCATATATTCGTGTAATTGTTAAAAGATGCATTGATGCATATTAGTTGTAAAGTTGCATTAATAAATGTTAGAGATAACGTAGTAGTGATGGTTGATTTAAGAGGAAAAAAAATATCTCCATTTGTTAGTAGATTATGATTTATTTCTCTAGGGTATTTTGGTGGGCATTACAAATAACCCCTTAGATTCATTTTAAAACACCAGTTCCAAATGTTCCTAATTTCAAACACTTATTCAACATCCTAGCATCATTATTCTATTTCCTTAATCATCATAGACATTGACATAACACTAAATGCATATCCATAGAACCAATTCCATTAATAAGCAATATCCAAGATACAACATTACATTCTCTTACAAGTACTATGATCATGACTTACTACATCATCTACCATTTTACATCAAGGAGCATAGCTCTCAACTACCAATACAATTACATCATGAATTCTACACATACATATGCCATATGAATTATATACACCAATCTGTTACAAGTTTCCATTCATAGCTGAAGAGAGAAGAATACACATCCATGCACCAGAGCATCCAATGAAGAACATCCCAATGGAAGAAGGCATCAAACCACCTGACCATGTGGAACCATAAAGAACCACTCCCCATGCTAAGAGATGACACAAGATCCCAATCATACTCTAGATCTAGGTTGACACCTAACAACCAAAGGATACAACACAAGGCTAACTCAAAGAGTAAAACACAAACACGAGACCTCTAGAGGCTACTCATTAATTCAAGACTCAAGGTACTAGGACCTACATGTAGGGAAAGAGTGTCATTGCATGCAATCATAATGGGAACATGGGCATCGGTCCTGGCATCCAAGATGCTCATGCGGATCCATCTCAACCTTGAAGAAGTGAGGGAGATTATCTTATCTGGGTCACCAAGGCCTTCCCAATCCTATCTCAGATTACCACCCCTGGGCAAGGCATTGGAACCACCATGTTCGTTCCTTATCTAATTAAAATGAATTACTCTACTACCCAACCCTCCTAGAATTAATTAATTAGATTATCACTTGATTACAAGGTAAACTCCCAATAAGATATTTTGGCGGTCTAGACCCCGGGTAACCTAGTTGTCTACTCCTTGCAACCTCAGTCACTCACTTGGAAGCCCACTTCCCCTAGCATACACCTAGACCTTAGGGTTACACATTACATTATCATAAACAAGGTCTCTCAATATATCATAACCGGATAACCAAGGTAAATCAATCCATGAAATACTCAAGGGACATGAATAGCATGTCATCATAACAGCCTTATAAATTGCATGGAACACACATAATGCATATAAACATAATATCAAAGTAAATTCAACAAGAGCCCAAGAAAATATGTCAACAAGGCACAACATATTGCTTAAAACCATACATCAACGAAAATATACAAGTATGATCAAATAGATAGTCCTGGAACAACTCAGGAACCAAAATGACAGCCTCTGGAAACCCAAAATCCGAAGACAGAAAACTCAGAAAGCTCAAAATCTATCACAGAAGACAAATCAAGCATATTAGCACTTTTGTTCTGCAGCGTAGCGCATATATGGTCTCCAATCACGCATACAAGATCTCATGTAGCGCATTCCAAACGTCCTATAGCATATCTAGAACCTCATGTAGCACATACAAGGTCTCTTGTCCCCCATACAAGATCTCCTATTGCACATACAGGATCTCCTATAGCGTATTTGACTCAAACGCAAGAAAATTAAAAAAAATGAAAATATAAAATCATGATAACGCCCAGAAAAATACACAAATCTTCAATGAGGCTAAAATCACCCTAAAAAGGGGTGCAATAACGATAATAAATCAAGAATCTATTAAAAATCTCAATAGCCAAATCAATAAGTGAGAGCACATTCAACAGAATATAGAAGCCTTCCACGGCTATACACAGGAAACCAAATACCAGTCGTACACATTATGGTATAGGCAAATATAAATTCATAAATTATCCCAAAATCATATACTATACAATTAACAAATAATTTCCCTCAACCATTCCCAGCAAACAATCTTTCTTCAAACACAGTGTAGGCAATATTTTCACAAACAAAATGCAAATAACAAAGAAGTAGAATCTACAACCTGTAACCAGAAGTTATGGCAATGCAAAATCAATGTAGAGCAGCCCAAATCCAAGCTCAAAATCCAAATCTTCAATCAATCGCCAAATCCTCAATCACACAGGAAAAAATTTCCAGAAAAACCAACTTAGCAAAACTCTCACAAACCAGATAAATAATATTTCATCCAGAACTATAGAAACATGTCGGCCAATGAAAATAATCTATTAAAATATATCATGCAACCCCTACCTAAATACCAAGGTAAGAATAATAAAATAATATTATTTAAACTTACCAAGCTCACAGCCAATAGTAAAATAGGGTAGGTAGAATAAATAATTAATTAAATAACCCAAAAAGGGTAAAGGGATTAAAATAGTATAAATAACCCATTAATCCAATAAATCAAGGCACAATAAAATATAAAGGCCCAATTAAATAATTAAACCATAAGACCCAAATAAATATTAAAGTCACAACTTAATAATTAAATAAATAATCAATAATCAATAATATAAAAATCATTTATTAAATATAAATCCCAAATATTAATCTCTTATTAATATTAAATATTAATGCCAACTATTAATTTAATTTATTATTATAAACTATATGAGCCAATTAATTAATTAATAATTTAATTAATCAATAATCACAACTCCTCAAGACAATCCAACATAGGATAACATAAAATACCACATGATGCTAAACGACGATTCAACTCAAGATACTAGACTAACAAGGATATCAACTTAAACCTATAGAATGGGATTCCATGTCACCTCCGATCAACTTACCATTAGGATGAAGACACGCTCAGACCTGTGAAGCCAGGGGGAGTTGATGTCTAGTACCTACAAACTTGTCACCGTCAATACACGTACGACAACATATACAATAACATATATCATGAAATAAACAGACAAGTGAAGGGGAATCACAATGTCACATCGTGCTCATGAATGAGTGGTATGACATCGTCTCTTTCACAAACAGGATAGAAGGCAGTCACGACAACCAAGCACTATCATAATCATCATATCCAATATAGTCATGAAATAGGGTTAGTGCATAGTATGATTCCATCAAATCACCATAGGCAAACATAAATCATACATATAAAATGAGTACATATAGATCATCAAATAAGAATCCATCATCATAATAATCTATGAATATCATCATCCGCATGAAATCATAATGTCAAATGCAATATGATATGTTTATCATCAATATTGAAGCATCCAGATTATAAGTAAATTCATAAACATCTAATCAAAAGCATCACAAAGTAGTCTAAGCTTTATCAATATAGTCTATCGATGCACAAAAGAAAGATAAATCAGGGAGGGGCACTACACTCTTCTTTTGTTCAACAGCGGATTGGCCTTTGGTCTTCTTGACAGGAGGAGCAATATCTTTTTCTTCTATATCCTCCATTTTAGTCCTTTTAGTCCTTGGACTAATGAAAAATTTATCTTTGTGTTTCTTCATCGTTGTTGTTATCAATCTCCTCGACTTCTTAAATATTGAGTTTTCTTTGGGTTTTTGCTTTCTTCTTGGGTGTCTTCTTCTCACTGGACGTGGATAGAGAAGGAGTTCTAGAGGAACTTTGTATCACCTATGGTGATGTTGATCTAATCAATCTTTACGCATAGATGTCTACAACCTTAGGGAGTCTTATGTCATTGAATACTTTCATCATCTTCTTATCAAGTCTCTTTTTAAATCTCCCCTCTCTGAAACTTGCCTCAAACTCTTCTACAATTCCAAAACGAGGTTCATTTAGATCCTTGTCCAGGTTAATAATCTCATAAATCTTCGACTCTGCTAACTCTTTAGAAAATTCATAAGGCAATTTCGGAATCCATGCAACTCTTGGTTCAACAACCATGATATAGCAGTTGTCATGGCTAACTAAGAAGGTAAATGTTTCTTTATATTTCATAATCAAATTTGAAGGAAATTTGTATATGTCTTGCATTCTAGCTTTAAAGTCCACAAACCATCCATCAAATGTCCTTCTAAAAGACTAATCATCTAAACCCTTGACATATGACCCTATCTATGCTCCGATAGATGTGGATTTTTTTCCAAACATAATTATCCCTTCCGGGAAGCTCATTTAGGTACATGAATGCAAGACAAATGATTAAGGAACCTAACTTGAATGGGTACTTACTTTGCCTCATTTTCTCCAGGTTTTCCATTAATTGTTCAAGCAAGATTTCGCACAAGTCAAATTGTTCTCCACACACAACCATCCAAAAAGCAATGTGAATAGCAATTGCAGTCGCAATGCCTTCACGATTTTGAACGTAAATTTTGTATGCAAGCATTTTGGCAGCATATTTGACTCCAAGCTCAGTAATGTCTTCAACTGTCATGGCTCTTCCATCCCACTTAGCACTTGCCAGTTCAATTACCGTATCATTCTTCACACTCATTTTTGTCTGAATGATGCCCTTTTTGTATATGTCAGTCAATGCCCTAAGGTCATTCTTCATGATCTTATAGGGTTTATCTAGATACATTATATCTCCGTGAATTCTACTTAGAATAATCCTTAGGGTCATTCTTGGTGATCTTTTGAGAGAAATTCCATCACTTTCAGACATTTTCACCCATAGGTCATTAAACTTTGCATGACTTCTCCAATTTCCGCATTAATATATGCTCTAACATCTTATGTGTACAAGCAATGAATTGGCACACTTGAAAATGCACCTTCCATATCTTTGACTATCGCGACAAACAAGTATGGCTTCAAAATTGATCGTGGTTTCAGCTCAGGGTTAACAACAATCAGAATCGAAATTATCACTGCAATTAGGGTTTGCTTCTAATTCACAAAATGCACAACAATTATTTTTTCGTACAAAAGCTCTCTAAAGTATCAATTCGCAAGTAATTGAAATGAGTCTAGAAAGTTCAATATATTCAACTCACTAATGAGTTGTCAGTTGTAAGACCAAAAAGTTGATAAATACTTTGTTTTTGTTGCGGATCAATCAAGCCATCGAGAATCCACTGGAAATAATTCTTTGAACACTGAAATGCTAAAGACTCTTTAGCATCAAACTACACGAGGTTTCGTATGATGTTCTTTTAAATCTCCCTCTCAGACCTTGCTATCTGATTAGTTTTTGGAATAAGGCTCAACACCCTCAACTGGTGTGGATCCTCCTCCTATCTTATTTTCAGCCTTATCCTCTGATTTCTTTACCCAAGTCATCTTCATCTTCTCTTTTTTGATTGATGTCAATCTTCTTTATCAGACCATTAAGTTTGTGTTCTACTTCTACAATGTTTTGCAATGTGACCCATCTTGTTGTAATTATAACATACTGGACCTCTCAAAGGCTTACCGCCATTCAAATTATTATTTCCAAACCTCCTAGCAAACTTCATTGAAAGACCGAGCATAACTCATACTTTTGTATCTGTAACGCATCTTATTTATGCATTCTACAGCCTTATGCCCACACTTATTAGAAGAGAAACATCTTATGCTAGTTGATTGATTTTTTATGACTTCGACATTCACTAGATCTCGAAAAACAAGTGCCATTAAAAGAATACCTATATCCAACCAAAGAAAACCTTTTGTCATTCATCTTCTTGTTGTTTCGAACCGGAATGAAATTAGTATCCTCAACCTTCTTTCCTTTGAAATTTTCATCTTTCTCATAACCAAGTCCATCCTGTCATTATTCTGCTTGTGAACACTGAGCATGGCATCAAGTACTTCACTTCCACCTTTAAGCTTTAAACCTTTTCCAATTTGCTCATTTGCCTCCTTTAATTCCTTCCTGAGTTTATGTACTTCTTTTTCAAGTTTGGAACACTCCTTCGTTTTGCTATTCAATTTTAAATCAAAATCATCCATCACTTTTCTTCCTTCATCAAGTAGCTTTCCCAAATAAGCAATTTTGTCTTCAGTCTTTTGCACATAAATCTACTTTCATCCAAATCTGTCAAAGCGGTCTCAATTCTCCTTCCATATCAACGACGCCTTCAACTTCCCAGTCACAATGACTTTTGGCATCCATATTTGCAGATTAAAAGTGTTCTAATCTTGGATCTACCACAACGATTAAACTGACTCTTTAGGAACCAAAGTTGTAATACCAATTGTTGAACACTACTGGGTGCTGAAAGGGAGGGTGAATCAACATAAATTAAAATCTTATCAAATCAAATTGTTCGTAATATATCAATCATCCAATTCATTGTGTAAGAAAGTAAATGATAGAAACAGTAAATGCATCCACACAATAACACCAAGATTTTTATGTAGAAAACCCAAACAAAAAAAAACCACAATGAAAATTTGAGACAAAATATTTATCAACAATTTACAAAGAATATGGTTTCTTGCCAAAGAGCTCACTGCTCCAAACCTGTAGGCTAAGGAGCACAACCTTAGACAAGATACACAATTAGGACTTGCTTTGCTGAATATCACTTCTACAATTGTTTAAATACAATAGAAATGATAGATTGAACTATAAGAGAAAAGCATCTATTAGAATACAAATAACAGTTCATGGTTTAAGCACTCATCTGACTGATATGAAACACTTCCAGATCTCTGACTAACATCTGCTTCGCAACATATTTGCACAAAATATATCTTCTTGTCACAACATTTCTCTATCCCGTTGCATAACAATTCTAACATATATTGTCCTGACCAATAGCAATCATCATGAAGAGTAAAGTGGATGTAACGTTTGTTCTACCACCAGACCAAAAACAACCAATTCCACCAATTGTGGAACGCACAAAATCGTGTAGACTTTAAAATTGTCGGCTTCATCATCTAGAAGAGTTCTATCCAATCCACACACAACCACATAGCCAAAAACATCTTCAAGGGATAGGCCAATACACACTAGCTCTTAATCCAAACCAAAGTACGTTCTCCCTATATTACAGAAACACATCATAATAACCTTACTTAATCTTCTAAACATCTTTCGATAGACTCTGATCATCCGGATAATATCTATCACATATATACATTAACTGTGTTTAACCGGACCAAGCTGAATATATCACTGGACTACTTCCGGACCTGAGGGTTGACATCAATGACAAGCTGAGGACATATTTACAACGACATCACCAGGCAATTTGTCTATTGGATTGAACACTGTCAACCAGTGCTACATCAAGGCCAATTCCTTGTGCAATGAGAGCCAATCTTACTTTCCTTCAAATGTGAAGCTGATTTTTAGAGGGGCTTCCATTTTCACGTAGCACCCATTCTCTGTTTTTAGAGGATGGGCTTAGACATGATTCTCTAGATGTAATATTTTAACAAATCCTCCTTCCTTTGCTTCTGTGACTACAAGATAATTTGACATCCTCCATGAAACTATGAGACCTCACTTCTATGGGTGAGTTGCAAACATTGGAGAATGTCAAGGCCCTGGCCTCTGTTGGTTATTTCCTTGCTGCATTCACTAACTGGTAGGAATTCTTTGATCTATTGAAGTGGATAGGAGAGATTTTAGTTTGGGAGAGCTGGTGAGCGAGTGTTTGCAGCAGGTGGGCCGCTTGTCACCAAAAGTAGCCCCAACGAACCAAAAAAAAATGACTTATGCTAAATTCAAGATCAAAGTTCAAATTTACAAGTTTGTATATGCAACAAGATCTATTGTTTTTATTTTGCCAAATCTTTATTACAAGCTGCTGGAACCGCTAATATGAATAGAGAGTAAAGATTCAAACATCACTCAACATAGATTTTATGTAGATGTTTACCGTATCTTCTTTTTATGAAGTAAGATACCCATGCCCGGGCTAGAAACAAAATTGCCAAAACAATTATGCATGATGACAATGGGGAGCTGATGGCGGAGAGAATCTGATTCCCTCATTTTTCGTTCTTAGAATAAAACATTCCAGTCAATAGGCAATTTAAATTCCATGCAAAAAAATCAACAATCAGAAGTCAATGGACCGGGGTAAGAAAATATTCACATTTACCAATTATGGAAAATAAAGAACATATATATTACCACAGCACCAGTAAGAAATCTGTAGATACTTTTTATCATACATGTTAATATCTTATGGGCATCTATCAGATTCTTCCAGCAGAAGCGTAACTGTATGCAAACATTCTTGCATAACTTTAGATTTCAGTGCTGTTATTTATGGATCTTGCACATCACCTTAAGTAATCAAAAACAAGCAAAAAGAAAAATTCATTGGCTGATTACTAAAATTTTCATTCTACCCATAACATGAACAATTAATTAATAATACAATCTTGAGGACTGAGATGATCTCCATCTTCAGATGAGTCATCGCTCTCCGTCATGAAGTCCACGGTATATTCATCATGATCATCCTCATCTTCACCTTCATAATCTGATCTTGAATAACTTCTCTCAAAATCTGGCTCAGACCGTCTTCTTTGTATTCTTAATATGTGCTTAATCAAATCACTTGGGAATGAGTGGTCTGCATACTGCTCCCTTTTACGTTTATTGGCTTTCATCACCTGCTATCAATGAGAAAGATCAGATAAGTATATATATATCTATATTACACATTAAAATGTATAAAGTTGGAAACCATTTGAAATAATTAAATTCAAGAAAATAGAGACATTAAGTTTCCACAGTCCATGTTAATGAGTATTGAAGGCTTCTGGATTTGACTGCGCGTATCTTTTTGCATCAACATTTCGGATCATAGAGTGATCTGAAACATTGACACAAAAAGATTCATGCAGTCAAATCCAAAAAGCTTTCAATACTCTTCAAGAAAATAGATTCACACAATCTTATAAAATAAAGACATACTATAAAACAAAGAAATAACTACCTCTTCAGCATCACCATTAAGTGTTAGCAGACGATCTGCCGTAGGTGCCCATATTTTGATGGTTTTCTCAATTCCACTTGTGGCAAGAACAGTCATATAGGGATGGGGTTCCAAACAATTAACCACATCTTTGTCACCTCGCATTAGATGCACCAACTGGCCACCTTTCTTCTTCCAAATAAATATATGACCACAGTCAGATCCACTCATTACATATTCAGTATTAGAACCCAAGAAACTTACACCTTTCACAGTCCGGAAGTTTCGATGTCCCTCATAAACTTGTGGTGCTTCTGTTTCCTCTGATGTTTCAGATGAAGAATTTGGACATGGTCCCAAGCCCATCACCTTTTGAAACAAGTAAATAAGCTCATCATTATATGACACAAGTAACTCACTTTGATTAGAGTAAGCCAGACCAGTTATGTGGACGTGGCCATTTCCAATCAGATGATGGGGTGAGAATGAGTTGATGGGATTATCTTTATTACTTGATGCATCCCACTGATAATTCCGAATATCATAAAGACGAGCATATTCATCAGAACCACCAGTAGCAAAACAGTTTGGATTACGTGGATCTATTATAATTGCATTAAGCTGAACAATAGGGGTATGCTTTAACCCTTTGGCGGGGAAAGCATGGCAAGTAAATAGCTTTGTTGCAGCGCGAGCTCTTAAATCAAACTGCAAAAGTAAGGAACAATGATCCGATAAAAGATAGAGTGCATACATCGCATAGCAAGAATGCATTATCTTATTTCACATATGAAACCCGATTGGATGCTATATACACCAGATATGGAATTCAGACTTACATGTTGGACAACTCCATCTTCACCACAACTGAAGAATATGTGAGGACTTCCAGGCTCTATGGCAAGTTTATGAGCACGCCCACGATGCTTTCCAATCTTTCTTGTGTCAACACAGCCATCCTCTTTGACCTCGCTAAACCTTACCTGCACATTGAATAAAACACTGGAATATTAAAAGTTACTGCAAATTCGTGTCTAATTAAAACTAAATAGTTCTTGATCAATTTTGTAGGGATTCAGACCAATTGGTGTTGCTAAATTCAAACATGCTTGAATAGCACAACAGTGACATAACAGCCAATAAAGCAAGGCTACCATTCCATTGGAAATGTTCCAGATAGCATCCCATTTGACTAGCTTAGGCAGCTCAATAGCTGATCAATTATGCCAAGAACCTAATGTTAATATTGTATTGTTAAGAATGTTGTATTCAGTAACCTTATACATATGATATGCTTTAAATATTGGCAAAATGCAGCAATGGGTTGCATGTAAGCTGCCTTGAATTACTAATAATAAATAAACCACAGAACACAACAATAGTTATTGCTTCCAACATTCTTTGTTTCACATTTATAAAATTATGTTAAGGAATCAACTGTTGTATTTTCCAGGTTTTATAGCATATTGTTGTGATTAATTAAAGCCCTGGGGGCTGAAAGACTAGATCCCTGCACACAGGAGTGGTGCATCAACTGCCATTATATTTCTCACAATTTATACAATACAAGTACTAATTATTATCACTTGTCAATAAAGGTAGTTATAGCATTAATTAGATGTAGCAGAAACAGGCATCGACAAAGGTAGTTATAGCGAAAATTAGATGTAGCAGAAACAGGCATCGACGTAGCCTTATGAATATTTAAATATCACATGTATTCCAGGCTGAGTAGACCAAAATACAATTATATCAGTTACAACCATGTATATGATAAGGTATCCTGTCAAAACAACCCAGCCAAAATAACCCACGACACAATAACCCAATGACAAAACATATTGGGGTAATAATATCCCATCTTCAAAATAACCCTACGTTATATTACCCCGGATCCAAAACAACGCATGGTGGAAAGGAGAGCCGACACATGATAATCGTTCTCATTTAGTAAGCGTGTGCTATTAATCAATGTCAATGAAGCCTTTAATAAATGAGTGCATGTTATTTTTTATTGGAATATCAGTGACAATGCCTCTTCAGTTTTTTATTAGGCCAAAAAGACAAGAAATTACTTGTTTTAAATGGTTACACATTTTTGCTTCATCGACGAAGCACGAATAAAATGATCTAGTGTTGTACGGATTATTTTACAAACAAATGTTCAAGCCGGTGCCATACTATGACAAAAATAGAATCCGGCAATGTGATAAGCAATATAAAACATAATCATGCTCTGAAACTTGAGATGATCACTGTCAAATGCAAATTGAACAAAATAAAAGACATAGCATGCTCAACTCAAGATTCTACAAGAAATATCATTGTTGCATCATGTTCTAATATTTCATTACCCGCAGCGGGAGCATTACCGTCAACCAATGCATTGTCCAGAATGATTCAAAGAAAAAGATTAAGGTCTGAAGCACCGCCACAAAATCCTCGGACATCAACAGATCTTACCTTACCAGTTGAATATAGAATTACTAATAGAGGGAAAAAGTTTCCTTTTCATGACAGTAATGATGAGAATCGTTTTTTAATATTCACCACCACACAAAATTTGCAATTACTGAAAGAATCTGAAAAATGGTTCATTGACAATACATTCAAAACAGTGCCAAGTATTTTTCAACAATTGTACACGATCCATGGCTTGAAAACTGATGCAATATTTCCACTCGTTTATATTCTTATGACTAACAAAACAAGAACTAATTATACACAAGTACTTGCAAAATGAAAACACCTGAAACCTGATCTAAACTCGAAAAGTATACTTACTGATTTTGAATTAGGTTTCGAGGGAGCTATGTCTAAAATTTTTCCAAATGTCAATATCCGGGGATGTTTATTCCATTTCTCTCAATGTTTGTGGAGGAAAGTTCAAGAAGAAGGTCTACAAACACGTTACAATATCGATGAAGTCTTTGCATTTGAGATCAAGAAACTTGTTGCATTAGCTTTTGTGCCTCAGATAGACGTAATTGATGCATTTGAAACATTTCTACAATCTCCTTATTATATAGGACATGAGAATTTGCAAGGCATGATTGATTATTTTGAAGACACCTGGATTGGCAGAGTAACTAGAAGAGGCAATAAACGATCACCCAAGTTTCCAATCACAATGTGGAATTGTTATTTGGCTATTCAAGATAATCTCCCCAAAACCAATAATGCTATTGAGAGATGGCATAGAGGATTTAGTGAATTGCTTCAAGCATCACACAACTTAGTCTAGAAATTCATCAAAACAATGAAAAAAGAACACAATCTCCAAGAGAATAAAATAGAGAAATGTATGGTCGGATGTACTGGGCAATCCAGCAAGAAAAAATACCATGATCTCAAAGAAAGACTAAAAAGACTAGTTGATGGTTATCATTTTTTATTATTTAAGAGTTATCACTCATAATTTGGCACTGTCATTGAAAATTTGAATAAAAAAGTTTTTTCGGCAACATATATATAATTTGTATATTTTGTTTTCCTTTCTCTATAATCTTATGGAAATATCCTGTCAATGGGTTATTTTTACCGAGGGTTATTTTTGCCTTAGATCATAATGACATGGGATTGTTTTTACATGAGTTATTTTGAATGGGTTATTGAGTCGCGGGATATTTTAACTAGGTTATTTTGTCGTGCAATCATATGATAACAATAGGCAACATTGGATAAGAAGAATAATAAGAATACTTAATCATGTCATAGCAATACTTGTGAGAATAACTTTGAAACGATACTATGGATTGCAAGAGATACAAACCAAGCCAAAGTCGCAACCCTAAAACATACTATACGACTTCACTCACGAAGATTTCTTAGATCTGTTCCTAACACAATTCTATAGAAGAATTCAGATATCACTACCACAAGGAAGGTGTTGTTCATATTTCATTAAGTGTGTTCATGCAACACAGTAACGCTTGGCCAGCGCTCATGCTGAAAGATCCCAAATGGATCCTTTTGTTGTTGCTGCTATAAATTCTTAATTAAACATACTCTATTTTTGTAATTTTCCGGTGATCTTATAGAATAGACAGAAGTTGCAGAAAGGGATTGTTTCTTTTTGGGTTTTGATGTTATAAGTAAAGTAATTGATAAATAGCAACAACTGTGAAATAAAATAGTAAACAATGTTCATATGTAAGAACACTTAAGCAATCTGAAAATACTGCATATCATACCAGGCAAATAACCTAGTTTTATATTCAGCAAGAATCCATACATTTATTTGGAGTTGTTCTCAATCTGGATTGATGCCAGATGGAGGAATATTACTGGCAACAAACAAGGAAGACCAAATAAGCTGAATACAACCCTTCAAGCCAACATACAAACAAGGCGTGGTTGCAAAGGAGGCGTGGAAGCTGCTACAAATCACGTGCCAGCTGAAATAGACCAGCCGCCCTGTTGAAACCCCCAATATGCACGTTGAATCTTCAGGCCAAGAAGATGTGTCTTCTACCTCTGACAATCTTTGTGCAACCCTAGATAAATCCATTGTCAACTCCTGCCGAGGGCTACGTCCCAGCAAGTTCAAACTTGGGGTTTACGTCCCAGACCAAAATCACTCTTCCAGAGCAATTCCCAAATTCTCAAGTTTCAAAATGATCAATGATGCTATCAATTAGGTTTTCATCTCCTTATAACTCCTTTCCCTTTGCAAGTCGAACCCTAAAGAATAATAAAGCTTGCGCTTTATAATTAAAGTGACACTTTCCCAATTATAGCGTCAAACTAGAGAAAAATATCACTTTATTGCGAATAAATAGCTTCAAGCATCCAAAAAGACTCTGGGAGGTAAGAATCATGTAGCAAAGTTCAAGACCTTTCCAACGAGCTATAACACATAGGCATATCAAACCAGATGAAGTCAAAAAACCCCTTATTACTCCGAAACGGCTATATACATAGCCTTATTTTAATTTATTTAATCGCTAACTTAGGAAATATTTAAATATATTAAAATATTTCCATAGATCCAATAATAGCCCAAAATAACCAACCAAACATGAATCTAACTTTGTCACCCGTCTGTGACTGATGTCGGACAAGATGAGCCAACTGGCAATCCCATCCCTAAAATCTAGGGATGCTCCTAGAAACTAGGAAACACACCCAATCTTCCTGAAACTGAAACCATGGTATGGACCCGTGGAACCTCAAATATGGAAACTGCCACAACCTCCTAAAAAGTAGGGAATCGCCCTAAAAAGTAGGAACCTCTCTCCAAACACCTGTAACTGCTCAAAAGGATCTTGCTCTACTCCTTGGTCCCCCAGGTGGTCATTCAATCAACTGCCAATTCTCCCTAAAAAATAGGAGATCTCCCTAAAATGTAGGAACTATCGTCTGAAGGTCTAAACCGACTCACAGAGCCCCTGCAAAGCTCCATGACCCTCAGAATGAGTCCCCTAACCATGTCATTGACCTACGGGAACTCAAATGGTAGGTCAACCCCTGCTCATCTCATGTCACCTAGAAAAGGGGACATTACAATCTTCCCTACCCGAAGATTGCTTGCCCTCAAGCAATCTACACCTGCACGCTGAAAACCAATTCACTGGATACCATATCAATCTGATAAACATTGCTTCACCCAACCGTTGCACTACTCTAATATAAACATTTGTATACACAAAGTGAAACAACTCATCATGGATCCACTGAAGAAATACACCACACATGGCAATACCAGGATCCAAAATCTTTGCACTGTCATATCCATCCATCATGTCAATACTCATTATATTGCTGTTGTGAACTTGAACATCATCTAACCAGCTAAGAAATTCACTCCAATTGAAGCCACAAGTACTACCAACCATCAATGCTGATATGAATCCATCAATGAGCCAATTTCCAACAAGTAAAGTGTGTTGAATACTTTTCCAAGACCTCCAAACAGTTGTTGTAACTTTACCTATATTTCCACAAATTAATGTGCCTTCATTAAAGGTTGCTAAGTAAATGTTTTGTTGAGCCATGTAACAAATGAAGTCCCTTACATGTTGATCTTCATAGCCGACTATCAAATCTAAGAAAACTGAGTCACCAATCAATAAGTACAACGCTGCCTTATCATATGAAAGAGGTGACAAAATGAAAGGTGCATTAGGAACACCTTCTATGCCAATAAAGGATAACTCATTAGTGGCTGGTCCACTATGAGCCTCATTATCAATTCCATCACCACCATGAAAAAAATAACCAATATCAGCTGAAAAATCAGAATTAGATAGCTCGTGTTCCTCCTTACCAATATGGTGATGAGTATCATGAATGTGCTGAAGTTGAAGCTTGGCTTGATGAGCTATCAACTTGGCTTGCTTCGCTCTTGCCAACCATCCTTCATTTATCCTCTGAGATTGCTCTATATCAGCTGTCCCAAAATGCACAAAATCTGATTTATGATGGATTGTATTATTCACATTATCATAACCCATGATTACACCATGTGTACCTTCAAGTCTAGAATGCAAATCATTATTCTCTTCTTGACCAAAGGCTGCCATATCTTGAGGAAGAGAAGTTATATCACTTTTGTTATGAACCTCGTGGGGTGGCTCGAATGACATGCTAGAGGCTGCTGATTTGCCAAGGTCAACATACACCTCCCCTATCAAGATAGACTCACACACATCCGTCAAACTCTCCTCGGAACCATCACCATTAGGCACATTTTCTGCTTTGTTCCCATCTTCTAAGGTCTGATTTGAAAAATCAGACTCATTATGACATGTATCTTCAATATCAAAAGCATCAGTAACAGCCAAACAATGAGTGTTTGCATGAGATGGCCCCTCACAACCATCATCCTCATGCACCAAAGCATCGAAAGCTTGATTATGCTCAGTAACAAGACTGCTGTCATAAAAGTCAGGGTTGCTATGGCTTGTTTTCCCCTTGCATCCCTCTTGTTTAACACTCATATATTGTGTGCCAACTGTAGGAATCCCTCCTACAACTTCCTCCTCATGTGCCATGACCTTTGAATCATCATTGTGTTCATATGAAGGACTGCTGTTATAAAAATCAGAATGGTTGCCATACCTTTGTGACATGTTTTCAACATTCATAGGTACCACTTCATCCCTTGTAGCATGTTCATCAAATTCTTCATAGAGATTTTTACAAACCTCATTTATGGATGAGTCAATCGGTTCTTCTCTTTTTATTTGCAGCTGATATGAATTCATAGCATCTTCAGCTTCATCTGGAATACCCATTTGCAGCTGATATGAATTCATAGCATCTTCAACTTCATCTGGAATACCCATAAATTGGGTGAAGGTAAGCATATCCTGTAGCGTTTTGGGAAGGGAGCAATACCCATGATAGTTGCTTATGACTGTATCATTGAATGTTTTAACAGGGGGCGTCCTTGTACTTTTAGATGTAGTTGTACCTCTAGTGTGTCTTGAACTCTTTGAAGGTGTTTGATCAAATTCCCTTCCTGTTTGTTTATTTTTACATAACCCTGTCATGATGATTCTTTTATGTCCAATTGAAAACCAAATCCAATCACACCAAGTGAATGCAATTACCACCCCACAGGCTGGCAGGATTATGCTCTGATACCACTGAAAGATCCCAAATGGATCCTTTTGCTGTTGCTGCTGTAAATTCTTAATTAAACATACTATATTTTTGTAATTTTCTAGTGATCTTATAGAATAGACAGAAGTTGCAGAAAGGGATTGTTTCTTTTTGGGTTTTGATGTTATAAGTAAAGTAATTGATAAATAGCAACAATTGTGAAATAAAACTGTAAACAATGTTCATATGTAAGAACACTTAAGCAATCTAAAAAATACTGCAAATCATACCAGGCAAATAACCTAGTTTTGTATTCAGCAAGAATCCATACATTTATTTGGAGTTGTTCTCAATCTGGATTGATGCTAGATGGAGGAATATTACTGGCAACGAACAAGGAAGACCAAATAAGTTGAATACAACCCTTCAAGCCAACATACAAGCAAGGCATGGTTGCAAAGGAGGCGTGGAAGCTGTTGCAAATCACGTGCCAGCTGAAATAGACCAGCCGCCCTGTTGAAACCCCTAATATGCACACTGAATCTTCAGGCCAAGAAGATGTGTCTTCTACCTCTGATAATCTCTATGCAATCCTGGATAAATCCACTGTCAACTCTTGCTGAGGGCTACCAGCAAGTTCAGACCTGGGGTTTACGTCCCAGACCAAAATCACTTTTCCAGAGCAATTCCCAAATTCGCAAGTTTCAAAATGATCAATGATGCTATCAATTAGGTTTTCATCTCCTTATAACTCCTTTCCCTTTGCAAGTCGAACCCTAAAGAATAATAAAGCTTGCACTTTATAATTAAAGTGACACTTTCCCAATTATGGCGTCAAACTAGAGAAAAATATCACTTTATTGCGAATAAATAGCTTCAAGCATCCAAAAAGACTCTGGGAGGTAAGAATCATGTAGCAAAGTTCAAGACCTTTCCAACGAGCTATAACACATAGGCATATCAAACCAGATGAAGCCAAAAAACCCCTTATTACTCTGAAATGGCTATATACATAGCCTTATTTTAATTTATTTAATCGCTAACTTAGGAAATATTTAAATATATTAAAATATTTCCATAGATCCAATAATAGCTCAAAATAACCAACCAAACATGAATCTGACTTTGTCACTTGTCTGTGACTGATGCCGGACAAGATGGGCCAACTGGCAGTCTCATCCCTAAAATCTAGGGATGCTCCTAGAAACTAGGAAACACACCCAATCTTCCTGAAACTGAAACCATGGTATGGTCCCGTGGAACCTCAAATATGGAAACTGCCACAACCTCCTACAAAGTAGGGAATCACCCTAAAAAGTAGGAACCTTTCTCCAAACACCTGTAACTGCTCAAAAGGATCCTGCTCTACTCCTTGGTCCCCCAGGTGGTCATTCAGTCAACTGCCAGTTCTCCCTAAAAAATAGGAGACCTCCCTAAAATGTAGGAACTGTCGTCTGAAGGTCCAAAATGGCTCACAGAGCCCCTGCAAAGCTCCATGACCCTCAGAATGAGTCCCCTAACCATGTCATTGACCTACGGGAACTTGAATGGTAGGTCAACCCCTGCTCATCTCATGTCACCTAGAAAAGGGTACATTACACATGCCAACCATACCGTGCCTAAAAATTCAATCTCACATGCACCAGTCACCAACTTCAGAATAGCCTCATCTACCCAAATCCTAACTCCGTGTTGTGATTAATTACAATAAGTGAAAAAAAACACAAGGTGTAGTATAAGAAGAGACGAAAGACTAAATTCCTAATCTAAGGGGTTGGAAAATGACATTTGCTCAAAAGAAAATTAAAGTGGCTGGTTGAGAATTACTTCTAGTGACCAAGGCAAGCTAAAAAAATTTACAATATTGTTTTAACCATTCAATAGCTATGACTAAAAATTCCTTCAAATTCAATCCATTACGTAACATGGAATACACACTCAATATTTTGTTGTGGTCCGAAGTCCAAACTATAATCCCCCAATTATTTGATACTATCAATGTGTATATATGCACAATCCCATAAAGGGTCCAACCATTCTAACAGCAACCTTACCCATTGCCCTTTGCCAATTTAATGACAATTAGTTGATTGTACCACCAAGTACAGATATAAACGATTCAAAGCTTTACAAAAGTGTTTGCAACTCTTCAGCGTACATCAACTCAACTTCTTTATCTTACAACTTTACTTGAATAAAATGTGTGTAAATGCATATGTCTAATCCTTCCATGATATATTAGATTATTCTGAAAAACTCAATAACACCACAAACGCCAGACCAATTGTGTGGACCTTAAGTTAATGCAATAGGCCGACATCAAGTATCCCTCTAATCAAATTAATTTGCATGTTTGACTGGTTATGGATCCATATTTTGCTCATGATGAGGAAAGAGCAACAGATGGATGCTTTTTACTGTCTCAAGAAATTGCACCTTGCACCTTCCCACAAGTTTAAACTTAAACCTACAGCTCATTTCTTGTCGTCAACAAAATTTGCTCAATTTGAATATATACATTCTGCAAATTAGAATTAACACCCTCCAACCCAACATCTGAAATGGCAGAGGCACTCTCTTTCCTCAAAGATGTCGGTGGCAGAGCTGTTGGTGCTCATACAAGTTGCACCTAGTTTAGTGTTTTCTACTTGTGCAGAACCTGATGTTAACTACACAATCAGCCATTGTGATATATAGCATTCAGAATTGTTGACTGCTTGTAAGGTATTGGCAACATTTATCCCCTTGCTTCTTGTCTTTGTCTAATACTGAGATTGCTGGACTCTTCTGCAATGTCATAGATCGCTGTTCTCCTCAGGATGGTGTTTGTTGCTTCAATGCAAGAGGATTTTGTTTTCAGTTCTTGTGCAAAGCACCAAAGGAAGAGGAACTGACGTTTTTCCTTCATCTTCAAGCCATGACAAAAGGCTTTCCCTAATGTACTGACTGAGAAGAATTTCATCTTGGTGCAGATGTGGAGGTAAAGTGGTAAAGTCCACTAATGAACTTGAACACCTTATTCTGCTATGTCTCTGCAAAAGAGGTTGAGCAAGGTAAACATAGAACTCGTTTGTATAATCTTGCACCAATTGATCTTTGCATTGGCAAAACTGTTGGAAGTTCATATGCTCATCCTCATAGTGTTTGAGAGGATAGTATTATTCACGTATCAGAAACTTCCAATGTTATTTACGAGTCCACATTTGTTCTCATGTTGGAAGCTGCGGACATCCCACCAATGTGATACTGATGTAGACCCCATTAACATGGAAAAGTTGATCTTGTTGGCATAAGCAGTTTGAGAGAAATATGCTTCCAACTGGCATATCCACTCATCAAGTGCAACAGCATCAATATTGCCTTGAGTTGCACAAGATGTACACACCCTTTAATGTAGAGCTATTGGGCTGAGACACATTTGGTGATGGTGTGACATCTGCAACTACATGGTGTGACATCTCCAACATCACAAGGGTAAGCACACAGCATGTGTGATCTGGCATGAATCATGGAAAGATAGTATGAATTTTGCAGTAATGAAAAACTGAAGAATCAAATGAGCTTTTATGAATAGTCCCTTAATAGGACAAATATGTGTATTTTGCTTCATACTTATGTATTTGTTCCTGTAGTCCGTTGCTACTTGTGTATTTGTTCCTGTAGTCTGTTGCTAGATTAATAGTCGGGTTATGGTTAATGGCACTAAACTATGAAGTGTGAGTCCCCATAGCCCAGAACTTCTCTTCAAAAGAGTTCTGTCTCTTGAAAATTTGTTACATATTCAATTCTAACCTAAATTTTTTGAAGTATTCCAAGCAGGGTAGCATTGTCAAAGACAGCAAAAATATTTATCAGATTTTGACAATGGTTGAGGGATTTTTTTGTATCAACATTTTGGATCACACTCCATGATACATCATCAGGATAGAAGAGAGCTAAGATAGACATAAGATCCAAAACATTGATATAAAAAAATTCTCACACAGCCTCATCCAGAAAGAACAACATCATGAAATTACGGATTTTGGAAATCTGATATCACTAATGGTTGAGAATCTCTCTCAGAAGGATGTTGTTACATATTTAAACCTTCAAAATAAAATTTCCAACTGGTAGTGAAAAGCAGTTATAACTAACTGTTATAATTTTCAAGTGGCCTGGAGTTGGTCACTAATAAATTTAAAATGACATGACAAAATGGAACTTCGAACACAATTTTGAATTGACATAACTTCATAATCTGATGATAAAGTGACTTAAAATAAGTACAACTTAGTGGGACTTAAAGTAAATATATTGAGCGTGCTTATAATATTTAATTTTTGAGAGAATAGGACTCACTCAACTCAAACGAACCATCTGCAAAAGTCACTTATTAAATAAATATTTCTAATAGAGAAAAATTTATAACACATCATAAATAAGCTTGGGCCCAGCACACTTTCCATCTAAACAATCACCTTCAAGATTAAATAAATACAAACAAATCTTTTAATTACTAGATATAGTGGGTTTTCCTAGAATGTACACATGGCAAATTAATTGGGTACCAAATTAGGTTAGTAATTTGATCTATGTTCACCAAGTTTTTAGGACAAGAACAACAAAGGATGGAGAGATGCATTTCTAAGATGGATTTTTTGGGAGGCAATTTTTAGGGGATTAATGAAAAATTGATTGCTCAAATAATTGGATAATCTATTCAACAATATACAAGCGTATATATAGAGATTACAAAGACGACGTTCTAAATTAAGAACAAGTAGTTTAAAGTGAACTACTAAAAAGCTAAATGCTAAATAAAGCTTAAAAGCTAATTAACTAAAAAGCTAAATGACCATTAAAGAAAGAACTAAATATAGGTGACTAAAATATAATTAAATATTCTAATATTTAAGGCATTCATCATATACATTATAGAACCTTAATAAATGAAATTAGAATTGAATGAAGATTTTGCATGAGTTGATAAACAAATTAACAAAATTTAATTGCTGTCATAATCCATGTACATGTAAATTATATAAAAACTACAACAAAATGCCAAAGTGCTGCAAGTTTCAACTACAAAGCAACAAAAACATATATGCCACTGCACTTAATCAGCATTTGCTAACGCTGTATGAAAAAGAAAGTCTTAAACCAAGTCATTGCCACTATGAGGAATTACATCATCCAATGGAACCCCAACTAATATCTCATGTGTCTCCTCCTCATCAACCTATGAAGCATCTTTGAGATCAGCATCCCAACATTTAGCTGGAGTGTAACCATACTCAAGAATCTATTGATCCTGAAGTTGCAAGGCACTATGGATGGCCACCTACTTCTCCAATCATCAAGAGGTGAGCCTATTCTTCTTGATTGATTGTATGAGTTCTAAGGAAGATTGAGAAGCAATGCCATTTGCAAGGGTCTACGGCAGCACTAGTGGGATCGAGAACCAATGTCCCTTGTCTAATTATGGGGGCAGCACACCAACAGAGTCAAGGTTTGCCACAGCTCACAAGGTCCATGTAATATAGGGCAAGGTTGAGGGCCAAATCCCCCACACCACCAAGCACAAATTAAAGCCTTTGAAACCACACAAACCTTCAAGGCATGCGCCAATTTTCATAAAATATTATTTCTTTTTAGTGATATAATATTGATGCTATCTTCCCTTCTTGCCATTGTTCTCTTCTCTTCTCGCAATTGTTCTCCTTCTTTGTCTTCTTCACAATATGGAAAATGGCAAAATGAGTTTGTTTTTGTTTTTAGTCTGAGTTACCGAGTTCGGCCCCCTAGACCCCTGGTACTGGTCCGGTACGGTCCTGGTTCAGGGTTCGGGTCCAGTTCGCCTGTGGTTCAGACAGGGTTCGTAGTTCACAGGCCTGGTTAGAACCAGGGCGAACCCAAGAGGACCCAGGGTTGAACCCAAGAGGACCCAAGTCGAACCCAGGGGTCTGACAGCCCAAAAATGGATTTTTTTTTTGCAAAATTTTTTTTTTTGATTTCCTCCACATAAAAAATTAAAATGACCCTATGTCTCAAGCCACACACCTATGCATCATACAACCAAGAGAGAAGCACAAGTCTGTACGAAAGAACAAGTCAGAAAACACAATTCCCGTACGGGAGAATGCACCTTGATCAGTATTTTGACTTCTTTGGCCTTGTTCCTAAAGTCTTAAAAAAACTAAAAATTGATGCATGTCATGGAGTTCCGTGTGGGTTTGAAGGTTGTAATTTGGTGTTGTAATTGATGCGCTGCCCCGGGACCTTGCAAGGGGCGCTGCCCCTCGACCCCGCTTGGGGCGCTGCCCCTTGACCCCGTTGGGGGCATTGCCCCAAACCCCCATTAGAGAATCCATTTGATGATCAAACTTTAAATTGTTGAAAGTTGAAACAATGATACTTGAATATTTTATCATTTTGATATTAAACTTGATGTATATTATGCTATTATGGTATGATCATGATGCTATGATTACAAGTTTATGTTGGTTTTGTTGTTTATATGATGCTATGTGACATGCTAATCTTAATTCATGCTTATAGGCTGCATATATATATATAATTTACATGTTTTTGTACTAACGAACCCAAACCCCTTTTCAAAATTTTGCCGTACCAACATACCGGGTTCTTCGAACTCGAACTGGTGCCCGAACCCGAATCGGTAACTTAGTTTTTAGTTGGTAGTGTCTTATTTAGGTATAGGGTTGTTGTAGGGAGTGAATCTTCACAATATGGAAAACGGCATATGAGTTAGTTTTTGCTTTTAGTTGCTAATGTGTCTTTGTTAGGTATAGGAAAGGGGTGAGGCGAGGACTTGTGGCCTCCCCTATCCCTTTTTTTCAGCTTTGTATTTTTTTCAAACTGCATTTTATGTTGACTGGGGTTGTATGGAATGACTAGTTGTCCCCAAAACAACCAAGGGATGTCTAAGTCATTCCAAGAATGCTAGTTATCCCCTATCATTCCAAAAAAATGGTGTTTTTTGTTGTTAGTAATCCTTTTTAGGTTTACGGGGTGGTGTGGTCCTTGTGGTAACCCTTGTCTATTTTTTGTTTTTTTTTTTGCGTTATGTTTTTTTTAATTGCATTTTATGTTGATTGAGTTGTAGGGAATGATAGCCATCCTTGAGAGAATTAAGGGGTGTTTAAGTCATCTCAAATATGGCTAGTCATCCACTATCATAACATGTCATGCCCAAAAAAAGGTAGCCATTTTGAAATTTTAGATGAATAGCAAGGGGATATTTTTTATCTATCCTCAAAATGTCCCCTAAGCCTAGCACATAAGGGACATGTCTCCAAATTACATAGGTTTTGACTCACACCTTTCAATGCAACACAAAACAAAACAAATGTGTGCTAGAAAATCTCTTCAAATTAGAAGAGGAAAATCCCTATAAATATAAACTAACCTAAGTTGTACAATATATACTAGCTATTTACAATCTTTACATTATTCCTAAATCAAAATAAATGTGTCTTTTTGGATACATCTTAAAAAAAACACTAACAAACTCTTCAATTAAGACAACAAGTTTATACTAACTGAAAACAAAGTCAACAACTACACACTTGTGTTGTTCAACTAAAAGCAATGACTGAACAATACAAGTAAACATAAAACTTGATCATACATTAATCATGAATACAAAAGTGAATTTTTGCTTGAAGGGGACAACATTTTTAAATATATAACATTACAAATATTGTCCAGTGTATACAAAATCAATGGATTACAAAATCCATGGCATTGAAACAAAATATCAAAACAAGTATAAATATGGCTCAAAAAAATGTAATGTCTCCTTTATTTGGACATTAGTAATTAATTTAATAATTAAATTTTAAATTGTCAAAAAATAATAAATTAATGACAACTTAGTTTTAATTATTTAACAAGGCAATTATAGTGACTTTAATTTACAGTTAGTAAAAATTTAATAAAGTCACTTTATTAATTCATCTCTCTCAAATCAAATTTAAAATTACAGGAGGGAAATCAAGAGTCAAGGAAATGGAAGGTCAAAGGATGGCTCCAGTGGCTTTAAAAGAAGGATTTGAGCTTCATTTGTATCATTCTTGGTTATATATTTTTCTCCTTGTGAGTCTCAGAGCTTTGGCTATCCATTCAAGAAATCCGAGGATGGAAACCCTTGGAATCTCTCTCTTAAATCGGACAAAAACCCAACTCAGATTTGGAGTGGATTCACTCAGATTCAGCAGTGTGCTTCATTGCCAGACTGTTGGATGTTTTATTCAGAGATCTCACAAACTAGAAAGATGAGTATCAAATTTCTGAAGTCTCTTGCAGAGACAAATTTGTATGAACATTTGAATAAAATATTGCTTAAAGCTATTAGATTTCCACAATCCATTAAGATGAACATAAGATAAAATATTGCTTATTTATGAAGGTTGGATGCCAATATTAAGGTGGAGAATTTTATAAGTATGAAATAAAATATTATTTTATTTGGCATTCCTTGTGGAGGTTTGGCTCATAATTCTAATACTTATATGTATTGCCGATAAGATGAATATTTTGATTTAATAATGAAACGAGATTGATGATTATTTTATTGTCTTGCTGGGTGTATTAATGTTGATTGTAATATAAATGTTTGAGATCAATAAATTTATTGGAGCATTTTTCTTTGCTTCATTTAATCGGGAATGATTAAATGGTTCCTGTTCTATTTATTGGGTGCGGCATGAGAAAATATAATTTTTGCTGCTCATAGTCAACAAAGCAATTTCTATTGGCTGTGCAAGGTGTTGAGACATGGACCAGCTAGGACTCGAACCTAGGACCTTCCATGCGCTGCTGGAGTGCTCTACCACTGAGCTACTGGCCCCTCTTGGACCAGTCCATCATCGGTCCGGGTGTGGCTTATTTCCAACACCAACACCCCCCCTTAAGCCACACCTCTCATGTGCTTGGGGCTCCTAGCCTGGACCTGGCTCTGATACCATGTTGAGACATGGACCAGCAAGGACTCGAACCTAGGACCTTCCATATGCTGCTGGAGTGCTCTACCACTGAGCTACTGGCCCCTCTTGGACCAGTCCATTGTCTGTCCGGGTGTGGCTTATTTCCAACACCAACAAAAGGAATAATATTGTTCATGAAGTTCTTCATTGGCATCATGGACTGAGATATGTGACCTCTTTCTTGGTATGACAATCTGAATACGCAGGGGTGGAGTGTAGTGTCTTGGCTGGAATTATTAATAAATACATTATGCACCTTTATTATGGTTTTGGCTGGGCAATACAATAATAGAAGTCGTGGAATTCTCTGCTGTCACTATTGGGCGATTTATATTCATTAGTTTTTACAAGAACATTGGCATTTATATTATCAGGACTTACGGAATAATATAAGTGATCGATCAAAGATTTCCTCAGCATGATATTAATTCTATTCGGGCATGGAACGCTATTGGACGGGAATATATAAAGATGAAACGGCTTCTTTCTTTGCTGGTAGACTCAACACAAGTGTTCATACATAGGCGGATCTTCCTTTGACGTGAGATTGTGAATGGAGACAGCATGCCCTTATAGCCCTTCATCAAAGTGAAATATTTCTCCTTATAGGTGATGTAATCTTGCCAAAGTAAACCATGGCTTTTTGAGAAGGAAAGCCGTGGAAAAAGAAAGTAAGAAACCCTGGATTATGTCATTCATGTTGGCATCTCAAAGAAAGTGTCTACTGAGATTGGCAGCTATCAATCCATGTTGAATGCTGACAAGTGTCTCTGTATTTCTTCATTTTCTTCTTGAGCATAACTTGCTGAGTCAGGTCAGATCCTTATATGCAAGGATAAGTATATAACCTGTTCTTTACATGTTCAGGGAAGTTACAGCAAGGGTTTTAATTTCTGCAATGCCCATTTGGTTGACAGTCCAATGAGTTTTGTAGCCATCTATCTTATTCTGGGCACTCTTATGGTAATTGCTCTTATGTTTTATTACCACCTTGGAAAGGAGCATTTCAAGTTCTCAGGGAGCATCCTTATTGCTGTTTAAATGTATTTCAAAACCTCTTCTTTCTGTGCACTGGGAGTTTGGACGGGCTGCAGATATATTCAGAAGCATTCACAGAATACATGCTCGGTAATGAAATACTGAATATACTGTTCTATATCTCCCTGTTGAGAGGTGCACATCAGAATTCCTTGTGTCAGATATCTTCTATTTTAAAGGCCAGAGGTATTTTTTTCACTTTGCCACAGCAGATATTGAGAGAAAAGGACTTTCCTATGTATTTCAGATATTAAGAGAGCAGCTTGAACTTTATACATTAATGGTTTACTGAACATTTAATGAAGCTCTTATACAAGCTAACTGACAGAATTTAGACTCAGTCCAGAATGTATCTTCTTTGCATTTTACATGCATGAAAGTATATGTTTTTCCAGTTTGGTGAATCTAAATTTGAAACTGCATATTCAATCTATCAAACAAAACCTTTTAAGAGAATAACTGGATAAAAAGGGTGCAAAATTGGGTAAGAAATTGTTGAGGTTCTTACGGTGGTATCAGAACTGTGCATCTTGCCAGCCTGAGTGTCATTGAGAATTCATTTTCAAAATTGCAGTGTATTTACATTGTCAGAGGAAAGATGACAACATTAAATGCACGTTGGTTAGAATGCATGTCAGAATTGAAACAAAGATATCAAAAAAAAGGAGATATTAGTGAAATTGCGTGAGCATCCTGAGAGTTTGGGTGCTCTCTTTTCAGCTAAAAAGAAAGTGAAGGTTGATTCTTCCAGTGTCAGGGCTCAGAAGGTCAGCACGAATCAGACATCTGCAGCAATTATACAGCTGCTACAGAAAGACATTTACAGCAGTTGTGCAGTTGTTAAAGAAAATCATGTACACAAAATTCATGTCTATTATAAAAAGGTGCTTGTAGCAATTACACAACTGATATAGAAAGACATTTGCAGCAGTTATATGTTTCTGCAGAAAACCGGTCACAGCAGTTTTGTGATGATCTCAAAGAGGAACTCTTCCAATTACACAACTGATATAGAAAGACATTAGCAGCAGTTATATGTTTATCCAGAAAACCAGTCACAGTAGTTTTGTGATGATCTCAAAGAGGAACTCTTCTGAGGAAAATAACAGAGTTTTATTTATTTCCTTAAACTTGGTTGAGCAGAGAGTTTGAACCCTTCAAAAAGAGGTGTATCATGAAGATGCTGGTGACAGATTAATGATGATATAGAAAAGAATAAAAACAAATCAGTGAAAACCTAAATTTTTGCTGTAGTTACACTCCAGAAATTACCAATGAAGACAAGTGGTCAATGGGATGCAAGGGATGAAAAGTGTCATATCCAACACTTAACACTCCATCATTAGATTGACTTTCAGAATCATTTTACTACGGAGTATTTATTTTTATTCTTTTTAACTTTTTTTAAATAAAAGAGAAAGGAAATCAGTTTAAAGCATGGAAACTGATCCAAGAACCATCGAACAAGTTTGTCTTTGTGGTAGTGGGTGTTGTAGTTGTTAGAAGCAATCTGTTTGAAGAAGTAGAAATAGTGATGTGTTAGGTTCTGTTCAGCAACAATGTCTCTGGCAATCTGTTCATTTCACCTGTAACATAACAGTTTGCAGCAATAAAACCACGTTCGATAGTGCACTCTGCATCATGTTTTATTTGGCAGCAATCAAAATGTGCCAGTAACAATTTTGAGTTTGACAGAATTTGCTGTTTTATCCCCCCAACAATTTTGTAAGGATTTATATGTGTTGAATGGTTTCAAGAAAATGGCTGCAAGGAAGAGCTGTCATTAATTTGTCCCCCTATCCTCATCTGCATCTATTTCATTGTCTCAACTTTCATATGCAAAACTAGATTCTGAAATGAGTGAAGCAAGAAGAATTAGCAGTATTTTGGCAGTTCAAGCAATAAAACAGGTGACTATTTTACATCTTAGTTTAGTTTTCATCCTACTCCAACTCTCTTTGTATTAGGTCCTGCTTCAATATCAAGCAAGATAATTTGCAGGTAATAAGAATAACATAAGGTAATAATGATTTTATACATTCAACACTGCAGCTTGATTATTTTAGTTAAAACTTCATATAGAAATGTTCCAATGATGAACTCTATTATGAATCAATTAATCAATATGTATTGTTTTATTCTTCATTCTACTTGTGCATTCAAATAATTAGTATATTCTTTTATTTGGAACGATATCATTTTAATTTATAACTACAGCACATACTTTAAATGTTTTGGTCCTTGGTCAAAATTAACTGCCAAATTTTATATGTCAATAATGTTATCACCCTGCCCAATCCACACTAGAAATTGCATCACAACTGTGCTTATGGTCACTTATCTCTCGGGTAGCTGGCTTTTGAAGTGAATTTTATAAGAAATCTAGGATTTACATGACCCTCGTGAAAGTTTTAACAGGATGTCATTAATGGAGAATCCCTAGGAAGTGTGCAGCCATGTACAAAACCAGAAACCACCAAGAGAAACACCTTCACTATTAAAATGCTTAAAATAATTGTTGCTTAAGCAGTAGCCTTTACAATTATGTGGTAAAAGCTACACCACAAGGCCAGAATATGTGCAAATTACCTAAGGTTGTGTGAATATCTTAGCTGTAGAGAAGGATGTGGAATGACAAGGACTACCAGAGTAAAACATTTTTCCATACTGGTCTTGCCATATAGTGCACTGTATTTGTAAAAGTTAAGCTCATGCACACTCTTTGAGCAGCTTCTGCAAATCATGCAGATCATTTTAATTTATAAACCCTGACTGAACACAAACAACTGCATTGATACTTTCATGCCTGATTTATAAAAAGGTGACAAATATCTGAAACTAATAAGCAACTCTCCAAAATAAAAAACTGAAAAACAAGTTTAAGCAGCAATTGAAACTGAAAGATTATCTAATGCAAACAGAATCATATTGAATTCAAAATAGAAATAGTCCTTAGAGATGGACCAGAAATTAATCATCGCCAGATGATCATTAAGGCCAACAAATACATAATTTATGAAAAAACTGATGCTTGAAAATATATCCAACTGAAACAGTGTCATTACTAACAACTATTTTGTGAAAAAAAACTGGTGTTATCAGCTCAGAAACTGAGAAAATGCATTAAAGCTACAACATCCCATCTTCGGTGTTCTGAAAGAATCAGGTAACTCCAGAACTTGTCTTTACAATCACTATGGTATTGGCATTTATTAAAAGTATTGTGATTTCAAGTCAATCATGTACTTCTGTTTTAATGGTGAGTCGTAGTTTTCAATTATTGTTTACTGCTTATTTTAACAGATTAGACAGAAGTCCAATGATTATATAAGAAATGATAATCAAAAGTCATTATTATTGTTCATATACTCAAATTACAATGCATATTATAGCTTCTTGATGTTACCCATGCATGAGCTTCGGAAACAACCAATTAGAACTGATTAGCAGTACCCCAACAGTCAATCTTAATTTTCCAAAAAGATACATTAGAACTTCTTGATGTTACCAATGCATTAGCTTTGAAAAAAATTAATTAATACTGATTAGCAGTGCCCCAACAGCCACTTTAATCTTAATTTTCCAAAGAGATACTTGGGAAAAAGCAACTAGTATTAACAATTCTTAAATAGTGGGAAAGAGATTGCACATTGAATCCTAAAGTATAAAGAGTGTACCTGGCCATCAGCAGCACAGCTTACAAGAGTATGATCATCTGTAAAAGGCATTATTCTGGCCTGGAAAACATTATTGGTATGACCGGAATTGAATGAAAGTTTTTTATTACCAGTAGCCCAGTCCCAAATTATAATTTCCCTATCGTCAGAACCTGACACAAGCAGCTCTCCAGAAGGATTGAAGCTAACTGTGTTTACACATCCCTTATGCTTCCTCAGCTTGACAGAAAGCTCGAGGCGGTGAATAAGATCCTGTGGAAGTCATAAATAAAAATGAGGAAACCATAGAAAAATATGTTGAATTTCGTATGTATATGATGTTCACAGAGGAATGCTATGTTCATAAATGATGATCTGCTTTGAAGTTAAATTTCATGTATCAGAATGATGCTCTCAAACAATGCACAATATATAGATCCAGAAAACCCTTAATCACAATCTACTTATGAGTTTATTGCATTTGATTACAGCAGTCTAATGTTCCTTGACTACAGGATATTGTTATAGCAATCTGGAAGTCTGTATTGGCTGGAATCTTAGTCAAGATGATACAAATAATTTTTAATTATCTACTTTTCCAGACCAGCAGAAACAGCTAGAATTCAAGCCAACACAAACTTGAAACAACTCATTTTTTGTCTTAATGATTTTATCCACATTTTTCAACGAGAAAAGAATAGTGAAGGAGATGTAAATTAGTTTTTTGTCTATTGCAACCTCATAAATGGATATCATATCCTTGATTTTCCTAATGTTTATGACACTTCTGTGTTTTCTGACTACAATTTGTTCATTTAAACCATATTTCATTTTTGATAGATTAAATGCAAAATCCATAGGGGCCCTCTCCCAGAAAAGAAAAGATACATACATAAACGGCTCGATAAACCAGTAGAGACCAAAATAGTCAAAATTTGCAAAAACAAGCCACCCAACTTGCAAGAAAGGGAACCAACAAAACAACAAAACAGCTACTCATACCCACAAACTGTAGTGACGATAGACCAACTCGGTTATAGAAACCTGGAGCATCATCATCCTTTTGGGGCACCAGAGCACCTGGCTCCATAGAAACCCTACTCTTCACTATGGTAGGAAGGTGGTATACACTAAAAATTTGCAAATGCCCCTCCCTCGTAACCAAAATAAGTTTTTCACAACATAGAGCCAAGTCTTAGCTTTACAAAGCCAAACATGCATTCTTTCTCAATGGGAATCACGATACACCTTGCAACTGTTCAACATCCTGTTGCAGGTGGGCCCCCAACAAAGAGCTGGCAGGGAATTCATCATAAAGATTATAACCCAATAGAACAAGTGCATCACAAGGGAGAATTTTACTGAGAATCCATTCCCTTGCCACCAAATCCAAAACACAAGATTCCAGTTTATGCATAAATCCTCAGCAATAGATGCCCTTGTTTGGGCAGCCCCTGAATTGGCAAGTCCCTCTTCACCCAGCACTTCTTTCACAAAATGCAAAGTCAAAATGCTTCTTATGCTAAGCATTTTTCTGAAGTGGCAATAAGAAACCGAACTGATACATGAAAAGTCAAAAACCCCTTTTCATGTCACCTAGAGCAAATTGAACAAGCTAAAATCTACAGACCTTGCACAGAGGAGCCCACAATACAAGATAAAAACAAAAATGCTGGATAGGGAGGAAGCAATGCTGTAGATATAAATATGGACATAAGCAAAGGATGCAACATGTACCCAAGCAAAGAAAAAATGCAGGAATAGTCACTTTCACATATTGACTTTTCAAGTAAAGTCAATTCCCATCCAAAGCTATGATTATTTCTGCTCACACAAAGATAAGGGAAAGATATCCAAAGTTAAACAAAGACATTTGATTGCACCGAATTCCATTCATCCAAATCATCACTAGGCTTGGTGGAGAAAGGAAATTGATCAACCCCTGCATTTGCGAGACTATCAGCAACCATGTTGCATTCCTGAAAGCAATGACTAAACACAACTTTATCAAAATGACTGGAGGAAAGCCAAGCTTCATCTAAGATAATATTTAATCTCCAGTCCTGTTATAGGTTCTTACCCTTCCACTTCAAATTTTTAGACCCAGACAAAACAGCTAATTTGAAACCTTCTAGAATATAATTGTTCAATCTGGTACCTAAAAAGAAATAAGCATCTTTAACAAATTGGTTGGTTCAAGATCAGAACACCGCACCACCACCAGCCTATCTTGGATTTCCTCTAGCTGCTCCAACAAAATTCATTTTGTAGGAATCACTCTTTGGCAGAACCCAAAAGGGTAGTTTACACCTTGAGACTTTATCAATTACCCCCATTAAGCATTTAAACTAATTTTTAAGTACTAGTATTTTTCCAATTATTAGTGGCATAGATGCACATCTTCCTTGGCTCTTACCTTTTTTTACAACTGTAGAAATCGATTACAAAGGACTTCTTGTTCTGAAATTAAACCAATAAAATTAATCAAAAGGCTTATCTAATTATGTTTTCATGAAAGCCTTATGTTTAGCAACATATGAAAACCCGATCTTGAGAAAATGACACCCAAGTTGAGATGCGAAGCTGATGATTGAAGAATGTGGAGGAAAAAGTAAACAAAGAACCAGACCACACAGTGGAACTGGACATGACAGAGAAAGACAGATCTGATGGGGTTCAACCAAAGGTCTCTTATGTCAACTAGTTCTACACTGGTCAAAACAATAACTATCAAAAACTAGACAAGTGGAGGAAGTTCAACCACAGTCAAAAACACATTGCAGATAGAAAAAAGGCAATCTGCCAGCTCTAAGAGCTCCAAAACATGTCCAAGGGGTTCCTTCAGTTGCTATGACATTTGAACTTCCTTCTTCAATGCAGTTGTAACTCTTTTATTGTAAAATCTCCAAGAGAGATCATTATGTAGAGGAAATTCTTAAATGCTGTTTAAGAAAAATGGTTGTAAAGGACTGTTGCTGGCAGCCTGTGAGTCTTTGAGTGTAGTAGAAGTTTAGAGAGTGTATGAGAGCATTAGAAAGCTGCATGGGGTAGTGTTGTGACCATTTCACACATCGCCTCTTTTTTGCTTTTGTTTTCCCTGTTCTTCTCTCTGCTTTTAGGATTTTGAGTAAGTGAGTAAGTCATCTGGACTAGGGTTAAGCCTCAGGAGTTGCCTTTTGATATTTTCAAGCCGAGTCCAGTCTAATTTTGAAAGATTATTAAGCATCCTAACTGAGATTGCAATTTTGAAATAGCCTGAGTCTGTTAGGAAGTTGAGTATGTATACATTTTGTCTGGGCAAACTCTAACCAAAATTTTGGAAGCAAGGTAACCGATTCCTGGACTTGAAGACGATCTAACCCTGCATGATGAAGTGATTTGAAGACCTAAAATTTTGATATTTTGGCTTATAAGGGCAAAATCGCTCCTGTCCCTCTCTCAGGGACCAGGGCGAAAGTGATGTTTTATGCATCTTGGTTATTGACTTGTTTTAATTGTTTTGTGCAGGATCGCCAGGGGATATGATCGAACGTGAATTGAAGATTTTGAAGATTTTGAAGACTCAAAATGACAAGTTTTTAAAGGTTAAGACCAAATCGCTCCTGTCCTTCACTGAAGGACCAGGGCGAAATGGTTTTCTTAGGTCATTTTGGGCCTTGGTTGATCGAACTGAAGCATCAAGGACGCAATGAAGGATGAAATGAGCATAAAGGAGTATCCAGACTTCGTCGTTGACAACGAAAGATTGAACTTTGGGCCTAACAAGACAAGTTCACTCCTGTCCCTCACCCAGGGACCAGAGCGATTTTCCTCAAACACACCTTCTTGGACATTTTTTGGATTTGGACTTTTGTTCATAACTTGCGAAATGATGGTATCTTCCCCAGCAAAGGAAATTTGAGATGATAATTATGAAGATTTGACCTTGAGGACCAAAATCGCTCCTGTCCCTCACTGAAGGACCAGAGCTTGTTTTTCAAAGTTGCACTGTTCTTGCAGGATCAAGACAATTTTATGATTGGAAGAGATCAAGGAGGGCATGTCTTGTCCATTGAATATAATTTGAGTAAACAACAAGCAAGGAAATATGCTAAGATGACAAAAATCGCTCCTGTCCCTCACTGAAGGACCGGAGCTTGAATTCCAAGTTTGCCCTATCCTTGCAAGATTTAAATGATTTCGCGATTTGAGAAGGACAAGGAAAGTGTGTTTTATTCGTTGAATATAACTTGAATGGACCACAATGGAGAAAAATCGATCCAAATTGGCTAAGGCGCTCCTGTCCCTCTCTCAGGGACCAAGGCGAATTTCAAAGGTAGCTCCTGTCCCTCTCCCAGGGACCAGAGCGATTTTCCCTCAAGACAAGTTTTTGGCAAAGGAAAAGCAAGTTTTTCGTTTGAAAGGAGTAAAGGAAGGCATAATCGCTCCATTGAAGATAATTTTGAAAGATTGCAAAACACAAGTGAAGCCTATAATGGCTAAGGCGCTCCTGTCCCTCTCCAAGGGACCAGGGCGAAGAACACATCATCAAGCCTTTCCCTCCAAATTTGGTCGAATCCAGGCCAAGGCACATGATGAAGATGATATTTGAAAAGCTTCAAGGGAAAACAAAGTTGCAAAGACCACAAAACTGGACGAATAATGGCCAAGGCGCTCCTGTCCCTCACCAAGGGACCAGAGCGAAATATTCAAGTATGCCTAATTTTAAAATGCCACTTTCGTTTCAAACATTCAGGATGGAGTAAGCAATGACGTTTTTCGCCTTGAAGGCAATTGGAAGTTGACACGTTCAAGGGTTTGTACCAAGAACTAAATGGCGCTCTTGTCCTTCACTCAAGGACCAAGGCGATTTTCATAAAAACAATCATTCCCTTCCAAAGCCACGCCAAAGCAAGGTTGTACAAAGTCAAAAATGTCTTTCGAAGGGCGATGAACAAGGAACCAACCCTAAAAATTGACTAACTGAAGCACAAATACAAAATCGCTCCTGTCCTTCACTGGAGGACCAGGGCAAATATCCTTGGAAGAGCTCATTTGGTATTGGAGAAACGAGTTAGGCATGCATAGAACAAACGAGGAAGATCATTGATTGCCCTGCAACATGAATTGGCGATTTAGAAGATAAAGATCAAGGGCAAAAGTAGAAAATCGCTCCTGTCCCTCTCCAAGGGACCAGGGCGAAAATGTTCCAAGGTTCGCCCCTTCCAAAGATCACATGAATTGAACTTAAAGTTCCAACGAAAAGGCCATTTTGAACGTCAAGGATGAAGTTTCAAACGTAAAAAATGAAGGATGGAGGACCAAAATGCATGGGCGCTCCTGTCCCTCTTCCAGGGACTAGAGCGATGTTGATAGATGTCCCTTATTCCTCCCATGCTTAGACGCCAAATTTTTTGAATCGCATTAATCGCATTTTGGAATATTTTTTAATTAAAATGGGCATTTAATGAGTTCGCACAAGGCATTTAATAATTAATTTAGCCTTTTAAAAAATCGAAATTTTAAATTGCAAAGGCATTTAAATTAATTATTATTAAAATTAAATGAAAAGAGTGCGCTTGGGGTATTATTTTAAGATTTTAATAAAGGTCGGCCTCCTCTTTATTTAATTTTTGTTTATTTTTAGGTTTTTTTTTCCAAGTCGACCTATGGGAATTGCAATGCATGAGCGCCTATATAAGAAAGGTACTTTGAGGCATTTTAATCCATCATTCAATCATTGTTTAAATGCGATTTGGAGAAGCAATATAAGGAGCGAAACCTCATCCAAGGAGAAGTGCGAATTTTGATCCAAGGAGAGGTGCGAATTTCGAACCAAGAAGGAGTGCGCATTTTGTTAGAGGTGGAGCGAGTTTCCCTCAAGGCGTTGAAGACCCAAAGAGTGGTGAAGTTGATGAAGGAGGCGCCTTTGCTAGAAGACTTCGATCTTCATTTTGCCTAGCAAATTTCTTAATTTTTGCATCGTTTTTTAGAGCTAGTTCTCAAAGAGAGGTATGGCAAGATCTCCCTTGTTTAAATTTTGAAATTTTGAATTTCCAATTGCATAATCATATTTAGGAAATGATAATTCAAAGATTTATCATGAAGTTTCCTAAATTTAAAGCTTAAATCCAATCTATATTTCTACATTCCAAGGTATATTGCTCATTATGAAATGTTGTGTAGGTGTCAAGATGGCGACTCCAAAGGCAGGAGCATCCACCAGTCGTCCAGCCCTTATGAAGGAAGATCAAAGGAATGAAGAAATGGAGACCAAGATCGTATCAAAATGGAGCAACATTGGAGATACCAACTTGGGAAACTTCAGTGTGAAGAAGTTTCGAGAGGTCCCTTACATTGGAAAGCCATCACCTGTCGCAAGGAGAATAATTGAAAGTGGCATTATCAAGGCGGCCGGCTTTCCTCCAGCAATCCAGTGCCATGAGCTGATGATCGAGTGTGCCCGCCATTATGACCCACAGTCAAGATCGATCGTGTCCAAGGAAGGAAACACTTTGGCTTATCTTTCAGATGAGGCAATCAGTGAAGCTCTCCATCTGCCAGAGCATCAAGATATGATTTACAAAAGCTTGGAAGGAGCAAGATCCATGTACGAAGATGATCCAGACACTTGCTTGAGCATCATCAACAAGAATTGGTTACTCAAAAGTCGTCCTCGCCTGAGCAAGATTCCCAACACACCACATAGGATCGACTTCCAGGAGGAGTACAGAGATTTGATAACCTTACTCAATCGAGTTACAGGGGCTCCTCAAGCCTTCTATTTTGAGAAGTGGATGTTCTTCTTCATCCAAGTGATAGTTCAAGGAAAAGGAACAATTCATTGGGCTAGAATTATTAGCCATTGCTTGGACGTACAGTTGAGAAGACTGAAGGCTACTAAATCCTTCCACATGAGCTCGTACATCATGTATGCCTTGATCAGGAGTTTTGAATATGCAGGACTACCTCACAGAGGAGCGATTGGAAGAGGACCTGGAGAAGTCAGAGTTTGTGACTCTTATGTTCATTTGCATCATCCACCTGGGAGTAATTACAAGTCAGTCAATGATACTTTCACAATGAAAATCACCAGGACACTGCAAGGCGGGATTCATAATCGGCTATCTCAGGAGGCACAAGAACTTGTAAAGAGGTATGATGCTTGGTTTATCCAATTCCAAAAGTTTACATATATTAGAGTTCATGGGTGTCCTTCACCTCCATATATGTTGCCAAGATATCCGACAAACAGGATAGTACTACTTGAGGTGACTAGGCAGTTGGCAGCTTATGCGAAGGCATTCAGACACAGGCATGGAAATGGAATTCCTGTACCTATCATACTAGGGAATTCAGTTGAGGTATGTCCTAATGTTCCAGCTTTAGATGATGCAGAAAGGGAGTTGGCCTTATATTCATTTTCATTCTTTTCATTGAGGGAGAATTTTGATCCTTATGGGTATATAGAAGAGACAGTTGGTAGAAAATACAAGCATGAATGTCAGGTAGAGGACTTTTGGATGAATCTCTCAGATGATTTAGAAGTGAAAAGAAAGATGCATTCCAGATTGCCTTTGGATTTCATCAGGAAATGCAAAGTTTACAGAGTGGCCGATCAAGCTCAGGACAGTGGCAGGCACCTCCAGTCATCCTATGATAGAGAGGACAAGGCAGTAAAGATAGATTGGAATGAACCTGAGGTTGTGGACTTAAAAGCTTTGATGGCCCCAGTTTTGTCCTGTACTCACAGATGGGTTGATGTGCAACATCAAAAGTTGAGAGAGCAGAACATATCTATGACTTTTACTTTGGAGGAAAGATCGGCAGAAAGAGGAGCAAGCGCAAGTGAGGGTCATCCTCATCCTAGAAGCACAAGCGAAGGCAATCCTCACCCCAGAAGCGTAAGTGAAGGCAATCCTCATCCTAGAGGTGCGAAGAGGAAGGAAAGACCTGAGAAAAGAGAATCTTCCAAGAAGAAGCAAGAAGCCAATCGAGATCGCTCATCCGGCACATCTTCTCGACAGGAGAAGAGGACACTTGAAGTGGAGGAATCTATGGAATCAATGGTTCAGAATGATAAACATGAAGGAGGACAGGCATCTCAACGTTCATCAAGTCAATCTCCCCAGGTCAATGAGCTACATGAAGACCAGAATGACGATGAAGCGACATCTCCTCTCCGGAAAGAAGAGCCACTACCTAAAGAAATACAAGTTAGAGAGACAAGGTCCGCCATTCCAGATTGGTTGAAGGAGAGACTAACAAGGGTGATTGTGATCGAAGACGAAGATAATGTGATTGATTTAGATAGCCTTGTCGGAAATTCTCAGGGAGTAACAGAAAAGAAGAAGGCCACCAAAATGTCCAAGATGATCCGAGATGAGACAGGGTCCAGGAAGTTGCAGATAGCTACACCGGCAGTGGACAAGTACGAGGGTGAAATCCTTGCAGAAGAATATGATGTAGAAACCGTTGAGCTTGGTCCACTCACCACTGAGCAGGCATTGGATGAGGCAACTGATTCATTTGAGGCGCTTAAGGACAAGCTTAGAGGAGAAATGGAAAAGAATAGAAAACTTGAGAAAGAGGTCGGTGCTTGGAGAGGCTACTTTAGCCACCTCAGTCAGCCTTTGGGACGTCAGGATCCAGCAGTATCTCCTGTGCAAGCACTTCCCCTTGAATCAGTTGGTGAGGCAGAGAGAGTTAAGAGCTTGGTCCAGCTTATGAGCTCTTGGATTGACAAATCCCATACAGTTGTTGTTGAGTTTGCAACAAGAATGATGCAGACCATTCATCGGGCTATCCAGGTCCTTGAGATCATCCACAACCTAATGATAATAGTAGCCGCCTTTGCTCATACTAAAGATGTTATCATTCCTGTTCTTCAAGTAATCAGGCAAACACCAAGGAAGACCTTAGCACAAGAAAAGATAATGGATGGAGGATCTCATAATTTACTCCAGTGGTCTACTTTACTCCAGATGAAGGAAGTTCTTTTCGAGGACACCAGCACCAAATGCAATCAAGTGGAGGAGGTCATCCATCCAATCCAGGACAAGGTGTTTGGGGTTTTATGTACTATTCTTGGCAGAAGGATCAAAGTTGAGACAGATGTGGATCTTCAAGAGTTGGAAGAAAGGGTCAAGGTCATCTTTTGCAAAGATGAGAATGTTATTACAGATGAGCAAAGAGATCAAATGTTTGCTACTATGCTCCTAATTGAGAAAATCAAGGAACTCGAACCTGAATGGGACGCAGCTCTTCTCAAGGCCTTTGATCAGATTATTCACTTGGAGGAACGAATGAGGAATCTTCCCGAGATTCCTATTGCTGAGATTGAGGGAATCGTGTCCAGATTCATTGCATATGCTAAAAAGGAGCATTGGAAAGGGAATAAGGTTCTAGAAGAGAGGTTGTTATAGATGACATGGCACCTTAATTATCATTGGTCTATGTTTCCTAGATTTTTGTGCCAAATTAAATATTTTGGCTATGCATTTAATATTGTGCAATAAAAAGGGAACTTTTGTAATAAAACCCTAATTAGGGTTTAGGTGTCAGAATCTCAGCCGTTGATCTTCTTTTGATCTGGGCCATTCATTGTAATTGAGGATGCTATATATACCCTCATTCATTTTCATTTTGAAATTAGAAATAGTGAGCAATAAGAAATAGTTAGAAGATTAGAGCTTTTGGAGAGAAGAAAGTTATTTTGTAGCAAGATTGAGTTTGAAGAAAGAATTTCAAACAATTGTTGTCTATTTTGGCTTTGAGATCAATAAAATATTGAAGTTATGGTGTTTATTGCAATTCTTGTGGCTATCTTCATGGTTGTTTGTTTTCTTGAATCATTCTCAGTCGAAGTAGTATTTAAGTTTGAAGGACTAAGTGTTGGGCTTGATTTTGGTGAAGATTCACGTTCCAAACCACTAGCTTCTTACTGATTGTAGGAACACCTTGTGTGGTCAACTGAAGAGACTTGAATTGTTTAAACCTTCAATCGTCATTGAGCTTTGGATATGTGCCTTTGAGGTAGTGTCCATGATCCTTGATGAATTGAAAAAATCATTTGTTACCTTAGAAGATCGCATCAATTTCAGTTGGGTTGTTATTTCATGGCAATATTGAAATTGGTAGAATCTTGCCAAGTCTAGCCAACATTGGGTCATTCTTAGGATTAGATTAGAATTTATCCCTTGCAAACTCTACCCTTTGATCTTTTTTGAGAACTTGTTAGTTTAGAGAAATCTTGTTCCTACGGCTTGGAGGACGTAAGGCCCCTTGATGAAACAGCATTCACAACGACCACTGGTGCTTATCCACACGTAGAGACCCTACATAAAAGAACATTGGAGTCACCCTGATTGATCCTTTCTTGCGACATCTTCAGCAATCAGAGACTTTATTCAAGAGAGGATAAGGTACCCTTGGGTATTTTATTCTATGTATGATTGTGTACAATATACACGTCAACAGGTAGGGCATTCCTGTTGTGTGCAAGAATAAGTCCTTGTAAACCTAGTTTGGGCAAGAAATGATTGCCGCAAGTATTAAAACATTGGCTTGAGGAGGGTTATGGAGTTTCCCTCAATTTGAGTTTCTCCATGTAAAGTTGCTAGTTGTCCCATTCTTATAATACTCTTTGCTTGCATTTCCACAGTTGAATACCTTATTCTATATTTTAAGATTCAAAAGTTGGGAATGTTTTTTCTTTTTTACACATTAGGAACAACATCTTCTGCAATCAAGTTTCATTAAGGATGCAAAGGGTTCATGTGAAAGAAATCAAGGTGTAGATTACCCACCCTAATTATGAATCAGATTGATATCAGGGCAGAATTTTCTTAGATTTTATGTGATAATGTTTGTGTGATCAGTTTACAGGTTTATGCACAACTAGAACAGCTAATTAAAGTGGGAATTTAGATTACTGCTTTGCAACAAGAGAGAATCAAAAGATTCAACAAGATGAATGAGAAGCAAAACACACAATTAAGTGGTGGGCAGACGATGGTTGGTGGAAAATGCAGATAGTTTTCTTGCTGAGGTTGCATCTCGCTTTATTACTATCTATATGGACATGCTCTTGGATTCTTCTATGGTTAGGGCGCAATTGGATGCATACATTCATCCCTTTATTTATTCTACTACTGATATGGATAATGCTTTGTCTCTCTATCATTTTGAGTTTGGTGTTTTTCCTTATGGTGGTTTCCTATCTTGTTCTCAATTACAATCTTTTGGCTGGCACGGTGAACTTCTTTCAGTTATAAGAAGAGGTTTGATTTCTAATCTTTATGATGATACTATGTTTGCTCTTGTAGCTTTTTTAGATCATGTATCACCAGATATCTTGGCAGCGGTTGTTAATGTGTTTTCAGGTATTCACTATCTCCTGGATTCATTGAATGCGGTTATGTCTTCTCCAACTTCAGTTATGCCTCTTCAGGTTGTGGCTCCGGCAGTGCAGAATGATGACATTATCCACCCTCTCTCTCCTTCGTTGGAAAGTACCAGTTCTTGGTTTCTGCATTCTTGATGTTCTATTCTCTCACTCAAAGAGTTTTTGTCCTCATATACTCTGGGGGGGATGGGTTTTTTGTCGCCCAATATGGTTTTTGGGGAATCCTTCTAGGGTTGGTTGGATATTTCTCTTCGATCCTTGTTCTTATCTGGCTATACTATTTATGAGCAAGACCGGAGGTTTTCTTTGCCTGGTTCTTTGCTACCGGTGCTCTTTGAACCAGGTTGTAAAGATTATAAATATTAATAAAATTTAGTGGTTCTCCACTTTTATTCAAAAAAAAAAACACACAATTATGCAACACCTCTTAGGGATGAGGAAAGATTTCTCAAGATAGAATAAGATGTGCAAGCATTTCAAGGTCTGTGGGAAAGCTAGAAAGCTATGTGAAACTCGTGGAGAAAACAGGGACATCACTTGAGGAATCCAAAGTTAATGGATAACTGTCTTCACATGAGAAAGAGAAGCCCTGTGGTGCACAAGGTCTTCCTAAAACCCCTCTTTTTCAAACCTGAGGTAAAGATAAAGACACCTCTTTATAGAGGATAGGTAGATAAAGAAGTCCATTTCAATATGCAGCATATTAGAGAATAACAGAAGAAATTTTCTTTACTACATTAAGAATAGTAAAACATACTCTTACATAGTTTGAAAACTATACATTTTTCTTTGGCTTGCAAAATATAACATCTAATCGTTCTGGATAGAATTTAAAAAGCTGATCAAAACACACTCCTATCCAATTTCTCGTCAAGAAAAGAGGTCCATTCAGTGGCAATATTACAAGCAACATCAAAGACAGAGAGTGCAAAACTCCACTGGTGATTTCAATAGGTGAGCTACCTAAATGGATAAGGATGTGCAAGAAGATTATATCCTTATGAAACACAGAGGTGGTCTTCATAGCCATCCAAGGAGACCCATGTTGCTTTTAAAACCTAGTGACAAAGATGAAGCATACTTTCATGCTCATTATATTGAAATTGACAAAGAAACGAACCCATCCTCTTCTTCAAAGACACAAGGACAGCAAGGTAGCTCAAAGGCAAAAGGTAAAAGTAGGAGGAAAAATAAGTTTTGGGTATTGCTACCAACAACTTTGACAAAAAAAATTGTGCATTGTGACATGGATGATCATACAGATGAAATATGTCAGAACCCTCACCTAGAGTTCTATGGAAGGACAATCCCATAAAGAACAAAAAAGAAGATTATGACTTCTTTTGCAGGCCAAGAGATGGAATTTAGCTCTAGTGCGACTATCAAAAATATTTGTACATATCTCCACCAAAAAAGTTTGCTCAAGCACCACAGAAAAGCAAGAAAAAGATGAACACAACAAGATTTAGGTGAAGAAGACAAAGGTGGATACTCTCTTTGAAAGTCGTTCTCAAGCTAATTTGGTTTCCAAAGACTTAGAACATAAACTTGGATTTAAAATGTATCAACATCCTAATCCATTTAACTTGGGTTGGATAAAAACATGAATAGAATTGTCTATCACCAAACAATGCAAGTTGAAATTTGGTATTGATAAGCGTTTTCTTGATTAAGTCATTTTATGTGTAGTTCCTCCTAATGAATGTCGAGTGTGTAGTTCATAACATAGTTGGCAGACTCGGAATTGGCAAAAACTCAGCAGACCCAAAATTTGCAACTCAAGAAAGACTCGACAACTTCAAAAATTGCTTAAATTTCTTAAAAGACACCTTTTTTGCAAAATTCAATGACAAAATGTACTCAATCAGTCCATAAATGAGTAAAAAGGTGTTTTCCATTAAATTTGATTTATTTGAGTATATACTATAAACGGAGTACAAAATCACATCATAATGCGAATCTTGATACAATAGTTAGGTAGACACTTTATGAACTAATGATGATTGCCTCTAAAGATTATCATCTTGGTGTCGAAAGAACCATTGTCATTAATAAACCCAGAATTGAAGCAAAGGACATGTTATATTTAGCTGAACATGCTTTTATTTGCAAGGTTCATGGGATTTCATGCTACTCTTTTGTTCTTGGAAAATAGGGTCTACAATGCATGGCAACTTGAAGGTAATTTGGGGTTTGTTTTGGCTGTGAATGGTTCCTTTTTATAATTTTCACTCGCATGGCAGACAAGCATAAGGCTTTTGAAGGAGGGCCATATTTCCATAATCAAGTTGGGCTGTTCATCAAGCCATGGCATGTTGGATTTGATACAATGGAGGAGCTTCCCTCCTGGATTCCCATTAGGTTCATCTCCTTAGACTGCCCATGGAGTTTTGGAGAGCTGATATTCTTTATTCAATTGCAGTTTTTCTCAAGAAACCCCTAGGCCCTTCCCATCAAACTCTAAAGAGGAAAGTAACTACATATGCTCATATTGGTGTGGAGATTGATCTCAACAATCGACTACCGGATTCATTGGAAATTTGCTTCAGAAACATGAAATGGATTAAACAAGTGGATTATGAAGCCCTTCCTTTCAGATGTCACCTATGTCATGATTATGGGCACCTTCAAAGAAATTAACCAAAACAAGTTTTTGAAGCTCCTCTTCCCAACCAAGATGCTTCTAGGATGATGGCAAACAGAAATGGAAAAGGGAAAGCTCCAATTATTGCTGATCAGCCTATTCAAATGCCTTTATTCCCATGTGATCTCACAATAAGGGAAGATTGAACTTGCATCTGAAAAAAGGATCTTTCTAAGGGGATTTCAAATAGCAAATTTAATGGTTTGGAAACTTTTGAGGATACAGATGCAGTGGATCAGGATATCACTGAGACCAACCAAGATTTGCATGAGCCTAATTTAGGTAGCAACTTAATGCCTTCTGATTCAATTTCCCCTCTCGATTTGCAAGCCCCAACTTTAATGGTAAGAATTTTGTTTCAGATCATCTTGAAACAGATGTCAGGCCTCAAGAAACCTTGGATGCACATGCAGTTGAGAAGGCCTCGTCTCCCTTAGATCGTATGCATAAGGAAACAAAGAAAGTCAATGCATTATCAAATACTATTAAAGATACAAGAACAAATGAGGAGATGGGAAAAGAAAGTTGCCCTCTTGCTAGGACTTCAACAAAGAAGCATTAAGAAAGGGGGTCCTGATAAGGTAGCCAAGTAGATAGGAAAAATCATCAAAATAGGGTTAGATTGATCAGGGAGTCATTCATAGAAGTGGCTATCATAAAACAATTGACACTCATTTCTCTAGCCCTTTTAAATGATTGTATTATCTTGGAATGCTAGGGGTTTGAATAGCATCCCTCAACAAAAAGTTTCTCGTGATCTTATTCTTGAATATCAACCTAATATTGTTTTCATTCAAAAATCAAAGTTACAAGTGGAAGATGGCTTGTATTTCATCCAAAATTTAGCAAGGTGGTCATTGTCTATGTATGGGAGCACTTGGTAATGTTGGGGGGTAGCCTGTTTTTGGAACCCTCGTAAAATCACCCTATATTCATGTTTGGGGAGCAGGAATTCAATTTCGATGGTGATCTCTTGCTTTGACTTGAGTTAACGTCAATGCGCCTTAAAAACTTCTACGTAAAGTCTTACTCTAGGCCCATGTTAGATTTATCCGTTCCGTTATGCCTTCTTTCCCATAATTTCTGGCAAGGGATAATACAATAGTAAATCTAGATGAGAAAAAAGGACGCATTGATCCAAAGTTCCCAGACTCGGACTCGGCAAGGCCAACTCGACTCGTGACTCGGCTACAACTCGGCAATGACTTGGCAAAATCTTGAAAATATATACTTTTACAATTATATATATATGAAATTATATATCATATTCCATGACTCGGGCCGAGTCATAAAAACTCGGCGAGGTTTGCTCGGCTCAGCGACTCGGATAACTCACACAACTCGCGGCGAGTTTGGGAATGATCGTCTTGGACCTTCTTCTGCTCTCTTAAGAGAGAATATTTCCATCCTCAATCTAGTAGATGTGGTGCCCAAAAATGGTACTTTCACCTGGGTTGATAGGTGTGGAGCTCACTCTATTTCAAATAGACTAGATAGGTTCCTAGTTTTTGATCACTAGATTGGTGTTGGATGAGCTTCATTTTCAGATATTTTGAGTTGGATGGATTCTGACCACTATTTTATCAAATTCTCTCCCAAAAAATCCTCCAAGATTCAGATTTGTTTAATCTTGTAAAACATCCTCCCTTCAAGTTTCAACTCATGGCTTCAAGATTCAGATTTGTTTAATGTTGTAAAGATTTGGTGAGTGGAAGGGAACCCTACTTTTGGGAAAACAATGTATTCTTTTGTCAGAAAGCTCTAATTTGTTAAATGCAAGCTTAAGAGGTGGAACAAATTTTCTTTTGGCAGTATTTTCAAACAAAATGGGCTCTTCAAAATCAGCTTGAGAAAATTACTTCACAAATTAGGGATGAGGGTATGACTTAAGGGCTTTTGAAGAAGCAAATTTCCTGATCCAAAGAATTGTTAGGATAACCAGTGAACAACTAAGAGGGGGGGTGAATCAGTTGTTAATAGATTATGAAACTTTAAGCACACAAAACCTTTTATAGAATGCATAAACCAAATACCGGAATAGCAGATATATCAAGTAAGCACAAACATAAATCATAAACCAAATACCACGGATCCACAACACATAACATCAAGATTTGTACGTGGAAAACTCAGTAAAGGGAAAAAACATGGTGGGAAGCCTACCCACAATCAGATGATACTTCTGCAGTAAGTATGTGATTACAATAAGAGGCCTGCACATGCAGGAAGGCCAACAACCTAGAGCGCACTGCTCATCACAAAAGGAGCCTCACTGACTACAAACAAAATCCAGACTACAATCCGGAAATAAGAATGAACTCCAAGAATAGCATCTCCTATGCCTGAGTACACTTCCGGTTAAGCTCAATGTCTGAGGTCTTAAACCTCTTACACAAACCCAATTCGATCACCTATGATCAACCAAAACCTCTGCATATGATTACAACTTTAATCGCACACAGATAATCCCATAACCATAATTCCAGACCACGGTCTACAAAGAGATCTTACATCATATTTATACCAACCCGGAACCTAAACAATTAGGTCGGCCACCTAAAAGATAATACAATAAATCCATTACATAAACCCGCAAACCAATGATAATCTAAGTTGGCCTAAGACCGAAACAACATTAACCAAACAATAAATCCAACCAGTAACAATCGGGATCATCCACCAACACGTTACATAAACCGGTCCATAACCTAACAGAATAAGACCGGGCCTAAAATAGGTTGCCATAAACCAAATGAAATACCACCAATCAACTGGAACACAAACACGATAACCATCAACATCCTAAAAACCTTCTAGAAGCCGCACCAACACCACTTATCGAATCCATCAAAAGATCTTCAATAAAGCTCTGCTGGTAGAACCCTTACTGATAACCAAAAGGCTTACTAGAACATATGATAGCTTCCGGATCACCAAATTTCGAACCAACTGAATGTGACACACATCAGAATAACATGAATGACCGAACCAAACCAATTCCAACAATCGGAATATACCGGAGACAAATCTCCTAATCATCATCAAAGTCCAACCACTCTACCGGAACTCGGTAAAAAACCAAAGAAGCTAGTGTTGACATCAATCAACACATAATCAATTCCTCCAAATTGCCAAAAAGAATTAGCTAAATGGGAACTCAGAGAGGAGATATTTTGGAAACAGAAATCCAAGATAGATCGGCTTTAAGAAGGTGACAAGAATACTTCTTTCTTCTATTATTCTATGAAACAATAGAGGTGTGGAAATGTTTTGTATTTCAAGGGAAGTAATAAGACACTTCTCTTCTTTATTCTCTAATCAAGGTCCCTAGGCTTGTGCAGAGGATATACTTATTCTGCGCTGCATTCCCTCCTTGGTCTTTGAAGAGATGAATAAGTCTCTTTTGGAGATGATTTTCTTGGAAGAGCTAGAAAAAGTTGTGTTCCAGACTAAGAAGGGCAAAGCTCTTGGACTTGATGGCTTCTCTATAGAATTCGTTCAGGTTTTCTAGGAGATTTTGAAGTTTGATTTATTAGAAGTGGTCAAAGAATGGCAGCAAAATAAACAAATGCTCAAGTCCATCAATTCTACTTTCTTAGCTCTTATTCCTAAGAAAGAAGAAGCCTATTCCTTGGATTCTTTTCCTCCAATCTTTTTATTTGAAGTGTTTCTTATAAGACAATTACAAAAATTATTGCAAAGAGACTAATAAAACGTTTGGATCCTCTTATTTCTCTTGAGCAAAGAGAATTTGTAAAAGGTCAGCAAATTCTTGATGTTATAGTTGTTAAAGTTGAGGCTATTCATTTTATGGCAGCTTCCAAGATGAAAGCCATCTTCATTAAACCTGACATGCCCAAGGCCTATGATAGAGTCAGTTGATCCTTTCTTCATAATATTTTAGCTGCTTTTGGGTTTTGCTCTGAATGGATTGATTAGGCTATGAGTTGTGTGACCTCTACCCCCTTTTTTGTTCTTATCAATGGTAATCCCTACGACTCCTTGTGCATCAAAAGGACTTAAGCAAGGTGACCCCTTGTCTCCTTATTTATTCATTCCGATGGCAAAGGGTTTGAGCAAATTCTTGAAGCATTATAAATTGGCAAGACTTATTCAAGGTTGGTCCTCGAATCAGAATCTCAGTTCTCAAACTCATTTGCAATTTGTTGATGATATTGCCTAGATGGGTATGGCTAAAATTGTTGAGCCAGGCAACTTCAGAAGGGTTTTGGATATCTACTTATCTGCTTCAAACCAACAAATCAATGAAGAAAAATCTAGTATTTATTTCTTCAATACTCCTAAGGTTATTCAATGTAGAATTGCAAATATTTTTCATTTTCAAATTGGGAGCTTGCCCAAAGACTATTTCAGAATTCCTCTCTCAACCGGTACTCTTAGAAGAGAACATTGGAGAAAAAATTTAGATAAATTTCACACAAGGGTGAACCATTCAACATTTTGTTAGTCATCCTATGTTGGTCAAGTAATTATTTTGAAATCCATTTTGCAAACTTTGCCCATCTATAGATTCTTGATTCGGAAAGCTCCCAAAATCTTTCTCAAAGAGTTTGATTCTCTTTCAAGAAAGTTTCTTTGGGCTGGTATCTTAGATTCTCAAAAATGGAGCCTTGTGAGTTGGGATAGTATTTGTCGTTCAAATAAAGTTGGAGGTCTTGGTCTCCATCATTCTAAGCTCAATTGCCAAGCCTTGGCTGCAAAACTATTTTGGAGATGGTGTAAGAATCTTGGACAGCCTTGGGCAAAGATTCTGAATTTCAAATATTTCGGAGGGGTGAATGATGAAGAGGTTCTACAAATAGAGCTATGAGGAAAATGGTCAATGATTTGGAACACTTTAAAAGAGGAGCAACACTTATTAGGCAATGTCTTTTATAGATTATAAAGGCAGGCAATAATACGTTAGTTTGAGATGATTATTGGGACAATCATCCTCCCATTATTTATTTTCCCCATCTTCAAACCCTCCAATATATTTTCTTAGCAATTGGGTGGCCTAAGGAAATTGACTTTAACTGCAGCCACCACATGTGCAAATTCAAGCTTCATGGTTGAAAGAATCCAGATTCCTAGCCTAGAGGAGGCTCTTAGAAGACAGGGAAGCCCTTGGTTTAATGTTGGCTAATAGACTATGTAGTCTTTCAGAAAATATTCTGATATTCTTGCCTAGGGCCTCAATCCTAAAGGTGAGTATTATGTTGGGGGTGGTTATCGTGCTATGGAAATGCAAAGAGAAAGATGTGTATTTTCTTGGATGGGAGAAAATCTGGAATATGTTTTGCTGACCGAAGTGTAACTCTGTTTTATGGTTACTAAGTCACAATAAGTGCCTCACCTAGGAAAATATTTAGAATAGAGACTTTCATGGGCCTTCTCTTTGTTATCTTTGTGGTAAGAATGAGGAATATTCAAACAACCTTTTCTTTCTCTATCCTTTCTCTACTGAATTATGGAATCTTTCATGGCAACTTTGGAACAAACTTGCTACTCATCGCACTTCCCTAGTTGAATTTTGAAATCATTTGGATAGCCCCCTGCTTAAGCCTCCTTTCTTCTAGCTTCTTGAGATATTGAACACTCTTTTATCTCTAGCGGATCTGGTTGGAAAGGAATCGCCATATTTGCAAAATAAGCAAAAAAAAATTATTGAAGTTTCATATAAAATAAAGGGTATGATTAAGGAAATTGTTGAAGCCAATTTCTGTGAGGATAGCCCTCGGATCAATGTACAAGTTTGACTCTAAAGTTCAGCATGGTAGAAAGGTGGAACGTTAAGGTAAGTGGTATCCTCATAGTGGTTTCCTTAAAATCGGTATGGGGATGGGCCCTCTATGGGTAGCTTAGGGCCCTACGGATATTGGTCATATTGACCTAGACAATGCAAGCTCTATTCACTTTTTCTTTTCCTACTCCTTGGGAAATCACTCTAACAATGGAAGCTTGGGTTATTGTCTATGCTCTTGAGAGAGCTTGTGTTGGAGGCTGGAAGAAGATTATTTGTCAAACTAACTCTATGGTTCTTGTCAACCTATTGAATAGAAGAAGCTTTCAGGATTGCTCTTTGAGGTTAGCCTTGATGGCTAAACAAATTTTTTGTCTAGCTGCAAAGTTTGAGGTTATATTTTTTTGTTCATCTTCCTAGGGAAAGGAATAAATAGGGTTGTAAATTGTTTAACCAAATGGGTTTTAGAGAAGGAGAGTGATCAGCATGCAAAGAATTGGGGAGATCTTGATCAGGATCGTTTCCAAATGCTTCATCATGTTCTTTATGAGGACAAAAAGGTTTGACATTTACAAGCCAAGAATGGCAAGGAGAAGTGTTGTTTGCATTTGTAGCTCTTTCAAGTATTATGTTAATTCGTTTTGTAGTAATTGTTATCACAAAAGTTTGCACCCTTGCTGAGCTATCAATTGAGCAACCTCATGAAACATAAAAACAACCCCGAAGTGTGGGAACTTACGCGAAGGGGTTGAATCTCCGGTGAAGGTCGACTTCCTTCTTAATCCAAGTGTAGGTGTTGAACCAACTCAACACTCCAGATTCTACTTCTAAACCTATCCTAACAGCTTGCAAAGGAAAAGGGAATAAGAAAATGCTAAAATGAAAGGGGGTGGTGATAAACTAAGATAAGAGATGTTCCTCTCACCACCCCGAAATGACACAAAGAATCAATCAAAATATCTTGGAGATGCACAAACTTCAATTGAATGAATGCCCTCAATGCATGTATGGAGGTTAGAATTTGCTAAATGTCAAAAGGGGGAAAAAGTTTCCCACAAGTCACACTCAAAAAACAAGTTAACACAACATATGTGAGAGAAAGCTGCAAAACGCATACTTATCATAAGGTAAGAAAACATACACAACATACATAAGTTGAAGCGAGGCAAGAATGATGATTTCAATTCATTCTCAAGCCAATGGCCAAACTTACAATTGCAGAAATGCAAGAAATATGCAATACTTCAAGAGAAGTGAAAGAGCAAAAAGTAGCTCAAGTCAACAAGGAGATAACCCTTTACAAAGAGGCTTAACAGCCTATATATAGCGAACTGGTCGCAAAGAAGAGACTAGCGGTCAAAAAGGGGAAACCTTGACCCTAGCATAAGCAAAGGAATGTTAGTCCAAGAAGATGGGGAAGTGGCCAAACCTGACATTGTTGTGCGTGCAACCAACCTGGCCATACCCAGATAAGGCAATCCCAAGAAGAAAAGTACTTCTAGAAGGTAGATTGCCTGACATTCCAAAGTCAAAGCATACGGACCTGATATGAAAGCCATCAAGTAACCATACATAAGAATGGCCTTGGACTCCACTTAATGGCAACCCTGCAAAAAAACATTAAATGTGCTCCTGTAACTCCATGAATGAAAGTAGACAAGTTGCGGGAGTTGGTGGACCATTAAGAGCCTTGAGTGTTGATCACGCCATCTAGAAGTGTTGTAGTCACCAGAGGTTGAACGTCGGGCCTTCAGGAAAATGTTGCAAGGGGAGAGGAGTCGGGAACCACGGAGTCTGAAGGGATGAGAGGGAGGAGATAGGAGGACTTCGGATTTCAAGGTTTGGGGAGACAGGATACCGTTATGCCTTGCACACACTCCCCATCGTCGACAGGGTCCCTCCTTTCGTTGTTTTGCCTCGTTGAGGTCCTAAGTAGGAGTTTTGTGAGTAGGCAGAGTAAGCTGCAGCAGTGAGAAATTTGAGCTTGGAGAAGATGATTCGACATGAAAATTTGAGCTGGCCAAAGCCCTAAGTCCAAAAAATTAGCTTTTCGCCTAGAAGCCAAGTTTACAAGCAAACCAAAAAAAAAAAGCCTAACGCAAAATCTCGCCCTTCTTTGTCAAAATGTCTAAAATTCACTTGAGCTTAAAAGGAGCCTCCGTTAAAGTCTAAAGTTCGGCGAGCCAAGTCGAAATAAAATCTCATTTTTTCAGTTGAATGGCCGAAATTCCATCAAGCAGGGCGAAAAGTATAAGATGGGCAATTTTGGCAAAGTTTGCTCATTTTGAATGACATAGTCGAGTTTGATTTTGTGAAGGGGCATCAAAATAAGTAAAGTTTGGCTTTTAGAACATAAAATCGCGCACTTTGAGCAAAAGGAGCAAATTTTGTAAAGATACGCTTAAGCAAAGTTCACGCATTTCAGTGAAGGGGCGAATTTCATAAAGTGAAAAAGCATTTGACAAAATTCGCACATTCTCAAGGAAATGGCCGAGTTTGTTTTAAAAACTTGTAAAAGATGGCATTTAAGTATAAAATAAAATAAAAACACGCAAAACCTCTAAAAGGGTCGAGTTTTGTATTAAGCAAAGGATACAAGGGGAATTCGCACATTTCATCCTAAAAGGGTGAATTCTATGACAAAGTGAAGATGCGTTTAAGTAAAGTTCGCAAATTTTAAGGCATAATGGCCGAAAAACTTGTGAAAGTGGCGTTTTAACTTAAAGACAAATCACATCATTTAAATAAAAGAGCTCGAGTTAATTCAAACCAAAATCGTGCAAAGTATGTCAAAATGCACGAGTTTTACTTATCAAAGGGAAATAGGCATCTAAAATAAACAACGATAGTTCGCTCATTTTCATGTCAAAGTGTCGAGTTTCATATTGAAAGACAAAGGGCGTTTAAAAAGTTCAACAACCAAGGCATAAAATCGCACAAATTCACCCAAAATCCTGAAATTGCTTGGCAAAGTAAAGAAGTATTCGGCGATTTTGGTCTTTTGGCAGGAAAGTAAAACACCAAGAGTTCACTCAACTCATCTAGGAGCCGAATTCTTCCTAGGGCAAGGAATTCAGCATTTTTGTTTAAAAAAAACGCAGAAGCATAAGGTTCGCTCATTCTCATGTAAAATCTCGAATTTCTCCTATGCAAGAAGGGGTGTTTGATAATAAAATTGCTCATCCCCATTCAAATCACTCAAAGCCAAATTGCAGAATGGTGTGAGGGAGAAGTTCGACAGTGTTAGCTCACGTAGTTCGTCTTAAAGCCCTAGTTGAAGCGCGATCTTTTAATTCTGCCTAAGAAGGCCGAAGTTGAACCAAGGGTGAGTCCTTCAGACGCACGGGTTTGTGTCAAGAGGCCCGAGTTGGGGCACGATTCCTTCATTTTTTATCAAAAACCCGAAAATCCCCTTTCAATATCAAAGTAAAAGGGCAAAGTATTGCAAGGAGGGAGTCACAACTTTCATTCCTCCCAAAAACGCCAAGTTCAATCAGCTCTCGCAGTCAACGCCCTCTTTGTTCCCGCCAGGTGTGTTAAAACTGCCCTTGAATGGTTAAAATTTTGCATTAGATGAGTAATCATGTGTAGTAACTAGGGTTTGAATGCAAAATGAATTGAGAAAACTTTAAATTTAACCCCAGGAAATCATCAAATGTTAAATTCGGCCTCCAGCCGAAAATACAAACTTAAACGAATCTTTCAAAGATTCTGGTTGTAAACAGTAAACACCTAAAAGCGTCTCTCCAAACCGAATCATCAAATCGTTATTTTTAAATGTCCAACAAAGCAAACAGGTTTGAAAACAAAACACGCTTAAAACAGAAAAAGTTTGTGATTTTCAAACATCATCAAATAGGGGGCAACGATATTTTAAACTTGCTCAAAATTAACAAACCAACTAACCAAATTTTCAAGTCCAAAATAGTATGTTTTAGCGTACTTTCAAAATCTGATTATTACGCTATTTTGATGATTTTAATGTTGACGTTGTCTTCTGGCATTGATAACCCATGTTTTTCCTCAAACTTGCCTCATAATTCGTGTCCAGGTGTGCAGGATAGATGCCTAATCAGGTGGCAGAATCTTCCAAAGCACCTGACGCATTGGGAACATTGTAGACATCCAAAGTCGACATTCCCCGCAAGCTTGAAAAGATGAAGTATCAATATCAAGGGGTGATAAATGGGTCCAGAGTCCTGAGTAATTGGGAAAACGTAGGTGATACAAAGCTCGAGCATGTAGACATTCAAAACTTCAGAGAGAGGATATATGCTCCAAACGCATACGGAAAGCCCAAATGGATGCTAGAAAGCGGCATTGCATGGGCTGCAAGTTTCCCACCAGCAATTTAGAATTATGAGCTTGTGGTCGAGGCCACAAAGCACTATCGACCGGAGAGCAGGGTGCTAGTTGCAAATGGAATGGTGATGGCTGATTTCACTCCAGAGGCCATTGGAGAAGCATTTGACATCCCGCTTCCTGATGACAAGAGCGCGGTAACCATAGATGAGGCGCAATTCACTTTTGATATGAATCCCAATAAGTGCAAGGTGATAGTAAACGATGAATGGTTCAAAGTAAGGAGAGCCCCAAGCACTAGGATCGTCAAGAAGACCTATAGAAGCGAGTTCATTAAGGAATACGGGGACATGGTCACACTGCTTAGCCGAGTCAAGGGGCTCCCCCACTCTAACCTATTTGAGGAGTGGATGTTTTATTTCACAGAGCAGGTCTTCAATGGAAAGGCTAAGTTCGATCATAAGTGACAACATCCACACACAACCGGTCGGGCTCACAGAGAAGAAATACTTCGCCATGACTTACTACTTGGTTTACATGTTTGCTAGACATCAGCAGTTGCCAGGGTTGATCCGAACAAGGGAAATTGGGAATGGACCAAATCAAGTGAAGGTATACAACTATTACCCTCAGCTGCATTATTACAACATAGCAAAGAGGGAGAAAAACAACATCGCTTAGGCAATAGGCTAGTATGAGCGCGTGAATGATGCATTCATGATGCACATGGTCTGAATGATGCAAGGAGGATTGCATATAAGGTTGTCAAAGAAGGCCAATGCGTTGATATGGAAGTATGGAGCATGGTTCATTCAATTCCCTCGTTTCTCCTATATCAGAATTTCAGGCTTCAAGGGAACTCCATTTCGACTTCCTTGTTATCCGTCAGATAGAGCGGTCCTCTTAGAAGTTGCACGACAGGCGCACCTAACTGGACACATACTCAGAGAGGAGGCAATCAGGATTCACATTCCCAATGGTCATAGGAAAAAATGATGTGCACTTCAAAAACTTTGTAGATGCCGAGGAATCCTTTGACGAGCTAGCATCATATTGCCTACAACAACACCTCCCCAGGAAATGCTTCGACCCTGCTGGATTAGGGAAGAAGGCTTATAGTAGACATTACAGAGGTAAAGCATCCATAGAGGACTACTGGACTAACTGCCTAGATGACTTTGAGGTCCATCGACAAGAGTACTCAAGGTTAAGTATTTAGCAAATGAGAATTTTTTAGTATCGTCGGGTTCCGGATCAGATAGTCGATTATAGGGATTGCTTGCAGACCCAGGACTACGAGGTAGTCAAAGACCTCCCACCATCCATTAATTGGGCCCAAGATCCAATCACAGATTTGGAAGCCATAATGGAAGGTCCCGAGAGGTATACAAATAGCTGGCTATACCAACAGATGGAAAGGCTAACCCATGAGGGGATCCAGTTCACATATAATCTTATGGGGGACTTGTTGTGACCTTTTTCACACATCGCCCCATTGCAAATGGGGACCCTCTCTTTTCCTGCTTTCTAGGGTTTTGTTAGTGTCCTATGACCTTCCGCTACAGTTTCACCAAGCCTTGTCCAGTTTCGAGCATTTCAGGCCCTGACGATTGAAAGTTAGTTTTGCAAATTATGTGATTCCGAAATACAAACACCACCAAAGTGCTTAGAAAGGCCAAAGGACGAAGATCGCAATTGATTTGGACGAATTTGGACAACTTTCTATTTTTAGAAAGTTTGCTTTTTTGCTTTTTCCTATTTTTTAGGAAGTTTGGTTTTTGGCATTTTCAGCCCAATCCCCGGGGTGGCTATTTTTAGAGAGCTTTTCCTAGATTTTAGGGATCCCTGCTTTTTTGCTTTTTCAGGATGTGAACCTAGGGTTTACACTTACACCACTGACCAGCTTTGACCTGGACTCAAAAATTCCAAGTTTTGACCTAAAAAGCTAAATCCCTAGATTTTAGGCTTTTTTGCTTTTTCAAGATGCGAACCTAGGGTTTACACTGCTGCCACTGACCTGCCTCGATCAGGATCAAAAAATTCCAAATTTTAACCTAAAAAGCTAAATCCCTAGATTTTAGGGATCATACTGCTTCAGATGATCCACCTAGGCATGGATTTCAAATTTCAAGTTAATTCGGTTAAATTTGATTAAGCTGTGAAATTTTGAAATTTTTCTAAAAATTCTTCTAAGTCTGGCTAACGAAGGTTTTAAAGTATGGTTGCAGGTTCAAATGATGTAATGATGCAGGAGACCATGAAGAGAAGACCCTCCTAAAGTCCGCCATGTGTTGAAGAGGCCATGATGGCCAACACTCCAAAGTCTGCCATTGTCTTGGAGAAGCTTCGAGAGTGGTCTTCAAAGTCCGCCATACATGTTGGGAAGGCTATGAGAAGCCTTGCTATAAGTCCACCCATGAAGGAGGACCCCCTAAAGTCCGCCCAAGTATGTCAAGTGATGGGAGCCTTGCTTAAAGTCCGCCCAAGGTCTTCAAGTGGTGGGAGCCTCGCCTAAAGTCCGCCCTAGGGGATGTTGCCTAAAGTCCGCCCTATGAAGGAGATGCCTTAAACTCCGCCTTGAGGAGCAAACACCAAAGTCCACCCAAGGTGCAAAGTGTAATGTTGAAGACCCCTCAAAGTCCGCCATATAAAAGGTTAAGTTGAAAAGTCCGCCATGTGGAGGAAGATAAAACTCTGCCATACCCAAAGGAGATGCCATAGAACTCTGCCCAAGGGAGGCCTTCAAGGAAGTCCGCCATGATGGAAGCCTTGTCTAAACTCCGCCCTCCAAGCATATTGGAGCCTTCAAAGTTTGCCTTGGTGGAGGTGACTCCAAAGTTTGCCCATGTTGGTGGAAGTAACACCAAAACTCCGCCCTATCCAAGAACATGTTGGAGTCCTTCCTAAAGTCCGCCCAAGCATGAAGTTGAACACTTGAAACTCTACCCTACTCTTGGAAGTCAAGCAAAATCAACGAAAATACATGATGTCACAAAACTCCTCCAAGATTTCGAACTCAAAGACCAAAATAGAAAGTATTTTTTTTTTTTTTTTGGAAGAAAATATCTAAAGGATTATTGAATATTTTCAAACTTAAATCAAAAATGTAAAGCTTTTTTGGAAAAGAATATTGGAAGGATTATTGAGATATTCTCAAACTTAAATCAAAAATGGAAAGCTTTTTTGGAAAAGAATATTGGAAGATTATTAGATATTTTCAAACTTAAATCAAAATGGAAAGCTTTTTTGAAGGAGAAAAAAAAAAAAAAACTTGGAAACATGAAGTTAAAATTAGGAAGTATGAGTTGGAAGATTTTAAGGGTTTCTACTTGAGGATTTAACCTTGTCTACAAATACTTCATTATCAACTTCATTATTACACCAAGAAGTTCGAAGTTACTAAGGAGAGCTTAGTGAAGTATTTTAGTTTGAAGATCATCTGGAGAAAGTTTTTGACATTGCTGGAAGTTGGATAGCTTTTTTGACAAAAGTTTCACGGATTTTTGGAGAAAGGCAACTAGTACGAGGAAGGATTATCTAAACTTTTCTGAATTTTCTGAGTGTTCTGGAGAAAATTCTAGCCTTACTTCTATCCAAGTCGAAGGTGAAATTAAAACTATGAATTTTCTGAATATTTTCCAGAATTTAATAAATGATTTTTTCGAAAATTTTGGAGAAAGAAAATCATTTTTTAGCTAAGTATGAAAATTTTTGAAAGTTTTGACACTTGGTGGTAACCACAACCAGCCTTAAGATTGAGGGTTTTTGAGGTGAAAACTCAATTTTTTTGGTTAAGTATGGGAATAAAAATGAAAATTTTCCAACACTTAGCCATTTTGCAGCCCCGTTATTTTCGAAACTTTGCAAATTATTTTCTAACTTAAAATTTCATTGTTTGTTTGCAGGTCCTAGACATTATGAAATTTCAAGTAGATAAAGATGCTCCTCCAGAGTCGAGGATGACTTCAAAACGGAAGAACATCAGTGACACCAACCTCGGACACATCAATCTAAGGGAATTTAAGAAGCAAATGTTTGGTCTGGACAACCTTGTGCCTACCACCATTGCGCGAAAGATGATGAAAAGTGGCATCGTGCATGCTGCTAGCTTCCTCCCCACCATGCAGTGCAATGAACTAGTAGTCGAATGTGCCAAACACTACAACCCCATCAGTAAGGACATTGTTGCACTTGATGGAAGAGTGCTAGCGAATATCAGTGATGAGGCCATCGGAGAGGCCTTCAGGATCCCAAAGTATCACAACATAGTGTATATGACAAAGGACGAAGCTGACAGTCTGTATCAGGACCACCAGGAGGAATATGATGCCATAGTCAACCATTCCTGGCTAAACAAGCCAAGGAAGGGCGCCTCCAAACTTCAAAGGAAGAGCCTAGTGCGAGCATACTTCAAGGAAGACATCGGAGACATGATCGTCTTGCTCAATAGAATAATGGGAAATCCTCAAGGAGCTCCATTCGAACCCTGGATGTATTATTTCATTAATGAAATAATCAATGGAGTAAAAATGATAGATTGGGCCAAGATGATCAGCAACAACCTAGACAACCAACTGAGGAACCTGGAGACGAGTAGGACTTTCTTCATGAGTTCTTACCTGTTTTATTCCTTGGCCAGAACCTACAGGTACAGAGGTCTCACTTGTAGAGGAGAAGTTGGGAACAAGGAGAACCAGTTTCCAGTGTATGATTGCTATCCCCAGCTCCACATGGAAGAGAAATTCCATTTCAAAAGAGTGAATGATACTTTCCTTATGCACATTACTCGGACATTTCAAGGTGGGCTGCACCAGAGACTCTCTCAAGAGTCTATGGACTTCATCGGTCGGTTCGAGTATTGGTACATCCAATATCCAAAGTTCACTTACCTCTGAATTCAGGGATTCTTCGAGCCTCCATACAAGCTTCCACCTTACCCTACCAACCAAGTGGTGTTGCTCGAGGTTGTGAGACAATTGGAGTATATAGTGATTCAAAGGGATAAGCAGAAGAAGGCAGGAACGTCCTCACTTACAATTAGCAATGGGCTAGAAACATGTCCGTCATCACAAGTTGTTGAGACCGCTGACAAGGAGCTAGCCTGGTATCCCTTCTATCAATAAAAAGCAAGGAGGAATTTCGATCCATTCCATAGGATAAAGAAGGTCGAAGGAACAACGTTTGAGCACAGACTGGATCTAGAAGACTACTGGGCTAATGCAGCCAATAGCTTCGAGATCAGAAAGAGATTCTGGTCAAGAATCCCTTCGAGCATGGTGAGAGCAACAGAAGTAATAGATTGGACGGAGGGAGAAAAATCAGATCTAGCAGACCTCATGAGGTCGGTGGTTGAGTATTCAAGGTGGTGGACGTCTAAAAAGACAAGGCAGTTGAAGGCCAAAGGTGTGACCTTGACTTACGAATTGATGGGAGTAGATGATACTCTGTCCATCAATCCTTGTACCTCCGCCGGTGATGTTCGAAATCCAGAAAGTGTTGGGTCTCGAAAGAGGAAGGAGTTGGTTGGAAGCTCCACAAAGGTCACAGGGAAAAGGGTTGTAGGTGAAACAAGAGAGTCCAGCGAAGGCCACTCCATCCTAAGTGTTGCTTCCATTGTGCCCAATCAGAATGCAATTGAGATGAACATCCGTGTGATTGATAAGGAAGTAAGAGTGCCTCCTCAACCAGTTAGGGAAGTAGTGGAAGAGGTCGTCCAAAGTCCAAACAGAGAGCAAACTGAAGCACCTACAGCCTTCTTAGATGGCATACCAGCAAACCCAGGAGAGGCAGATGATGAGTTTGACCGGAACACTGTAGAGCAATCAACCATTCCGGATTGGCTGAAAGAAAGAATAAAGGCCAAGGTTCCCAAGGAGGCCTGCTCCGAAGAGGTCACTGCAGCATTTCTGGAGAAGGTGAATGAGCCCACTATAACTAAACCACCCAAACCCGCCAGGAAGTTTTCCCTAATTCAGAGAGACAGTGCAGGATTCAGGACAGTCCAGATAGCGGTGCCCAAAGAAGGGAAGACTAGAGACAATGTCACCACGGATGATTACAAGGTTACCACCATAGAGCTAGGTAAGCCCACCCAGGACCAAGAGGTCCAATATTTTGATGACTCCTGCAACGTTCTAAAGACGAGTCTAGCTTATGAAAAAGAAAAGACGAAGAAGGTTGAAGAAGAGAACCAACAGTGGAGAAAGTACGTTCTCCATCTTACCAGCCCACTCAACCGTGAGGTCCCGGTTACTCCGCCACAGCCTCTTCAGTAGGGATCAATGAAGGACTATGATGATATGAAGGGCTCGTACACTCAAGCAAAAGAGTAGATTTCAGATGCTTCGGTGCATGCTGACACACTGGTAGAGAATTTAGTATCGGCACATGAGTCAGCTTCTTTACTAATCGATCGCATCCAGGATCTAGCCACCAATTGGGAAGAGGTGGACGAAATTCAGAATGAAATACTCCCACATCTGAAGGTTATCCCAGGCATGTCGAAGAGAAGCTTAGTGGATGCAGGTATCATACAAACAGGAGACAAGTACGACTTCAGCACATGGTATTACACCTTGGTTACCCGAATTGAGGTTCTGAAGAAATCTGAGACCAAGTGCTTTGAGACAAAGGAAAATGTTAGAGAGATCCTGGGCAAGGTATTCCGTGTGGCGTCAAAGATTTGGAAGAAGGAAAGCCTAAGGGAGAAACATTTGCAGGCAAAGAACCTAAGAGCCAGGATTCAAGCAACTTCTTCAAGGATTCAGGGATGATTGACAAAGGCAATCTTTCAAAGATTGCAAACTTCCTCTCCATCGATGAGAACTTCCTTACCCAAGCAGTTGAGTGGGAAGGCATTCTTGCCACATGTACCGATGATGTGGACATCATCGACTTCCAAATTGGTGGTTTGCCAAGTGTCACCATGGAGGAGGTCAAGCTCATTGTGTCCAGATACGTTGAATCTCTGAAAGAAGAAAGTGGACATTCACCTCAGTGAAATTAGCAGTTGCGCCACATGTCAGTCTCCTATTCATTTACGTTGATAGTATTTTGGGAAACCCTAATTAGGGTTTAGGACTTTCAATCTTGGCCCTTGATCGCTGTTTGATCTCGGCCATTCATTTATTTTGAAAAACTATATTAGGCTACCTCCTTTCATTTGGAGAGTGTGAGGTTTTTGATGTATTGTTGCTTAAGGTCATTTCCAAATAATATATTGCATGTGCGTTGCTTTGTAATCCCTATTGTTTGAATGATTTGCATGGTTTCAATTTCCTCAACACTTAGTTAGAATTAATTTAGATTTGTTTTCATTGTTGTTAATTTGAATGAAGGATTTGATAAGTGTCAATTGATGGTGTATCTCCGCTCATACTTTTGGTAAATGGATGATTTCCATCTTACCATGCAAAGTTAGTCTGAGCCCGTCCTCTGTGCATCCCAACATCTCGATCATAAGCACAACCCATCGAAGATCGCACCGACTTTGTGTAGTTGTCCCTAGTGTGGCGAAGCAAGGTTTGGTTTCTCAAGAGCACCCAATTGATACCATCTCCAGAATTTGTAGGATTAGATTAGCCTTCTCAAACCCTATCCCTTTTTCCCTTTCTTTTGAAAGTTTAAATCCCAAAAAATCCAAAAAAAAGAAGAGCCTAAAATTGCTATATCCATCTAAGTCCAGCAGTTCAAAACAGTTTTTAAACATAAGTCCCCCTTGAGATTTTCAGCATACACTACCCAAGAAGCTATTCCACTAAAGTCGCTTGTTCGCACATATAGACCTTGGAATCAGTAGTGATTTTTCAGGAGAGGATAGAATACCTTCGGGTATCCTATTCTAATGTTTGGTAGATGATAAAACAGACACCAACAGGACTTTGAGTCCCAGTCTTCAGAAGATGAGGGAGCATCAAGTGCAACTAGGGAAGAAGAAGTTGAAAAACCTGAAAAGAAAAGAAAGAAGGCAAAGGCCAGCAAGGGAACCCGAACATCAAAGAGAATAAAAAGGAACCCCAGTCAATCACCTGAGGCCCATGTGCAGGAAAAGATCCCAATAAGAAGGCTAGAGGTCGCCATTTCATCTAAGGACCCCAACTCAGACGATGAAGTAGTTGAGCTTGATCATCTACCTACCCCACCTCCACAGAATGATCTAGTTGTCGTAGAGGCAAATGAGCCACAAGAGACAGATGATCCGCAGCAGCCCAATAAGCAAGAAACAAAGACGCAGATCATTAATTTGGATAGGCCTGAAAATCAGGTTGAGGAGGGAAATTATGCCAAATGTGGAGACTATTAGGCAACAGCACATGCAGGAAAGAAAACATGAGGCACAACAAGAAAGAGATATAAGAGATAACACCACAATTGAAGGAGAAAAGGAGGAAGATAGAACCAAAGAACCCCACGAGACTGAGGAGCAACCGCCATTGGAAGCTACTCAATAATTGCTCGGTGAGGTGGGAGAAAACTCAATTGTGAGTAAAGGACATGATACAGTGCCCAATCCACCTTCTACGTCCGATCAACCGCAGATATGCAGCAAGTCCGCTGAGACATCTAAGGGGCAAGGTGGAGAGTTGGTAGTCACCTCAAGACAAACCATCCCTCACGAATGGTTAATAACTCGAGCCAAGCAAAAGGCAACTGTCAAGCCGCCAATCAACCTGGAGGATATATTTTCTCGAATAGGGGAATCTCAAGCCAAAGGGAAGAAGAAGCCAAGAACCTATTTCAGGATCACCAAAGATGAGCAAAGAAATCAAATGATCCATATTGTTGTCCCACCTAAGGATAAACCAGTAGAATCGATCGCCTTGGTTGATTATAGCATCACATCTATCTCGTTGGGTAAGGTGGCCAAGGAACAGGAAAGAGAAGAGTTCAAGGACTCTATACAAAACATTCTTAGGCAGCTGGATGAGATGACCGCTAAACGAGATATGTATTGGGCTCGTGTCGAGCAGGTTGAGGGATACATAGACCACTTGCTAATGCTACTGCAACATACTACTAAATCTCACGTTCCTCCACTGGCATTGGTGCAGAAAACTACAGCCAAGTTTGAGGGAGTGCACGACATAGCTAAAGGCAGTTAGAGAATGGATCAAGAATGTCAGGGCAAGAGGAAGGCAAGTTATCAAGGATGCAGTCCACATGGCAATCGATCTACAGTCAACCCGCGTGAATATATAGGAGGTCAAGAAAGAATACGTCGAATTCCAGGAAACGATTGGTATAGCTCTACCCATCATGAGAGCCTTATTTTGGACTCACGCCCGGATTCCTACGCTACAAGTGATCTTGGATCCCCATAGTATCAGCACTCTTAAAGAATGGTACTGGATTATTAGCACAAAGAATGACATGGCAAGCACCATCAGCAAAATGCAGGAGGAAAGCAAGGAAGGCTTATCTGATGTCAGAAGTTTCAGCAAGGGTGTCCTCAAGGCGTTGGTCACCGACTAGAATGATAACATGGAGTTGAGTGATATGATATCGCGCTGAAATGGTAGGTTAAAAATTGATAAAATCACATACTCCATGACTGACATAGAATTCATCAGCAAGCTGCAGGCGGAGGTGATGCGTTTTGAAACTTATCAGGTAGAATGGTGCGGGCAACTGAGAATTGTGGACAGCCATCGAGAGGGCATCCAATTCAAAATGCATAATCCTCCTATTCCTCCTAGTAAGAAATTGTTTCATGTGTGCATAAAGTTTCAAGAATATGTTCAGGCAAAGCGCATAGAAAATCGGGATATCTGGAAAGATCATTTGGATGGAGAAAATGACTTTTTGGAGAGAGAATCAACCTTGGGATCATAAAAGGCACTTTTCCAGAAATAGTTGTTTCTTCCCACCACTAAAGTGCTTTTGTAAATTTTGAGCTCTGTGCAGGTGCACTTTTTGGGGGAGCAGCTTTATGATAGGTAGTTATTAGTTAGTTGGTAGTTGGTAAGGAGATGTTTTTCCTATTAAATGGGTATGGGTAGCCATTCCATGGGGGATGAATCTGGGCCCACTTGTATGATTAAATCTAGGTCGTTCATCCAATTTTGGAAACCTTTATTAAGAGATTGGAGTTCCCTTGTTTTTGTAAGTTCTAGAATTGTTGTTGAAACTCAGCCAAAATTTATACAGAATTAATGGAAGTTAAAGTTGTTATAATTTTATGTGAGTGCATGGTCTCCTTCACCATTTGATTTTATGCTATGTATTTTGTTTTCAGATAGTGTATTCAGGTTAAATATTTGATAGAAGTCTTTAAGTTCATACCTTTAAGGACTAGTTGATTGCCATTCCCTCTGTTTGGTTAATTTGAACTCATATATATGCTTAGTTCGGTTATTAGATGTTGAATGGATGGATGTAAAAGTTCTGTATTAATGTTTAATAGTTTGAAAATCTAGTTTCCCTTGAAAATTGCATTAGATTTTACACAGTTGTGATGTATTAGCTGTCAAAGTTAAATCTGGTTTTTTAAAGGTTTCCGTCTATTCACCTGAATATGCTGTTTTAGATAAATTAGTTAGTTTCTTTCTCCCTTTGTCTTCCTTTTTTTCCCTTTTTTACAATTTAAAGTTGAGGTCCCAAAAAAAAGGCATAATGTTAAAGAACAATTTGATGAAGTCAAAGTTGTAGAGTCTTAGGGAACCTATGCAACCAAAAGCCGATTTTATTTAACCACGTAAGTCCCTTTATGTTTCCAGCAAAACACATTAAATCACTGAGCTATCCCGCAGTCATGACCTGACAATTGGAACCTTGAGGTTGTCCCCATTGATCAGTTAGAACAGCATTAGGGAATCCTTATTTAAGAGAGGATAGAATACTCAGCCAGAACATTCTATTCTGCACCGACTGGAAGGAGTTAATTATCTGACTTTAGCCACGTCAACAGATACCTCTTCCCAAAAGGGAAGGGGTAGACTGATTCCCTAAATCCTGAAATCCGGAAGGAAGGGAAGTCCGGGTCTCGGGATTCGAGGAGACAAGATACCTCTTCCCAAAAGGGAAGGGGTAGACTACTTCCCGGAATCCTAAAATCCAGAATTCCTAAGAAGGAAAAGGGAAGGAGAATGGACCAATGGACTCCAAGGTACAAAGGCAAGATGCAAGGGTGAAGGGAGAAGGCCCAAAGTCTACCTCATGACAAGAGAATACCTAAACATTTCCTTGATTTACTAATTCAGCGCTTGATCAACTAGAGCAGCGCTGGTCCATGAAACATATCTCTAATCGATTCTCACTAATGGACCAAGGGTGTCATAAAATTACAACAATAACCCTGTGTGGGTTCTTCTTTTCTTGAGTATTGAAATGGCTATGGCCATCTAGAAATCTCTATGGTTTATGTACTTAGTATTTAGTGATATAATTTTTAGTTTTACCCCTCAGAAAAAACCTAAGTTATCGTTTCGGGTTGGAGAACCCGTTTCGCCGGTTCGGCAAAATTTTGAAATGAGGTTTGTTAGTATAAAAACAATGTAAAAATTATATATATATATAGAGAGAGAGAGAGAGAGATGCGTGTATGTATGTATGTATATGTATGTATGTATGTATGTATGTATGTACATGTATGTATGTACATACATACATATACTGAAAAATAAATTGAATGAATGATTCAATAATCGGATAATTACATTAAACGATATACACGTATATATAGAGGTTACAAGACGATGTTCTATAAATAGAACTAGTCGTTAAAGTGAAGTCAAATAAGCTAAAAAGCTTAAAAAGCTAAATATAACTTAAAAGGCTAAATAATAAAAAGCTAACTTAACAAGCTAAATAAGTCAACTAAAAAGCTAAATAGCTAAATAAGTCGACAACTAAGATGACTCCTAAAAATAGAAGATGGCCATTATAGAAGATATTAATATTATTTTAACACCCTCCCTAATGGTCATCATACTCACTACCCTACAGAAGACACTGCAGGTGTTTTGATCACAAATGCAAAGAACACTTTGCTGCTACAGAGACCCTCCCAAGATCTGCAGAATGTAAATGACCAAGAGTACCAAAAGCCATCCAATCTAATGTAGCCTTCACATGCGAATTAGAGATTTGGCACACACGAATTACTAAAGCCTGAAACCATGATTTTGAGGAAAAAATCAGCAAACCCTTATGTAGAAGAGTACTGGGCACTATTTGCTCTAGCAACTCCTAAACAGACTGCAAGATACCACGGTTATAGATGTTCGCCCTGACTGTGCGACCCAAAACTGACTGCGACAAAGCACAATTTTTGAGAAGAAAAATCGATCAAAACCAGAGAACTTCGCGAATCACAAATCCCACGCGAACTTCGCGTATTACAGATGATTTTTGAGGAAAAAATCGTAAAAACCATCAAACAATTTTTGAAGAAAAAATCGTGAAAACCTAGAATTCCCACGCAAGCTTTGCAGATGACAAATAATAATTTTGAAGGAAAAAATTTGAAACCCTGCAAACAATTTTTGAGAAAAAAAAAATGTGAAAACCAACCAAACAAAAAATTTGCTTATCACAAAGCAAAGAAGGTTGACTCCTCTCCAGAATGCTCTGCAACATGAGCCTACTCCTGTTCCTGAGACCCTGCCAGCCTAGATTGCACAGATGCCAACAATTTCCTGCAATCTTTCTTCACATGGCCAAACTGGTGACAATAGTTACATTGTACACTTTTCTTCTTTGAAGACTGCGAATATTGACCTTGCCCCTTCTACTGGAAGGACTGAACTTTACCCTTGTTCTTATCCAAAACTGTAGCTGTGAAGGCCTATTCAGTGGACGAACTAGCATTGCTTCCAAACTGCTGCTTCCATCGATCCTGCTATAGAAGCTTGTTGCAGAGATCAGGAAACGTCGATCAACACTAGTAGAAGAGATATTGAGAGTATCAATGAAATGCTCGTACGATCTGGGAAGGCTTTTCAGCGTGATCACTACCATATCCTCTTCCACCATGGTTCGGCCTATAGCTTCCAACTGGTCACGTATCTCCTTGATCTTTGTGAGATGTGCTTGGATAGAAGACTTATCATCCATCATGATAGAAAACAGCATATTCTTTAGAAAGAAAGCTTGGCTCTTGTCGGACGTTTCATGAAGATCCTTCAAAAGATCCCAAATCTCTTTAACTGTTTTACCTGAAGGCACCTGAGGGAGTTGATCATCTGTGACTGAGAGTTTGATAAGCATGATAGCCTCTCGATTATTCGTATCATGTTTGTCTTGATCTTCACTTGCTGTTGTAGGACGAGGAACCTTGCCAAGAATAATCTGATCAAAGCAACGATATTCAAATATTGATAACATGCACTGTTTCCAGGTGTTGTAGTTGAGCCCACTGAACTTCTGACTGTGTTCCAACATGATGTTGCTCAAAGATGCCATCATGGAAATCGAGGTTGAACAAGGTCAACCAAGTGAAAGCAAGAGACAGAAGAATATGATTTTTTTTTAAATCAAAATAGAAGCAGTTGCTGAAAAAACTGAAACCTTGGAGGAGAATTCTAGCACGAATTCCAGGGCGCGAATTTCAAGGTTCGGAAGAAACCCAGAAATTAAAATTTTCTGCAAACTTAAAACCTGAACTTTTTCCTGAAAATAATCAGAAAAAATAATAATTTGCAGAAAATAAAAAAATACCTCTGATTTTTTTTGTAAAAAAAACAGAAAAATATAAACGATTTTTTTTCCAAAAAAAAATAAGGGCAGAAACCCTAGGTCGGATGTATAGCATAAACAACACCCAAAAAACACCAAAATTCCCGACGTCCACAGAATTAGCAGAAATCGCGGATTGTTTTTAAATTCCAAGACAAATTCGCTGGCACAAAATTTGAGGCATGGAAAACGAGGCACCTAGAAAAATCAAAGACCAACCCACAAAAGCTCTCGAAAAACCCACCAAGAATCTAAAATTAGAATGCAGATCCGATGGCTCAAAAATCGAGGGACAGAAAACAATGCACCCAAAAAAATTTGACTACCCAGTTGAGGTCTCGAAAAACCCACCAAGAATCTGCAACCAGAGTAAAATTTCGACTTGAACTAAAGGGTCAAAACCCTAGTCGAAAATTGCGAAAACAATAGGCGGCCATGACTAAACCAGATCAAGCAAAAACACATGACGCGATTTGTAACAAAAATTCCACGAAACCCTTGAAAAAATTTCAACCTACCAAAAAAAAATCCACCTAGGAAGAGAAAAATAACCTGCTCTTTTAAAAAAAAAAAAAAGTTTTTAAAAAATCTCTACAATAAAAACTTTGAAAAAATTTTAATAACAAAAACTTTCGAAATTTTTAATTTTCATGCTCTTATATCATGAAAAATAAATGGAACGAATGATTCAATAATCGGATAATTACATTGAACGATATATACACGTATATATAGAGGTTACAAGACGATGTTCTATAAATAGAACTAGTCGTTAAAGTGAAATCAAATAAGCTAAAAAGCTTAAAGAGCTAAATATAGCTTAAAAGTCTAAATAATAAAAAGCTAACTTAACAAGCTAAATAAGTCGACTAAAAAGCTAAATAGCTAAATAAGTCGACAACTAAGATGACTGCTAAAAATTGAAGATGACCATTATAGAAGATATTAATATTATTTTAACATATACATGTATGTATGTGTGTATATGTATGTATGTATGTATACAGCCTAGAAGCATGAATTAAGATAAGATTGTCATGTACCATCATACAAACAACAAAACCACCATAAACTTGTAATCATAGCATCATGATCATACCATCGTAGCATCATACAATTCAAGTTCAATATCAAAATAATAAAATCAAGTTCAAATATCATTATTTCAACAATTGGAACTTTAGTTTTAAGTTTTAATCATCAAATGGATTCTCTAAATCATCAACATCATCATCATTGAAATTAATTTTAGAATATCACAAAATTAAATTTAAATAAATATTAAATTTAAAATTAATATAAATATTTCACTTATTAAATTTAAATTATTAAAAATAAAACAATATTATTTAATTTGAATATATATTTTATAATAAATTTAAAAAAGGGCTTCATATAATAGACTATAAAGGTCAAGGTATATTCAAATTTAATAGTATTGTTTAATTATAAAGTTTGAGCAACAAGATGCAAATGGACTTCAGTGCCAAGGCTTCTATCCTCCTCAAATGTACTAGCTCTCCCAATTGCTTAGAAACCCTTCACAATTCAAATTTAATAAATGTCAATGATGAAAGACTAATTAAATGTCGAAAGGGAAAAGCAAAAAACCGAAACACGTACCAAACCAGTACCCAGATCCAGTGCAAACAAGACCCGTAGCCAACCAAGTAGCCTGCAAACCCGGTAACATAGAAAACTCCAATCTTCTAATATTTACATGCTTTTCCTTTTGTGAAAATATTTCACCTACAGTACAAAATTCACTTTACCACATAAACCCCCCTTGAAATATGATTGACAAACCTTATTTTCTCTTGACATGCTATTTCATCCTTTCTTGAAAATTACTTTGTCAATAATAATTCAATGGCATTTGATTATAGTCTCCCCCTCTTGATTCACCCTACATGAATGGTATTCACCTTGCATTTTCACATGAAATCTCTCTCTTTACATTTTAGCCTTTTTCTGTTAGACACAGTTGAACAGATTTGTCATTGATGTGAAAAAGAGATATGCAGATTTGTCAGTGCTATGACATTGTGTTCTGGATGCTTTGAAGGGGCTGAGCAGTACCTTATTGTCTGGAAGGGTTACAACATAACTTACTGGTTTGGAATATTGTTTATCAGTCAAATAAGAACTTTAATGCTGTCATTGCTTGGCTGTTATCAAAAGTAATCTTCAGCACATCTTTATTAGCGTCACTCTTCCATGAAAGTCATTGGTAAACAGAACAATGGACTCCTTTGCAGACATACACAGGTGATTGTGTTGATACGAGCATGTAATAAGATCATAAAAGTTATCATCTGTGACTGGAATAAATCTTTCGATTCAAATCATAAAGTAATCAAGCACAGCTGGCATGAGATTTTTATACAGATAGCACAGGTTTAATTGATTTCTCATTCTCAACGATATATAATATAGTATTCTCCATCATGATTGACTGTGATTGCTTGGCTGTTAAGATAGACTTCAAATTGATCATTTACCTTTAGAATGATTGCTAAAGATTGACAGGAGATGACCCACGTACAGAAGATGGTGACTAATATGTTTGAATATGTTTGATGGACTTCTTATTTTCATTGAAAGTCGATGCATTATATACTGTCTTCAATAGTTGTTAGAACCTTGTCTTTCATCAATATAGACATTTATAAAAGAAGTCACCATAATGAAGAATGAAAAGACACTGGAATAGAAGTTGAGACTTGAGACAGTTGACAGTTGTCGGTTTGGGTTGGTTGTAACTTATTGGTAACTTGTTAACTGATTGCAGTTAGCCGATTCACTTTATGCTTTCTATTTATGTATTCCTTTATTTGATTAAAGAGGGTGTTGTGTGTGTGAGAATGTTTGATGATGACTGAGTTTTTGAAGATAGAAACCAGAATTATATTTGTAATAAGATTGCAACAATCTTGGAGAATGTTAAAAAACTTTGTAATGTTCGAGAAATGAATGATATGTCAAAGAGTGACTTAAAAGGAATGCAGAGTATTGGAGGTTTTCTTAAGTTCTGAAGGAAAAGAGAGGTATGCTGTGTTTGTTCAGTTTTTGACAAATTAAATAGCAATCAGGTTCATCATTAGCAGCCATACATAGTCTGTTTTATTGTTGAAAATCAGATTTCAGAATTCTGTATAGGTTTCTGTAGAATCAGATTGAGAAAAGAATCAGCAGTGGCAAATATCATTTGTACTGATTTGTTGAAGTTGTGATCAAGCTATGTGAACAGGATTGTTTGGAGGTTGAAGACAGTAAACAAAGTTCTATTTGCAGATCTTTATTTGTTTTCAGATATACAGAAACAAACTAATTTTCATATCGGTTTCAGTGCATTATCTTGCAGTTATACAGAGACTGTTGACATTAAGACTCGTTATATTTAGTACATTTTGTAAATGTTATTCAATTTTCTATTCAAGATGCAAGTTATATTCAAGGTTATTTTTCCTTTCAAGTATATGTTATTTCTTAATATAATAAATCTGATTATTATCTGGTATGTTGCAGATGAGAAAGAGCATTTATAAATTTCAATGTTCTTCTCACAATCACCGATCAATATATATATGCCAATCAAGAAGATCAAGCAATACATTGACTGGTCATGTCTATTAGACATGACCGATCAAGATATTACTTGATCGCACCCCTTCAAACCATAATTTGTGTTTAACCGATACCAATCGGTGTGTATGTAATTAACAAACAAAACCGATACCAATCGGTATTTTATGCATTACGATTTACAACTGATGTTAATCGGTAGTTTGGGCATTGGTTACGAACCCGGTGTTAATCGGGATTTATTGGCGAGGTTATATATATATATATAGATCGAAGAATACGATCACAGCAAGATCGTATACAAGTGAATATCTACGTAGACTTGAGTTATCATGCATATAATTATTAGTATAAGATAAAACCCGAACATAACATATCAAAGAGTAATTATAAATATCATCGGACAAGGAATGATAACTGAAGTCTTATCTATTCTATTGATGAGATAGATGATTGAATGAGAGACTTCATTTATCTCTCATTCAATCATTTATCTTACCGAGGCTATCATGTATCAACACATTTTTCTGTCTTAATGTTTCAGATTGTTGGGGTTGATTTGTATAATTAATCTGAAAATAAACATACCTTGTAAATGAGTTATTTCTGGAGTTGGTGCTCTAAGTTTCTGAAGTTGGTGCTCTAAGTTTCTTGAGTTGGTGCTTAAGTCATTGTATTGTGTACTTGGAGAGTTGGTGCTCTCATAAGAACTTTGATTGAGTTGGTCCTCTTACAGATAGAGGTTTGGTGACTCCTTAGGGTTGGTACCCTTAAACATTGAAATTTTAGTTTGGATCGTGAAACTGGATTAGGACAGTATATCCTAGCAACGTTCTCACAGTGGTTTTCCCATCCTGGGTTTCCACGTAAATCTTGCGCATTGTCTTTATTTTGCATCTCTTTCATTCCTTTCAGTTTTCAGATTGAAGCTTATTAAAAGTTTAAGTTGTTTAAGAATTAATTTGATAAGGATTGAAGTTTTATTTACTACTGATTCACCGCCTCCAACCCACCCACCCACGCACCCTCTCAATAGTAAACCTGTGTTCTACATTTTCCTCCTTTGAATATTTCACATCCATGAATAAATCTTTAGCTTGCATTTGATTTAAACTTTATATTTCTCACCTCTCATTTCACCTTTCTAGGAAATCTAGTTAGTGTGCTCTTTTACAACTTCTCCCTCTTTTCTTCTTCCTTAGTTTGGATATTAGCTTCCCACTTTTGAAATTTTAAAAGATTTAATATTTCCCATTTTGCTTCCACTTTCCCACATACTTGCCTTTTGAATTTTGCTTGGAGGGAATTCATTCACCTTTTGTTTTAATGCACTTTTCCCCCTCACACATTTGAATTTTACATTTGAAATATAAAAGGATGAATTCAATATCTCCTTGGACCTTTTTTACCTCCATCTTCTGCTTGTGAAATATGAATTTACCTACCATAGCCACTGTATTAATGTCCAAACTTTAATACATTAAAATGTTTCCTTCTTGCAACTTTCAGCTCATAGGCAATACTAAACTTCAATCAAATCCGTCATGGAAAATAATGACCTTTTGAAGATTCCTCTGTTGCAAAGGAAAGCAACATTATGAAAAACTCTTCATCTTTTTGTAGGAGGCATTAGATCATCTTGAAGCTTGGCAATATTGCAAAGGTTCATGTAATGTTCCTGCAAATGTATTTTTTAATCAAATGATTAAAATATTATCCATTGCCAAGTAATCGCCATGGACCAATGGCAAGGCTTTCTCCATTTTTCTTTTTTTTCTTTTGTGTCAAATCCATGTGAACTGTCTGATTGGCTTGATCCAACAGTGTGAATTTAAACTTGATTAATAACTGTAAACACATTTGCACTTCATATTTTGGGACTTTATGTTGTGGAATTAAATATTGTTCTATGTTCCACGAGGACACGTTCCTAGGCTTAGTACCCCCGTGCTCATACAAAGGCCAAAACGAGGACATGGGACGTTTTATCCCGTTTCCTATGTGTTTCCTTTTCACAAAAATCGCAGGGGACATTTCATACAAGTATCAGGGACATTTTTGGGCCATAGGGGGATGACCAAAAGTCCTTGGGACGGTCTGGGGACGTTGAGGACTTCTTGTTGTCCCCTACAGCCCAAAAAGTTTTTTAACGCACAACTTAAAAGAAAAAAACACATTTAAATTGAAAAAAAGGTCCGACTGGCCACACCGAGACCCCCAATCAACATTAAAATATTAGAAACCCTAATCTAAAACATAAAACAAACAAAAATAAGAAAAAGACATTCATTTTGACATTTGCAAAGGAGGAGAAAAGCAGCAAGAAAAGAAGAAGCAGCTGGTCAAGGAGTAAACAGTAGGTGAAAGAGGAGGTTAGGGTATCGAATCTACTTCACTGGAGGTAAGTTTTTCATTTTGCGTTTGTTTTTGCAATTTATTTTAGATTTTTTCAAGTTTTTAAAGAAAAAGGGAGGGCATTGTGAGTTTATTTTGTTTATTTTTGAACTTGCAGCTCTCCTTGACATTCTTATACAAATAAAATCATGAGCAACTATGAGAGTAAGTTGGAGTAGTGTTTATGATAATGATGAAGTTGAAATTGAAGAAAGAACTCAAACTAGACCTAGAACTAGAAGTGGGGCAGCCACTGGGGGGACTTTAGGAAGTGTCAATGTAGCAGGGGCAATGTTGATGGTGTTTTTATGCACTATGCAACACAGAGTAAATGGTAAGTATTCTATCCTCTCTTCAACAAAGACTCCCCAAATGCTAAGTTGTGTGATCAAGTGGGACGACTCCAAGGTTCTCGAATGTTAGGTCTTGATGTGCTCTTGGATATACTCAGTTGTATGTGATGTGATATTGCTAGAATCACAAGGTGGACTTACGTTGAATGCTTGAATGCTTGAATGTCGTTGGAACATGGAATTTCATTTGATTTGAAAAAAAATTAAAAAATAAAAAGGACAAGGGTTTGAGAAAGCTATTCTAATCCTATGAATATAAGAGCAATGGACAATTTTTGGTGGAATTTAACTAAGTCTTGCTTCAACATGTAACGAACATCTCCACAAGGCTAGTGCGATCTTCTAGGGATGGCTTTATGATTTTCAGATCATCACCACAAGCATAGACACCATCAAGTTGATGCATATCAATGAAGGAGTGATAATTGAAGTTAAGCTTGGCTAACATGGATCCAATTGACTACGCAAGGCACTTTACCATCGCCAAGGAGTTAGTAGTATGGATGTACGAATTTCACCATTGATCATACACAAAGTTCTTCCATTCATCTAAACAACATGAAAATAAATGAGAAGTAGAGATCATGCAAATTGTTGAATCAAACACATAGAGTTCACCATATCTTCAACGAAAATAATGTCTTTTACAACAATCTTTGCCTTCTCTTACTACTCTAACTATTTGCTATCTTCTACTCTATTATCTATTCTCTATTTATTAACCTTTACAAATGAAAAACTGGAGCCTTATATAGTGCTCTCATTACAATCGAATGGCTCAAATCGATTCTCAATCAATGGCCAAGATCGAAAGATAGAAACCCTAATTAGTGTTTGTTACACCCATTGCAAAGCATTTAATGCTTGACCAATGACAAAATTACAATTGATAGGACACTTGTCCTCCTTGGAAAATTCAACCAATAGATGGTGATGGTAGGTACATCAAACTTTGAGCCCATGTGGTAGTTATCTTCTTTTGATGTATGAGTTAGGTACATTGAATCTGGACGCCTTATCTTGATTAGATGTGATTGGATAAGAGATGACTGGGCGCCACCTCAGCTTGCTTGATCTTTGTAACTCATCAAAAGTTGTGTGAATGAATGAGGCATATCTCTTGATAATTTGCAAGCTCTTGATGCGATGATGACTTTGCTCAAATTGATCCTCTGACTTTGATTAACTCTTCCGAAACTATCTCCTATCTTGATCACTTGCATTTTGGAGCTTCCGTCTGGCTATACTGATTGTGTAAATTTCTTCTTTGAACGCTTGATGTTGATTGCTACTATTGCCTTATACGAGCTTAAGACTCAACGTGATGCAATGCCTTCCTTGGTCCTTGTCTTTGCTTAGGTGATGAAATCTTGATATTGTATGCGAGTTGAAGTTCCTTCATCTTGGAGCTGATCTTCACCACTTGCTTTGCATGTCACCTTACTTGCATCAAACCTGAAAACAACAAAACTTGAATCAAAACATTGCAAAAAGTACTTAATCCATGCTTCCTACTGCCTTCTTTAAGTCTGGAAATGAATTTTCTGATTATGTAAGCATCTGATTTTGAGTCTGATTTTGTGAAAATGACCAAATCAACCTATCTCAGATCTGCAAACATTTCAAAAAAGACTGAATATATTAATCAGATTGCTTTTCTGACAGAATCGTCTTCCTCTAAACAAATATGCTCTTTGATTAATCACTGGATTTTATCAAACTGTAGCGTAGATTTAGTAGTCCTTTCCAATTCGTTGATTCAATAAGTTCATTTGCTGTAGGTAATGATCAGGTTCAGTGCCCTGAATGCCTTCACCTCAATGTAAGCCAAAATCGCACTCATTCCAAAGTGAATTCGCCGAGGTTTGCCACAATGGTTTTGGCAATGTCTGACCAGAATCAAGATCACTATGCTTGCTGTATAAAATGATCGATCTGCTATGTATGATTAACAACTTCGCCTCACATAATAAACCTGCCATAATTCAAATCAAAGTTGCACTTAATCAATGACAGTGTTCACTGTGTCTCTATGGTCAGAATCGCCTTTCTCCATGAATTTATCATAATTTTAATCAAAATCGCACTGAATGAAAATAATTCAGTATCGCCTTGAATCAGAATGTGCCTTGTATTGACTTCACTTTGATCTTAGACAGAATTGCTATCAATAATGAATTCGCTGTCTCAAATTCGTTGGAGGATATTGGTGGAATTCACTGTCTCCCGAAGATGCTGATCAATGTCGCTGTGTTTAATTATCAATTTTGTCTTCTTGATCAAGTTCGCCCTTGTTCCAATCTAAGTCGCCTTCAATTGGGGAGAAGAATTAGCTATGTTTCCAAATCTGAACCGCCTCTCACTGACCTTGTTCTTGCTTGGATGGAAGTCGCTGTCAATAAATTCGCCCTTGATGACCTGACTGAAATCGCAGTATACAAGCAATATCGTTTTATTTGTTTGATCAAATGAAATGATCAAACCATCTTTATAGGTATTTAGAGAAGAATCATACCCTCACATAGAGTCACCTTATAACCCACATTAATTATTAGCAATTAATTCATGAGTCCCACCAACATATATTAAATGCCTTGAGATAAATTCGTGACGCTAAACTTGGGATTATGAAGCTCACATCTTAAATAAAAAACACTCATCTTGCATTGTAGAAAGAATTCAAGTCAATGACATTTTAAATGTGTTCCTTTGTTTTGATTAAATCGTGCCTTACCAAATTAAATGCCACATATATGTTTTGCTAAGGGCAATTTCAGTTCTTGTTTATCGTGCTTGGTCAAAGGACACAATGTCCTTGGTCAAAGGACGGGATGGTTTGCTTGAGTGATGGTGTCCCTAGTCAAAGGACGAAACATCTTTGGCCAAGAGACGAAATGTCTCTGCCTTAAGAAGGCTTGATCATACAACTGTGTGGACGTCCTTGGTCAAGGGACGATACATCCTTGGTCAAAGGACAGGATGTCCCTTGAATTCCATGCCTTAAACCAATTTTTTGATGGCCGTGATCAACTTGAAATCGTTAAGTCTTAGTTCACTGTTTGGAGCGATCAAAGAAAATGTGATTCGTGCCCTAGTTCGTGCCTTAAAAGCATCAAAGAAAATCGCAAGAGTTTAATTTGCTTTTGGCTAGGCAAAGGAAATGTGATCTGGCCACTGACTTGGATGGGCATAGGAAAGGACAAAGCTTAGTTCGTGCCTGTGATGCTAGCTGGAAATGCAAGACTCAATTCGCTTTTTTTTTGGGTGGTCAAAGAGAGTGTTGCAAGGGCTTAGGCTTAATTCATGTCTTAGAAGCGATCAAGGGAAATAATCCTCAACCCGTGTTTTGATTGGTCAAAGAAATTGCACTAATGTCGGTGTTTGGTATGGCATTGTTAATGCCTTGGAATTCTTATTTGCTCTCCTCTGTAAGGTTTGCGGGCTCGAGCATTGTTGACGGTAGTGAACGGGGAGTCGAAAGTGATGAGGTGGAAGGGAATGAGTTTTAGAAAAAAGCCATGGGGTATGAAAGTGGTAAGAGGGGTAGGATAAGAGCTATGGTAGGGTCATAAGTAGTTGGGAAAAGGAAGATGTGGGGGGTTATAAGGGAGGTACCGTGACATGGGGAGTTATAAGGGAATAGCAAAGGGGCCATAGCAAGGAAGGGATAGGGGTGTAGGAGGTAGTTAAAGGGGTGACATTGGGTTAGGATAGGTAAGCTAAGATGGGGTTGGGGTTAGTGAGAGTAGAAAGGAAGGTGAATTAGGATAGGGTCAGGGTACTAGAAGGGTATGTTAAGGAAAAAAAGGGGATAATTAAAATAAAATGAGGGTTGGAGGGTGTAAGAAATGGTAGGTATAAGAGGTAGTAAGAAAGGAGTTGAAGGTGGAGATGAAGGTTAGAGGAAGGTAGGAAATGGAAGGAATGAGAGGTGGTAGAGGAAGGAAGTGAAAGAAGATGGAGGGATAAGGGGATGGAAGATAAAGGGTGGAGGAATAAGGATGGGTGGAAGGTAAGGGTTATAGGGTGAAATAGAAAGGTGAAGTGGAGTGGTAGGAAGTAAAGATAGAAGGTAAAAAGGTGTGGGAGTGGAAATGGAGGAAGTAAGGATGGAAATAAGGAAGTGAGGAAGAATGGAAGGAGGTGAGGGAAGAGGAAATGGAAGGAGGGATGGAGAAGGGGAGAAGGTGAAATGGAAATGAAAGGGGAGATGGAAGGGAAGCGATCGGGCTTGAGCAAAGGAAGCGTTGTACCTCATTTCATCCTAAAGAGAGAGAGACTAGACTTGATCAGCTCCTGATAGCCAAAGACTCTACAACTAACCTAGAAAGCAAAAAAAAGTAGGGGTCCCCATTTGCAATGGGGCGATGTGTGAAAACATCACAACAGGCAGCAAGTTCAACCTCAAACCCATTTGAATGTCCTTTCCAGATCCTCAAAACCTATGCAAAAGGTCCATTCAACCCCACAAAACCTCTTATTACAATTTGCTACAGGAGTTGACAAAGATAAGAAAAATATTTCAGAGCGTAGTAGAGTACAGGAGTGTCATTTATGCCACAAACAATATAGGAGCAGCTATACTAGAGTCTATTGCCATCTTTTGTGGATAAGTGGTCAAGGGGTGAAAGGTTGCAAAAAAATAACTCAAGCTGAGAAAATTGAGACAAGAAGATTGCATATGGAAGGGGAAGCATTAAGTAAAGGGACTTCAATGGAGAATTCACAGCCTAGTGTGTCTGGTTGAGTTTGGAAGTGCAAAAACCCTAGGTTGCCATTGTTAGGGTTCTTGGATACCCTAAGCGCCAAAGAGAAGGGAAGTTCTAACTTCTAACAACATTCAGGGATAGTTTCTGAAGCTGCACCTAAAGTTTGAGATCTGATCACCCATGGCTACTGCAGATTGGTTGACTGGAACTGATTACGCTACATTCTCTGTAGGAGATCTGTGTAATTAAAACTCACATCACTCAGCTACCCCTCACAGAAGCCTGCTACAGGTCAAGACAGCCACACACAGGTCTCGGGTAACATCAAATTAGTCGCCCCTGCTGCTAGTACAGTCACCTAGCAGCGAACTCAATCTTCAACAGCAGATGAACTTTTCTGAGGAGATTGCAAACCTTGTGAAATGCGTGTGAATTTTATGTAATTCAATAAAGGATATCTATGCTATAATGTGAAGATATGCAAGGTGCTCTTCTGGTTTGGTTAATTCAGATCTAAATACTGCAGAATTTATAAGTTTAGATTTGGCTTCTGAAATGATAATCATTATCAGTCAATAGATGGTGTTTACCAAGGTAACAAATCATTAACAGCAGTTCATATGTAGAGTATTACTTTGTCCTTTCATTGAAATCAATTAAGCTAACCAGAAACTACAGATCCAAGGAAAGGGGAAATACCATTTATCTTGAATAGTTATGCTAATAAATAAAATAAAGTAAATTATAAGAAAATTAAAAACAATTGTATATTCATTTTATCTATCGAATCATCTATAATTTAATTTAACAAAACAAATGAATAAAAATATTTGCCAAATGGTGGCTTTTCATTATTTTACTTTAGAACTAATTAAGTGTTAGTTTGTTTACATTTACTTCAGTAATTTTATAGTTTTGGTTTTTTTTATAAATATATGTCCCCTTTATTTTAGTTTTTATGCACACATCACAACATACCACTCTGTGCCTGGCTGCCACTGTAGGACACCTCTCAGCATAACAATTTCATGAGAAAAATTCAAAATCATCACCCAGTATAGATCGACAAAGAATGTAATGGCCAAACTCATCAAAACTCGGCAAGGAATTCGATTTCAAAATCACCAAAATTTTATTTTCAAAATCATAATTTGAAAATGAAAAAGAAAAAAATAGCCATTCACTGTACACCTTGAAGTCCATTACGATAGCAAAATGGTCAAAAATTTACCGTCACATAAAGGGCTGCACTTGTGGTAACAAAAATGAAAATAAACAACCCAAGCGAGCAAGTCAAAACCACTAATTGTACCATCTAACTGTTATGTACAGGGCTTTGAGTTTGGTCAGGCTTCAGCAACAAACAGAAACAAATCAAAACCAGCAATTGTCTGGAACTCATGCCAAAGTTCTAGTTACAAAGCTGAACAGTTGCCATAATGATCATCATGATCCCTGATTATGCTTTGCCACCACATCAATGAAGCCAAACACAGACAAGGCTGCACGTAAGTCTCGAGTAATTTTCACAGAAAGGAAGCACCTCAGGTGTGGTTTCTTACAATATCGGTAATACAAGCTTGACGGTACCCTTCCGGCTAATTGAGTGTTACCAATTCTTTCTAGTAACCCCACAATAGATATTTAAAACCCCGATTTAATATTTTAAGAGTAAAATTGCAATCGGATACGGTTCCAATTCCACAGCATCCCGACAACAAAGAAAAACATGTACAATGTCCAAACAAGAGAAGAAACACATGCAAAGCAATATTTCTGTCAATAATTAAGAGATAGAGAAAGAAGACATGCCTGGCAACCGCCCATACGGCGGGCGAAAGCCATGGGATAAGTTTCGCCGATCTGTCGATTCCAAAACTCATCCATGCCACATCTATACGTCTCAACTTTCTTTGACATCGCTCTTGATGCTGCTTGTATGCTTGTATCCATTCAGTTGTAGCACATCCCCTGCAATTAGAGTGAGCGAGTTTGGAAAAACGATAGCCTACCGGCAATGATAACAGTCTCTTTCTTCGGGCTTTCGGAAGAAGGAGAGGGCTTGGAAAACAGGCATCAGAAACCACGGCATAAGGAGTCATAAGACGCTTTAATTATAGGTAGTCGTCATTCGGTGTGTCATGTGGGTTAAATTTGACGGTGGAGCCAGGCAATCAAACTTTTTTGGAGGGGATCACTAGGGGAGAGGTGCCAATACCTAGCACCCTAACTTAGTAGGTCCACGTGGACTTTCAAGCTGATTCTTTTTGCCTTCCACCTCGACAACTTAATAGATAAATAGGAAACATTGTTTTTGTTTTTTTTTAAATAGGTCACATTCGTCACGTGTTGCAGGGTGATTTGTCCAACGTGTCAAATAAACCCCAAAAGGGTGCGCTAACCAAAACGTCAAAGGCCCCACCTTGTCTACTTGCCTCTAAAACCTTTTGAAGTTGATAGGGTGGTTGTGTAGCATCCGCACACATGACCACCTTTCTCACCAACTTGTCTCCATTTAGTGATCTTTATCACCTTACATTCCTCCTGCCACTCGCATTAACTCTGCATCGCTTCTCCTTATTGCCACCGCATAGCTCAGCTTTTTTTAATCACAAATTCATTGAATGCTCCTGCCTTGACACCATTTCTTGCCAACTTTCCTTCAATTTTGTCTCGCTTCTTCTTGATTCTTCAACACATTACATACCATAACGTGTTTACCCGGCATCTTAGAACATGCTCGCTTCAGCTACTACTCTGCCTTCAACCTCAGCGTTGGCTACCAGTCTCCCTTCAACTTAGGTGATGGCAACGGTCTGGGTCTCAGGCGTTTGTTTTGCCTTGCGTTACCGTTTAAAGTTAACTCTTTATGGTTCACAAAACTCTGTTTGTTGCTTTCGTTTAAAGGCAAGTTTAAGGGTTTTTGTTTCTTTAATGGTTTTGCATTCGAAGGTTACTTTCTTGTCTTTCCTCACTGCAAGTAGTTGCAGAAGGGTTTGAAGACGGCCAAGGAGCTCAATCATGTGGATTTCAAGATGTTTTGTTCGACCCAAGTGAGGATTAATCCTCACTAAGGCCTACCATTTGTCATTTCCGCTTTTTTTTCTAGTTTCTGTAGATTTCAAAGCATTTTGTATGTTCAATATGTAGTTTCTTGTTGTAAAATTTGTGGGTGTTTGTTTGGTTCGACCGTAGTAACGATTATTCCTCACTACGACCTTCCATTATCCGCTATTCAATTATTTCTTTCAATTGAAGAAAAAATGTAGACATTTTTTATGCTTAAATGTAATGTCCTCTAAATTTGTGGGTTCTTGCTCTATATATAAATAGACTGCACATTCTTTAACATTGCATCTTGCTCGATTTTTTTTTGGGGGGGGGGTTTGTGTTTTTTAACACTAAAATATGTGTTCATGAACACAAATATCTCAGAAAGGGAAACGTACTCTTCTTTTCAAGCTTCATTGGTATTTTGCAAATGTATAAAATTGTGAAAAATATCTTTATATTGGGAAAAACATTAGCTTCTCTCCCCTAGTAAAATTAGATTTTTCCTCCTAGCTAACTTTTCTATCATATTTGGATTAAAAATCGTGACGTCAAATTTGTGGTAGAGGTGAATATGGTTGTCATATTATTTTCATTTGTAACAATCACGACGAGTTGTTGTATGGTATGGAGTGTGATTATCCACACAATGCTTGTTTTCAATCAAAACCTCTACCACTACAGTGCTTGTTTTCCTATGATGATGTGATTCACTTGTTCTTAAAATGTGTGTTCATGGTTTACTCCATAACTACTAACATTTTGTATGGTGATTCCTTTCACATTCCCTAAAAAACCAATTCAAATGCACACAACTAGCCCTTGCACCTTGGTGTACAATAGGTATGTCGAAGAGCTGTGGAAGGTCAATTGGGAAAAAGATTGGTTAAATAGGAGAAATGCCTATTTTATTTTAATCAAGGTTAAATACTCAAATAATACATAATTTTTTAGATATTCACAGTTTCCATACAACTTAAAAGCATAGGTGCTTGAATAGATTGAAATAGTTTGGGTTTAAGGGACTAAATAAACTGTGCATATGAACCATGATAGTTGAATGTAATTATCTTTTCATCCATGATGGATAGTTGAATATAAGACCATGAAAATATAGGACCACACAGAATGTATATGAACCCAATTATTGATAAATGATACAAACTCGCCACCATGCAATCACAGTATGCATGAATTATTAGTTTTAGATGCACTTGTTTTAGTTTTTTAAAAGACATGAATTGATCATGCATGGCAAATCCATGGAATAATAAGTTGTTCATTATTATCTTCTACTATTTTTTAGAGGTTGTGACCTATATAAATATTTTCTTATTTATGTTGTTTAAGCAAGTTAGGCAAGAAAATTTTTCGAGTTTGTGTGCAATAGATTTTAAGAAATTGATTTTATTTTATGCTTGATGTGAGATTGTGTCAAGATCTTCTAGATCAAATGTTAGTACCAATTTGAGTCATGTGATTCAAGTACACAAAGATTACATAGAAATGGATCCAACGACAATGTATTAAGCCACGTAGTAAGGGTTTAAGGGACAAAATAAATTGTACATATGAAAAATATTACAGCTATGTACATATGAAATCTAGAAAATATTAAAGCTATGTACATGTGAAGTCTGATATTTAACTTATCACACTTATGAAATGAAAATTATCTACATACATATGAAATGGAAATTATTTGCTAAATATGAAAATGGAAATAACCCGATCACGCTTCACAATTTTTGACCTAGAACTTGTCTTGCAAAATATAAACATAAACAGATTAGATAGAAAGATTACAATTCATGGTTCACAATTTGTGACCTAACTACTACCACTTATTCCAAGTATAAACAGATAACATAAGTTTAACATCAACGTATGGGGAGTTTACTGATAGTTGTATTTAATACCCTCTCCTATTTCTTTCATCATATCTACCATTTCTTCAGGGAGTACATCCTTGTTTGCATCCATAAAAGCATCAAACTCATCCAAACTGTATTTTTTGCCAACTCTATTTTTGAATGGCTTCCGAGCCTTTGCCATTTTTGTTTTTCCCATTCGACGTTCTGATCAAAATACCCCACCATTACACCTGATTTAGGGACAATTTGTAAAGTCCCCCGCAAGGAATCAAATAACATACATATAACAATAGAATTTTGCAATAATTTTTTATTTATTTATTTATTTTTAAATAGAAACATTTAATATCAAGAATCATTTAAAGTTCACTACTAAAATATTTCCAAGAGGTTCCTCTACATTAGATAACAAATCAAACTGCATGAAATCATGGAAGCAATAATCACAAGCATTCATAATCATAACATCTTAAACATATTAATCCATTGCACATGATTAACATATATGTACCATAATAAGCTAAGCATCAATTGAAATAAAGGACAACTCATAAGCAAATAATGGATTGCTGGTACCAACACCGCACAATCTAAAAACCACTTAACACTACATCATCCAATTTACACAAGAATCCTCCTTAGCGAAGTGTTATAATTACATCCATATAAAAGTACATGAAACATTATCATAATTACATCTTCGACATCAACACTGAAAAACATGAACATGATGCAACAATTGGAGAAGATCACAACCACACTCAACAAGAAAAACTGGCTTCCAAAGGTAGGCCACGACCACCTGACCATGTGGAACTTGAAGGTTCACCCCATCGTGCTAGGGAGATAGACACCGAGTCCTAACAGACACACTAAGGTCAACAAGATCCAACCACCCAAAGGGAAGTCAAGTACTAGTATCAAGGTCTACCATCAGTGGCTTGTTACCACAATTATTTAGGCAAGGTGCTAGGACACATTAGGGAAGGAGTGTCATCACATGGTCCCTCCCAGGGTACACATGCGGTATCGACAACCTTTCACGAGGACAAGGTGGTCTACAATGCTAGCTCCAAACATCGAGCGTGGACAGACAAGCAATGGTACCTCTAAATGTCCTATGGACAGACAAGCAATGCCAACTCCAAACGTCTCCCAAATGGACAAGCAATGCCACCTCCATACGTCACATAGATGGACAAGCAATTGTCAGCTCCTAATGTCACATAGAAGGACATGCATCTTCTCAAACCCTTCCAGAGCCTATACGAGCACTCGGGACATGGGCGAGGCAAACTTATTTATCTTGATTAAGCACGTGTTACCCAGTTCATTATTATTATGTTATCACTTGTTAAGCAAGTCCATAATAGGTTACCCAGGCGGCCACTTTGGGCCCCGACCCCCATTGTGAGCCACTCCTCCCTAAGACTCTAACACTACCTTCCCATAGGTTAACCCACTCCTAGGGTAAAAACCAACATAAACAGTCTTTAAACAAATAAAGATTACACCATCCTCACAGTAACACTCCAACACCATAACCACAAGGTCTGACCAATCACAAAGAGATAATAATAGCTCAACTTTGATATCCAAACAAAATTAGGAGATAATATCCAAATACGGGGTAAAACATAAGATTCACCAACCACCCCTATGAGCCTCTAAGCCACATTATCTTGATCAAAAATGAAACTCTAAAGAAATCTTTAGGTCAACTCAGTTGAAAAGAACAAAAAGATATTAACACTTAAAAGTACGACATATCTAAAGATATCTTATCATCGTTAACCGCCTAAGTTAAGCAATATATTAACACTACAATTCAAGGGTTTGATTTTAATTAACAACTAATGAGAAATAATTTCATTAACCTTTACATTACCACTAATGACTTATGGACATAGCTTGAATCACAATCATAAAGGAACGATTAAACATAGAATTCAAGTTCATCACTAATTAACTTAATTAAATTAAACTAATAATATCAAACACATATAAAGAATAGAACGTTATTTACTTAAACAATATATATATATATATATATATATATATATATATATATATATATATATATATATATATATATATATATATATATATATATATATATATATATATATATATATAATTCAAGTTCATTGCTAATTAACTTAATTAAATTAAACTAATAATATCAAACACATATAAAGAATACAACATTATTTACTTAAACAATCAATCATCGATTGTTTTATTATAAGTAATACAGAGGTCCTATTATCCATTGTTATAAATTTTATTTTCAAATGGATAGATTAAATCAATTCTCTACATACCTAATATATATATAACTGAATTGCATAACATTAAGGTTTACCCTCAATAATTATAATTAAATACTAATCCAAACATTTTATATTGATAACCACTTGCAACCAATTCACTTTCCATTCAAAATATTGATACAATACAATACTGGCAAGATTTAAAATCAAGATTTCACTGTGCATACCCAAATATCAAGGAAACTCGACCCAGAATGAAATCTCTAACAGCCAAGAGGTAAAACTATATTCTAATATCCGAACATTCAAATAAAGCATCCAAAACATTGTAAAATAAATATATATCGAACGGTAAAACTCTAAGGTCAAAATCAGTAACTGAACATTGGAAAACAAATAATCATAAAACCGGAAACCCTAAAAAATTGAATACGAGTCCCCTCATAACGTTACATTTAATAATCATATATACATATAGGGAAATAAAAAAACACTAACAGTAAAACCCAACAACTCAAAACATTATAATTTATATAAATATGGAATAAGATAAATCCCCAGATTCCATTATACACATCCAAAACTTATCTTATAATAGAATATAAGCAAATTAAATAATAATAGAATAGGAACTCTGAAATTATATGCGGCCACTCCAAAACATTTAATGGATTAAATAAAAATTGTAGGGTAACCCTAAAATCCTCTTCAAGCTTCCAAATAACACAAAAATATTGACACCCAAAAACATAGGATTATTTGCATCTATTTATTCATCAAAACCCTGGAGTCAACATAAACATTACAATATACTATTAATATGACCCTGATGTTATGCAAGGTTGGCAGGCGATGGCATCTATTATTTCATTTTATTTTTTTGCAAATAAAGATTTGCTGGCGTGGTATGGTAAGGGTAGGGCATGGAATCTCTCCCCACCCCATGCAGGTGGGAGGAGCTCCCCATGTTGTGTGGAAGAGAGCCCACTTCACGTGGTCTCCCCACGCAGGTGGGTGAGCCCCCCATCCTACATGGGAGAGATCCCATGCTCACGTGGTGTCTCCCCACGCAAGGAGGTGCCCATCGTGGTGGAAAGACACCACGCCACCCAAAACAGATAAAATCTTGCCAAAAAATAGCTACCAAGATAGAGATACGACCCAACAAAGTGGCAAAAAAATGAAAATATACAAAGATACAAAAAGGCTGAAGATAAGTCTGGTATGAAATAAAGATTTAACGTCCTCTTCTCTCGATTCAATAAGGTGACTCAGGATAATAGAAAATCGATTTGAAACAATAATAATGTCATTCCAATATGTTCAGAACATATTTTATTTAAATCCAAGAGCAATATGAAGATTAATCACAACAACAACAACAACAAAAACAACAAACATAAGGACATATACGCATCAAGAAACCCAACCAAACACATTTATAGGCATAATTTCTTTATGGTATTCGACATGAGCACAGAGACACAAATATTCAAACAACATTGCTCAAAAGAGGGTCATGCCTACCTGGAAAATGCAATACACCCAAGCTTGAAAACACATTTTGAAAGCTTTCAATCCATTCCAACTCTTCAACAATCTCCCATCTCCAATCCACCACCACTCCAGGCCAAAATTCCCAAGCCAACACAAAAAACCAACTACCATCTCAAAATGAATTTGGGGACTATAATCCCCCAAAACCATCTCAACCAACCCACTAATGATTCCCAAAGATAATTAAAATTAATTCTCATTACATTAACATAAACCTTTTTAATCATCTATGTTATTGAATTAATTTAATAAAGCTTATTTAATTAATTTACAATAACTTTTGATTATTTAAACTATTATCTTTATTTAAGAAATTCAATTAATTAATTAGGAATTATATATTATTAATAAGGTTGCACATGAGTATTTATATACATGCATATTATTCATTTTATTCGTATAATACATTTAATTATAATTATTTTACTTCCAATTTAACTATTCATAAAATTTAATCCTTTTTATTTAATTGCCAGTTAAAATTATAATTTTATAATATAACCATGACATAAAACCAGGGATCACACTTTGCACAAAGGTGAACTAGCCAACTCAGACCAAAACAAGCAAACGTTACAAGTGTTAACCCGACTCCCCCATCAGAGCAACACGAGGTGGACACCTAAGACCTTAGTGTTATCTCTCATTTCCACCTTCAGAAGTCAATGGGGCACACTCAGTCCTACAATCAAGAGAAGTCGATGCCTGGTACCTACAAGTTGCATCACAAATGAACACTTATACAAGTATGATATACACGATCGGTACACCCACATCGATGTAGACGAATCATGACATCATATGTCTCTCCTAAGAGAGTGATAAGACATCATCCCCTCGCACTACAAACAAGATCATACGCATAATACACAAATCAATAACTCGATACTCCATTATCCTAATCAATCACACCTCATAATCTAACTAATTCAATTAGTACATGGATTAGTAACTATTGGAGTTGAGGAAAAATCAACTCTACAGCTCCCAAAGATCACCTGCATGCAAACCTATCACAGAAAGAGAGAAGCAAAATAACTATGGAGGTCATAATTTAGAGATCCAGAAAAAACGAGCCATATTGATTGTGCAAAAAGAATGCAATTCAATAATTACAGTTGTTATAAAAATACAAAGAGATATACCTTATAAGAGGATACCCCTAAAGGAGAAAACCCTAAAGAATTATAAGATTCCTAAGTTTAGCTTAAGCATAGAGTATAATAGACTAATAATTAAATAAATAATTATTAGCTAATAAAAGATTACTCTAACAACCCCCCTTAAGATGAACTTAGGGAGTAGCTAAAAAACAACTAAGGACTAAAAAAACATATAAAAAAATGCAGGAAAGCAACAATGGGTCCCGACAACTAGGCCTGATGAGGTACCCAAGTACAATAAAATCTTTGTAAAGTGGAGAAAAAGGAGAAAAACTCATGGGAACAAAAACCCTCTCCAAGAAGAGATGAAATCTCAAGTGAAGGACTAAGAAGCCTCCAAACAAGAGTGTTCCAGAAGATACGAACAAAAAGAAGAGAATGAAGAACACCATTGAAGCATGAAATAGCTGCAAACACTGTCGAAGAGTAATTGCTAATCTGAAGAACCTCCACTAAAATAGAACATGACCAAGTAGAGAAGACTATAATATGCATGAGTGCCCTCAAATGACACTACTCGAATTAGATGGCAAACAAAGACAAACAACTAAACTCAAAGATACAGATGGCATGAAACACCAAAGCCTGAAGAGTTGATCAATCGAACCAAGGAAGCATTAAAACAAAAGAACAAACCTCCCCCATAATGCTGAAAAGGGAGAGGGACAGGTACACTGAAAAGAACGGCCAACAAGAACTGCATGACGAAGAACCAGGAACATCAAAGGTGCAGAGAAAGTACATAGTGTCGTGGAAGGAACACTCACTTGACACACATCATGAGGCTAATGTCGTGGAAGGAACACTCACGTGACAAAGGTAGATGGAAAACAAAGACAAACATCAACCCCCCATGGCACTTTATAAGTAGTGTATGTACAATAAGGCACAAGATGTGCAAGATCCCAAGTATACAATGTATGATGACACTTTATCTCAGTGTGTTTGCATAAATAAAATGATACAATGATCAGAAGAGACAAAAGATTGGAAACAGAAAGAACAGCCAAAGACGAGACATCCTACTCAAAGAAAGAGATCCCAGGACCTGAAACATCCAAGATATTCACCAGAGTGCTGAAAAGAAAAAAACTAAATAAAATATACTTGGAGTAGAATCTAGAAAGAAAACTCATATGAATGGAAAGAACACAGAACAAGCTTTCCAACAATATAAAGTTTTCGAAAAACAGAGTTTAGATGCTCAAGTTATGTCTCTCGGAGTGCAAAAATGAACGTCTAGCTTTGATAGCAAAAAACACCATCAAAAAAGAAAAAAGAAAAAATTCAAACCTCTAGATCTAGATAGAGCTCGGAAAGAGCTTTGCGACGATATAAGATTTGTCGAAAAATGCCTTCGTGTGCCCAAGATATGACCAAAAGAAAAGAAAAAAAAACCCTCTTTTAGGGCATAAAAAGGGTAAAAAAAAAAATGACGAAAATTTTCGAACGCATTTGTAGGTACAGTCATACGGATTTTTTGTGCCTTGTAAATCATACCAATGAAAAAATCATGTCCTAGATACCCCTATCACTGAAAATAGGCAAATTTCATATCAAAATTCAGGGAATCAGCCTTCCGAATCCAACTCTAAGGTCCTTTTGGCACCAAAATGTATCAAAAAACAAGCTACCCCCAAAAATGGAAAAAAGCAACTGCACCAAACCCCCGAATACACAAATTTGAAGAACAAAGCCCAAATTCTATCATGAGGAGAACAACGACATGCAAATTTGGAGCTCTAATACCATATTGGAGTTGAGGAAAAATCTGTGGTATTTTGGTATGGTTTTGTCATTGATGTCAACACCTATAACACTTATTAACTCTGACACTTTGGAGGATCAACAATGTTCATCAACAACCAAGTGACTTATGCACAGTCACCAGTATCTGGTACACCCGGCAGGATATATTGTCACAGGCACTTGGAATGACATGGAAAACACTTGGTTATGTCGAAGACATCGTTTGGACACTTTGTCTTGGAGATTTTTTCATTGGCATATTCATATTTGCATATTTGTTGTGGTCGGCAAATAGGTCCAGAATAAGCACCGACAAGCTTATCTATTCCAGATCAGCCACGACACGCTGTTGGATATGATTTTGTTGTTATTGTAAATGCATTAAGACGACATGTTGAATCGGATATTGCATCGGTTATGATTTACTTGTAATTACTTTATTGTAATATCTTTAGAACCGACCTACTAAAATTGGTCTTAGGTTATGGTATATATGTAAGATCTTAATTGTAAGATCAATAAGCGATTGGAAAAAGGAATTGTAAGAAGGTATATGTGAGAATAAGTAGAGCTATACACGCAGACATCATTTGAAGGTGAAGCAATGGTTTTTGTGAAAGCAATCAGAACTACACCAGTACTGAATCTAGCATATGAAGATGCTATTTTGAGTAGTACATCATTATTGGATTTAACCATCAAATTATAGTCAGTGTGACTCCTTTTGTGTTTGAGCAGTGAGCTCTAGGCGCTTGGCCTTTTTGCATGTGCAGCCCCATTTGTATACACATACTATCTGCAGTAGTATCATCTGATTGTGGGTAAGGTTTCCCATCGTGGTTTTTCCCCTTACAGGGTTTCCACGCACAAATATTGGTGTTATGTGTTGTGGATGTTATTGTCTTTCTGTTTCGTACATTAATCTTTATCGGTACTATAATTAACTGATAAACTGTTTACATAGCATAAAGTTTGGTTTACCGGTATTAAGCATTAAGGTTGGTTAAGTTGTTTTTGGTTTGAATTTATTTGACAATTGATTCACCGCCCCCCCCCCCCCCCCCCCCCCCCCCCCCCTCAGTTGTCTCCGGGACCTAACAAAATCAACTCTATAGCTCCCAAAGATCACCTACATGCAAACCTATCATAGAAAGAGAGAAGCAAAATAGCTATGGAGGCCATAATTTAGAGATCCAGAAAAGAGGTGTCATATTGATTATGCAAAAAGAATGCAATTCAATAATTATAGTTGTTATAAAAATACAAAGAGAGAATCCTTATAAGAGGATACTTGAAACCCTAAAGGAGAAAACCCTAAAGAATTATAAGATTCCTAAGTTTAGCTTAAGCATAGAGTATAATAGACTAATAATTAAATAAATAATTATTAGCTAATAAAAGATTACTCTAACAGTAACCCTAAAATAATATGCATCACCTAACATAACTTATTCAAAATGAAACATAATCATAATCCCTTATAATACTAACATGGCTTATATCTAGCTCTAACATCATAACCGAGTCTCATGAAGATAAACCATTATAAAATGTAGCATCATCAAAGTCATCATAATGATCCTACCAATGTCAAAGAGAATATCAGTAAAATAACAAGACATAACACAAGGGATATCAAGAGCACATGCAGGTCCATAAAAATCCAACACATCCAATTGCAAAGGATGGATCGAGGAGGGGTATTGCACAATTTCCCCAGTCTCCAAGGCCATATTGATGCCCTCAACAATTTCCTCTCTAACCATACGGTCAATAATGCCATAAGCGTTTAGAGCATATTCTAGAATTTGAACTATGGGATCAAACATACTCTCATATACTTGCCTATCATGCACATGTCCATTTGACCATAAATCTAGTCCTAGAATCTTGATCACTGTCATTTTCTCCTTCTCCTCCTTATTTTGAAACAATCTTTCCATCTGTTCCTTGGGGATCTCATTAGCCACTTCTCGCGATGCACATATGCACTTGAACTTGAATACTTATGCCATTACTGTGTTACGGGCTTATTCACGGTTGCCCCTATACTTGCTTCTATTTGTTTCCTCTACTTGTTTGCCTTGAATTTATAATATGTTATTGTTCCCTTACCTTATCTGCACAATTACCTAAAGATGATGTAGATTGATATCGTTCTAATCCATATGCTACACAAATCTCAATTTGGATTTGTAGACACCTAAAATTATCCTGTCTAATTAAATAAATATTTTATTTATTTAATAATTTTATCCTAAGTCTTCTATTAATTAAATAAATCTTTATTTATTTTTTTAATTCATTAATCCTCTTCTAAGCCTTTCCTCATTTAAATAAATACTTGTATTTATTTGTAGTGTCATAAAATTGTGACCCTAGCAATTTTTGACCGCATTAGGGTCCTCACGCATGCCAATTCGAATCCTCTAGTCTGATCGGAGACCGGAGATTGCTCAGCCTTCAAAAACAACTTCTTCCTTGGCCTCTGCATCACCTCGTCCGCACTTTGCCCTGGAGAAAGGGGTAGGACAGGGGCATGACGCCACTGCCCCCCCTTGGACAGGGGCGTGGCACCCTCATCCCTGCCCTATTTTGGGGTAGGATCCTTCCTAGGGTTGCATTGTTGGTTGTGCATCGGGTGGGAAACTCCCCTGATATCGACCTATGAGAAAAATCAAATCCACTAACATGTATTTAAGGGGCATTCGTCCTCTCATTTGCAGAGGGTGAAAAGGTTCAATAAGTTGAATTTGGGTAAGATTGGAGTGCGCACAAGCGATCAAGCATTCAAAAGCATTCAAGCATTCTTTTCCAGCATTAATCATTCTCAAGTATCCCTTAAAAATGATAGGTGTTGCATTCAAGTCAAGGATTCAACCATTGAAGAGGAGATTGATTTCAACATTCAATTCCACACAAGCATTTCTATCAACATTGCTACTACAACCTCCCTTGAGGTGATTTACAATTCAGTCTTTCATTTACAGCTACTTGCAAGTACTTTCTTTCATTACTTGGTTAATTCCAAAACTGGGGTTTGACCTAAAGGCAAACCCCCAATCCCAACTCATTTTCCTCTCTTTTTTGTGTGTAGGTTGCAGGTACGCAACTATACTTTCAGATTCAGGCTTCATTTGCAGAGGTGTAAAAACCCTTTTCGTTTTGCGGTTTTTTCAGAGGACCGTGTACATTCCCACCATGGTTCGGGCAACTTTTCCCCAAATTCACAGGGTGACTTCATCTCAACATATTACTACCAGATCCAAGTGTACAACTTCATCCCATATTCCGATCTCATTATAATCAATTCTTTGTCACTTTTGCACTACATAATTCAATCAATTCCTTTCCATTTCAAACAAGGAAGAGGGGATCAACTTAACATTCCCAATTCATTCAAAATTCAATCTACCATCTTCATGTGGAGAGATTGAATCTAATGAATTATCCTCTACTCTTTCTAATGTAACATGGTGAAAAGTGTTTGAAGGATAATCAATAGTGAAACTCTCATCTCTCTTTGAGGGAAAGGGTAGTTTTCCTCTTGATCTATCATTCACCATTTTTCCACCATTACATTTTGGTGAACCTGACGTCTTGCATGCTTTCCTTTGAACAATGCTGCATACTTTTCATTTACAAGTTTCAAATTTATGCAAATTTAGTGGTTAAATCATTAAAAACCCTAGTTTTAAAAATTAAAATTGAACTTGTGATTTGTAAAAAATTGCTCGTGTTTATCTTAGATCTGAAAATTGTTTTGTTTGTCAAATTCAATTTCCTCTTTGTCTTGTTCAATTTGCAAATAAAATTTACAAAATTAAGAGGTTACTTGTCAAAACCCTAATTTTTCAGAAATCATCTTGAACTTGTGCAAAAATTGGATTTCAATTTAATTTTTCAGATTTCTGATTGTTCTCAGATTTATCTTGAATCCTACAATTCAGATTTTTAATTTGCCCCCATTCTTCCCAAAATTCAAATTTCAAAATTAAGTGGTTAGGTCATCAAACCCTAATTTTAAAAATTAATTGGATTTTGTGCAAATTTTAAATCAATTTCATTTACATTCAGATTTCTAAACATTTTCCAAGGTGCCCTATCCATTAGGTTTGACCATTTTCAAAATTGCAATTCAATTCCTCTTTTTCTTCAAAACCCTAATAGGGTCCTATTTTCACATTTGTGCCTTCATTTCACCCATCTAGAGATCGTAAAATTTGCCATTTTTGGGGGATTAGCTTTAAAATCATCATAATATCCATCCCTAAAAATTTCAAAAAAAGTTGGTTGGACCATGTGCGTTCCCGCCATGGTCCTCGGCTTTTTTCCCGAAATTTTGGGAGATTGTTATGACTGTATTTACTAGCCTAAATCCAGAAGATTGGCTGGTTTTATCGATTTTTTATCCCTCTAGAATCGGAAATACTTTCAAAATTCAACATTTCAAATTTCAAGAATTATTTTAAAATTAAGAGGTTAATTATAGTATGCCTTGATTTTAAAATTAAGTGGTATTCCCTTGGCCCTAATTTTGAAATTCCAATTTCCTTTCATTTTTGGAAATTGTGTCATTCCCTTCCTCCAACAAAGTTCAAATTATGTAATCATTATTTTCTTAAATTTTGCATTACTCAATTTTGTAACCTTTGTTCCACAATTCAAAATTCAAATTTTCCCTCTAGTGCATGAGTTTTACCACTATTATTCCTACCTATCCTATCCCCTTTAGACGAAGCATTAGATTTAAGGCTTCCCAAGGTTTAATTACGAAAAGGATGTAGCCTAATTTGGGTGACTTTTTTAATGAGGATCATGCTTTCCATCCTAATCATGTGCCTATTCACCCCATTGATGGATCACATGATAAAGAAGAAGCTTTAACTAGGGTTTCTTTAGATCAACTTTCTACATTGGACAATCAATTTGATAGCTTTCAACAATGGATGTCCCAAGAATACCCTAATAGTGAATCTCTTCCATTAATTGAAGGTCTAAAATGCATGATTCAAAGTGATAAGAATGGAATTGATATATTGCATGACATTGCACATATTGTTGATTCTAATGGCGTGCCTATCAAGAGTTGTGCTAAAATCCTAGGTTACTGACAACCTTCAACACAAGTCAATTCTTCTATTCCCTTGACTACTCCTATGACTAGTATTCCTACTTTCACATCTAACATCATGGCCACTTCAACTCAAAATGTCATTCCTACAATCATAGGTCATGGGGGCAATCCCTCTTCTTCATTTAATCCTCCATCTTTAGCTATGTCTTCCATGAGTTCTCCTATTATTCCTCAACCAATCAGTGTGACACAAAGGGGCAATTCCTTCAACAACTTTATTCCTCCTTTAAGTGTCCCTTTTCCTACCCAATCATCACCCATGCCTACTTATCATAATGTCCCACCACCTTATTCTCAGTCCATCCCTTCTTTCAATAACATCACACCACCTTCTCAATAACCTATTTCTAACATCAATCCTTCTACTGAAGCAACAATTAACAATCTTGCTCAAACTGTGTCTTCCTTACAACAAAAAATTGCTTCCATGAGTCAATCCAAGTTTAGTGTGCCCACCTTTGATGTTGCAAGCCCACTTTCTCTTGATATTTTTAAAGTCGTTCCACCTAAACATGTGGAGATCCCTCAATTGGAACTTTATAATGGAAAAGGTGATCCCCTTACACATGTCAAAACATTTCAAACTTTGTGTACTAATTTTACTTATGATCAAATATTGCTTGCAAAACTGTTTACAAGAACACTAAGATATAAGGCTTTACAATGGTATTGCTCTTTGCCTTCTTATTCCATCACTTCTTTTCAACAACTAGCAAATACTTTTATCCAACAATTTTAAAACAACATTGGTCTTAAAAACACTTTGACTGATTTAATGCATTGTAAACAAGGTGTTAAAGAAAAAATGACTGATTTCATTTGTAGATATAAGCATTTGTGTGCTCAAATTTCTTTTCATGTACCTGATAATGATATTCAAAGAATTTTCATTTCTAATTTGCAAAAAGATATCAGGGAAAAGCTTCTTTTGTCTAAGTTTACTTCCTTTCCGCAGTTGTGCACAACACTCCATAATTATCAATTGCATGTGAGTCAAATTGAGCAATCCACTCCTATGGCTCTGAGTGATAAGGGGGAGAGTGTTCAATAACCATTTGCGAAGTTAAAACCAACAAAAAGCTTCATCAAGTTTAATGATCCAATCAACAACAACCATGTGAATGCTACATGGTGTGCCTTCTATTTCTAAATTTTTCCAAAGAGAAAGGCAGTTTACTCCTTTGAATGAATATATATATATATATATATATATATATATATATATATATATATATATATATATATATATATATATATATATATATATATATATATATATATATATATATATATATATATATATATATATATATATATATATATATATATATATAGTATTATGTCTCAGTTGTTGCACATAAATGTTATCAAACTTCCTCCTATAAAACAAATTGATCCTTCCAAACTTACATCCCATTATTTTGATAACAATTCCTTTTGTTAATTTCATCGTCAACATGGTCATGATACTGAGAAGTGTTTTGTATTCAAGAATAAGATTCAAGACTTGATTGATAATAATACTTTATCTGTGGCAGGTGTGAATTATAAAGGGAATAAATCAGTAGCTCCTCCTAATCAAAATCTTAAGATTTTCATTGATCCCTTGCCTTCTCATACCTCTAACGTTATTGAGATTGTGCCTAATTCTCTCGCTTATGAAGAATTCACTTCTATGAGTCCAAACTTTGTTAATATGATAGAAACACGAGATATGCCTAAAGATCCTTGTATCACATTTGACCCTAGAGAGACCATTAAAGTACCCGATGGCCCTTTATACATAGTTGCAAAGGTTAAGGATATCCCTTGCTGTGGTGCCCTGATTGATCCCTCTTGCATGGTTATTGTCATAACTGAAGAGTATCTTTGCACTTTACGATTGCATAAACCAATATATGATGCTTCTAATGTGGTTGTGAAGTTATTTGATTGCTTCTCTTGTTCTACCATTGGCTCTATCACCCTTGTTGAAGTTCATACTAAATCCATGAATGTTGACTTTGTTATCATACCCTCTTCCGAGCAATTCTGTGTGAAGTTGGGCTATCCTTGGCTATCTTCCATGAAGTCTATTGCTTCTCCAATCCACAAGTGTCTCAAATTTCCTCACAATAGAGAAATCATAACCATGAACCATAACTTATTTCGTCCATTCGAAAGAAGCCTCAGTGTTCTTATTGATCTCTTTTGGCCTAAACAATTTCAAACTCTTCCATCAAGGAGGAATGCTCTTTTTCAATCTTATCAAAAATGGAAGAACGATATGATTTTATCCTTAAGTCAACCTAGATCTCCAACACTTGATATTCCTATTATTCTTCAAGATGAGGTTCTTCCCCTCATAGATAGAACTAATCTCCCTCCTAAGGATCGATCAACACCTACCCCTATGGATGTGACTTTACCTTCTCTTAATGAGATCACCAATATTATTCCTAAGGTTAGACATATAACTCCTCCTCATGATGGAGCTAGTCTCCTTCCCACACCTAATATTCCTCCTTTCTATAGCGCAATTCCACCTCCTTCCTCTTATTGAGAGAAGAGGCCTACTTCTCCTATTGTTCAACCCAAAAGACCTCAACCTAAACCTTCCACTATCAAGGAGAGAAACATTCCTACTTTTTCAGATGTTCCTCCTCCTTCTCAGCCTTCCACTAAGACTTGACGGAATAGTTGTGCGAGAGAACGTTGATGAATATGCCATGTTTGAGCTCGTGAAGCTATCCCTCAAATTACTCAATCTCCTAAGACTCTGACAGTTGACATGATTCCCTTTTCTCCCAAGCAAGATTTTCAACCTACATCTCCAAATCACAAGTTGCATAAAACATGTGATGGTTTTACTCCTATTCATGTTCTTGCTCCTCTTTCTCTAAAATTTGATGAAGAAATGGGTGAAAATGTTATTCAGCATGGCAATACAACTCCTAATGCTTTGATAGTGAGTATGAATATGTTGATGTGGACAAGAATTTATCGGAGGAGTTTTCACAAACCCTAATCCTAGCTCCTAGAATCGAACAAAGTGACTTACAACATGAGCATAGTCCTTGTTTCGATCTTGTGATAGCTCCATCTACTATGCTCGATGTCGCTCCTCTGACATGTTTCTCACATTCCTGAAATAGTGATCAGCAAGATTGGGAGGCGGATGTCATGCTAGGCTAGCAATATTAGCATTGTAGATATTTCTCTCTCCTTTCTTTCTCTTTTGTGACCTTTCTTCCATCTGTATCCTTGTTCTTCTATTTGTTCCCTTAATGTCTACTTGGGGATGATGCAAAGCATTGAGATCTTTTCCTGGTCTCTTTCATGTTGACTCAAAAGACATCCTCTCTTCCCTTTCTTCTAAGGTAGTGTCATTCTTTGGGAAATGAAGATTATTATATCCATATATATACATGATATACATGAGTTATCATACAACATACTGACCCCGAGGAAAGCTACACTACCTCATGTTTTGTGTTCATTATCCTTGGATTTATTCCTCGATTGGGGGCTAAATCCTTGCGATAATGTGCTCCTTCCTTCTCTCTCTTGGGTGTATCCTACCTTAAAGAAATTTCTCCCGATAAGGTGCATGCGATCGGTTTAACGTGGGAGCATACACTCCGCTCATACTTTCCTTCTCGTGATACTTAGTGTGTGCGAGAAAATTGGTGTGATGAAATGGAAAATACAAATTCAGGACTAGTCCACACACCAATGAGACTTTTGGTGCACATTATGGAGTTATATGGAATAACTCAACTTCCCAAGGGATGTTCCATTGTTCTCTATCTCACAAGACCCCTCAAGCCAATGCCTTTGCTCTCAGATCACTGAACAAAGTGACTTAGGGATGACAATCATGAGAATGAGGGATGTTTGATCAATCTAACATGAATGCAATCCTAAATGTGCATGATATTAACAAATATGAATTAAACTAGAATATATATGATGATAAGATGAAAGGATTAGTAAAAGAACTATCCTAACATGATACACTAGCTTAATATGATTATTATGATAATGGAAATGCTTATAAAATGCTAGTTTAGATGATTTCTATTCAAATAGAGACTAAATGATTTATAAAAATGTGTATATATTAGATGCATGAAACTTGGATGATTATCAAAATGTCTATAAGTTTGATACTAAAGACTTGGATATGAAGATGGAGGAATGAGGGCTCTATTTATAGGGAAAACAGGGTAATGAAGGGTCAAGATTGGATAATCTTAACAAGGGCCATGACTGAAAGTTATCAATCCATGTTTACAATTCTCACCAATGAAATGGTGAAAATTATCAACATAAGACTACTTGAGAGGAGATGCAAGAAGCATTAAATGCTTGAGAAGACCGCATGGTTACCTTAGGGGGTAAGGGTTAAGGTTAGGTTAAGGTTATCCATTGGACAAAGCTTTTACCCAAAGGATAAACTCTTGTGCAAGGGTTAAAGGAATAACCATGGTCAAAGAAATGAATGCTTGATGAGACCCCTGGGTTAGATGTGGGTTGAGTTAGAGAGAAAGTCTCTAATCATGCAAGAGGGTTGAGTTAACCATTAATGGTTTGGAAGACTTTCAAGGTTAAAGTGTTGAAGACATAAAGCCTTTAATGGTTTTCAAAGACTTTGAGGGTTTGAGAAGTGACTTCCCTTTGTTTAGGGATGTGACAATATTTAGTAGATGGGTTAGGCTAATTGGAAGGGATTAGAAGAATCTAGAAGGGGGTTTAGAGAGGCAAGTGGGAGATGTAGGAGAATGCAAGTGGATGGAGGGTAATTTTAATTAAAATAAATTGCTTTATTTTAACAAAATAGATGCAACTTGCATAAATGCAAGTGGGGGATTTAAATAAATAAATTAGATTTATTTATTTGCAAAGAACAATTTTTAATTAAAAGGGGAGAAAGGGGAATTAATTAAATAAAGTGAAAATTAATTAAATAAAGTGATTTATTTAATTAAAGGATATGAAAGGCCTAGGTGAATTTAATTAAATAAATTGAATAACTCATTTAATCAAATAGATGAATGTGAATGATTTAATTAAATTAAATTTAATTAAATAGAGGAATGAGAGTAAAATAAATATTAAGTATTCACTTAGGAAAGTGGTCATTTTTATACGTCTACATTTTGCCCCTCTTTGAAGTGGCGTGTGTGCACATGTTGATTCAAAGAAAATTTTGCCGGATATGATGTCATGTGTCAAGATATCAATATGATGATGTCGTGCCCCAGATTTTATGAATGATATTGATGATGTCCCCTTGGGAGATGAATAAAGTGTTTTAAAATTTTTGTTGATTTGATAATCGTTTTTGAATTGATTGCATTTTTTAATTTTGACTGTGTTGAATGCAGAGTTTATTGATTCATCTCACGGAAAAATGATGTTGGATAGGGGATAAAGTGAGAAAATGAGCAAAATACATGCCCCACCTACTAACTCGAGTTGAATTTTACCTTATAAAAGGTAAAAAGTGAGTTCATTTGGATTATTTGCACCCTTTTGACTTTTGTGAGAGTGACACTTTGAGAGTGACAAGATGTCGGTTCCCTATGCTTCGCACCGATTCGAGCGTGTTCATCGATATCGAAGGCCTGTCGCTTATGGTCCACTTGTAAGTCATCCTAATTTTGTCCTTTTTGCTTTTTGTTTTGTCGATTTTGGTCACGTTTTTTACTTTTTGTTTTGAATTTTCGTGGTTTAGCACGTAGGACTCCTTTCATAGCGCATACGATACAAACTTCAGTGCATAGGGTTGTTTAGATAGGGTAGCGTCTGGGAGTCGTCTTGCAGCGCGTCATAGGTTTATGGTAGCGTATAGGATAGAATAGCACATAAGGCTAACAGGGTAGCGCATGTGGGGAATAGGGTGGAGCGTAGGGTTAACCTAGCGCATAGGGTTGTTAGGTTAGCACAAGGGGTGATTTGGGTAGCGCATAGGGTTAACCTTGCGCATAGAGTAAAGGTCTTAGCGTGTAGCCGAGTTTAGCTAGTGCATAGGTGGCAGCGTAGCATGTGGGAGGGTTTTCTTAGCGCGTGAGCAGGAAAATAGCTAGAAAGGAGTGGGAAGATGGCGTTGCAGGGGAAAAATAGACGAGGGAGATGATTTAGGGGTGAATAGGTGCCTGATTAGTTGTGTCAAGGTCGTGCTTGTTGTCTAAATGCCAGATTTTGCTGCTTTGATATGGATTGCCAGATTGAGTGTTTGTTTGTGATGAGGATCCTGATTTTCTTTTGATTTGGATCTTTGATTGTTTGCCTTGCGATTGAATTTGATGTCCAATATGAGTTCCGATAGGGTTATTGATATGATTCTTGCGATATGGATTTTTGAGTTGCTTGCGTTGTGGGTTTTTGATGTGATTTCTTGATACGAGTCTTTGATTTTTGATATGGATTTTTTATATGATTTCTCGATATGGTGCTTGCGTTATGAGGCTTTGATGTGATTTCTCGATATGGAACTTGATTTAATGCTTCATTTTTTCAAGTTGATTTTGTTCTGATTTCGATATGGGATTTGATTTTCGATATGAAACTTGATTTGATACTTGCGTTGTGTCAAGTTGATTTTGTTCTAATTCTGATATGGGATTTGATTTTCGATATGAAACTTGATTTGATACTTGTGTTGTTTCAAGTTGATTTTGTTCTAATTTCGATATGGGATTTGATTTTCGATATGAAACTTGATATGATACTTGCATTGTTTCAAGTTGATTTTATTCTTATTTCGATATGAAACTTGATTTGATACTTGCATTGTTTCAAGTTGATTTTGTTCTGATTTTGATATGGGATTTGATTTTTGATATGAAACTTGATTTGATACTTGTGTTGTTTCAAGTTGATTTTGTTCTGATTTTGATATGGGATTTGATTTTTGATATGAAACTTGATTTGATACTTGCGTTGTTTCAAGTTGATTTTGTTATTGGATATATTAGATAGATATGGGAATTGATGTTTGGACATGTTTTGTTGTTACAGGAACGGCTTGGCGTACTTCAGTCGCGAGAGCGATTTCCTAGACCATGGTCTCTGATTCCTCGATTGACACAGGCAGATAGAGATATTATTGAGAGGTGTGGGTTATCCTCTTTGTTGGACATGCCTCGGTATATAATTAACAGGGGTTTGCTGACAACTTTGGTAGAGAGGTGGCACAGTGACACAAACACCTTTCATTTGGCTATTGGCGAGATAACAATCACCACGATACAGGTACCCATTCAGATCAGGGTACCCACCCACCGACAGGACGCACGGATTAGGTCCCTACAGGTCACAGTGCAACAACTTCAAGCACAAGTATTGGCTCAGCAGCACTAGATTACGACAGAGCAGGATATGATGATAGAGCGCCTCGGGCAGGCAGAGGATCTTGCAGAGAGACTGTAGAGAGCAACAGTCGATGCCCTTATGAGGGACACACTGAGGGAGTTATGGTACATGGCCAAGGAGGCGAAGTACTATAGGTGATTATATGAGGAGCTAGTCCCTAGAGAGAATAGAGCTCCTAGCTATACAGCCAGTCGATCTGTTCGGAGCCAAATGGGGACAGAGAGAAGAGGTGTTGCAGGGTTGTCTCGATGTGATCCAGGAGCTAGGACATTTACTGTGAGACCATCAGCCTCAGGAGATAGTCATACCTGAGAGACTTGTCTCTATTGCATTTTGATCATTGTGTTGTATTTTGACAGGCATGACATCCTTTGTATTTTTTGACCATTATTGAGATATATATGACACCGATTTTCCGATCCACATGTGAAGTGTTTATGGATGATGATTTATGCATTGATATGATGTTTCTATGATGATGATGATGATATGATTCTTTAGATAAATGCTTTTGATTTGATATTGATTGATGGTGATTGATGATGAAGATGCAATGATATAATGATAGGTTTTTGTGATGAGCTATTTGATTTATGAGATGTATCTTGAAAATGAGATGTATGATAATGATAGGATGTGAGATGTATTTTGAAAATGAGATGTATGATAATGATATGATGTGATATGTATCTTGATAATGAGATGTATGATAATGATATGATATGAGACGTATCTTGAAAATAAGATGTATGATAATGATATGATGTGAGATGTATCTTGAAAATGAGATGTATGATAATGATATGATGTGAGATGTATCTTGAAAATGAGATGTATGTTAATGATATGATGTGAGATGTATCTTGAAAATGAGATGTATGATAATGATAATGCAACTAAGGCCAGGTTAAAATGAGATGCAACTAAATGCAAGTTTTAAAATGATATGCAACTAATGCAAGTTTAAAATGATATGCAACTAATTGTAAAATGATATGCAACTAATTGATCATCCTCATTATGTCATTTGTCATTCCCGTATAGTCACATGTTTTTGCTTTGTTTTTGTTTATCATCATTGAGCTTTTGATATGTTGAAAGTTCATACAAGCATAATGGTATAATTGAACCATGATGACCTGAGAAAAACTTACATGGATTTTGATATTGCAAGATGGCACAAGCGTCAAGGTATAATTAAACCAAGATGACTTGCGTGTTTCTTGCATATAAACAGACAAGATCGAACCATTTGTATGCGCAAAGTGGAACTATGTCTTCAGTGATATATTTCGAATCACGTCTCAAGACAAGATTTGCACAGTACAAGTGATCGCCTCACAGACAGAAAACCAAAAATATCAGACTCTCTGGCCACTTTCTCTAGCTCAATGCATTGTTGATAAAATTTAGGAGATCTAATAATTCAAAAAGTTCAAGTGAAAAATAGTCAAAACTTAATGCGAGATGTAAACAAATTATATTTCAGAAAATCATCCATCATGTGTGTTGAAGTTGTTAATTGGACCAGTGTTTTGTTTTCTCAGCTATTTGAGCTTTGGCTTGACAGGATTTGTCTGGCATGTTGCAATTCTTGTTTGCTTGAAGTTAGAGGAATGTTGCCCCTAGTTAGAGGATATGTTACAGTGATTTCCAAGCCATGGTGGGATATAATGAACTGATCTTCAAATAAGCAAGGACAGTGACTACTCTAAGTATGTTCGGGATAATGCTGCGTATAAAGTGTTGGGTGATGGCCATTAGTTTTGACTTCAGATGTAAAAAGAAATGAGTAATGATAGATAGAGGAGTTGTTCCCTCACAAATAGCGCCTGTTGCTAGGTTTTCACCATTTGTTTTTATTGCACCTTTTTGTTGTTTTGATTTTTTTGTTATTTTTCTGATTTTTTTATTTTATTTTTATTTTTCACTTTTTTCGTGCATTAGACCACTCCAGTGTAGAATTTCTTCAGATGGATGTTGTTGGTTGGTTCATCAAGCACATCGCCTTTTGAAGTTGTAAGTTGATAGGCACCTGATCCATAGGCTGATATTATGACATAGGGACCCAACCAGTTAGGCTCAAATTTCCCTTTCTTTTCTCGATCCTATTGATTTCTGGGATTTTCTTTGAGTACAAGATCACCGACTTTAAAAATCATAGGGATGACTTTGTGGTTGTAGCTTCTGCACATGCGCTGTTGGTATGCTTTGAGGTGATTATAGGCATGTTGGTGTTTTTCATCCAGAAGCTCGAGTTCTTGCAATCTGTTGACCCAATACTACTCATCTAGAATGAGGCCTTTTAAAGATACTATGAGTGATGGAAATTCTACCTCAAGATGTAAAATTGCTTATGATCCATAAACCAATGAATATGGCATAGCTCCTGTAGGTGTCCATATTCTAGTCCTGTATGCCCAGAGTGTCGGATTGAGTTGCACATGCAAATCCTTTCTTGCATCATTTACTGTCTTCTTTAGGATTTTCAATATTGTTTTATTTGATGCCTCTGCTTGACCATTCCCCTATGGGTAGTAAGGTGTAGAAAAATAATGTTGGATTTTGAATCGTTCATATAATTCTCATACATCCTGATTTTTGAAGGGACGCCCGTTGTCTGTGATGATGGAACTGGGGATGTCATATCTGCAAATTAGGTAATTGAGAATAAAAGAGGCAATTTGTTTTCTAGTTACTATGGTCATTGGGACTGCTTCAATCCATTTTGTAAAATACTCTGTTGCAGTGATAATGAACTTGTGTCCATTGGAAGAGGAAGGATGTATTTTTCCTACTAGATCAATTCCCCATTGATAGAAAGGCCAAGATGTTGTAAATAGTTGCAATTCTTGTGCTGGTGCATGGATAAGATTGCCATGAATTTGGCATTTAGGACATTTCTTTGCAAATTGATAAGAATCTTTCTCCATTGTCGGCCAGTAATATACCATTCTCAAAAGTTTTTTAGCAAGAGTAGGACCACTTGAATATGTACCACAGATACCCTCGTGAAGCTCATTTAAAGCAGAGTTAGATTCATTACGATCAAGGCAACGAAGAAGAGTACCATCTAGACCTCGACAGTAAAGGGTATCAATAGTTAAGGTATAACGAGTGGCTTGTTGGATAAAGTTGTGTTTTTTTATTCCAAGATAGATCAATGGGTAGGGTATTGGTTTTAAGATACTCATATATTGTCCCGTATAAAGGAGAGTCTAAACCGGTTAAGGCATAGATAACATGGGATGCATAATTGTCATATGCTGGGGAAAACAATTGCTCTATTAGGAACTCATAACGACTCTGTTGCTCTGGAATTTATAGTAGTGAAGCGATAGTAGCCATTGCATCGGTTGCTCTGTTGTCCAACCTTAGTATTTTCTCGAAGGTGATGTGTACAAAATATTGTTTGAAGTCATCTACCATTCTTTTGTATGGCAACAACTTGTCATCCTTTGTTTGATATTCATTGTTAATCTGATTTATAACCAGTTGGGAATCTTCATAGACTTTCAGTTCTGTGATTCTCCATTCCATGACCATTTTGATTCCTATGACCAGGGCTTCATACTTAGCGATGTTATTTGTGCATGGAGACATGAGTCTATATGATCTTGGTATGGTGTGTCCTTCAGGAGTGATGAACAAGATGCCGACACCTGAGCCATGTTGAGTGTAGGAACCATCAAAGTACAGGGTCCATTTCTTGGTGGTAATAGTAAGGACATCCCTATCTATAAATTCTACCTCCATTGGTTTCTTATTTGGTAGTGGCGCTTCAACTAATTGATCTGCAATTACTTGTCCCTTGATAGCCTGACGCTCTATGTATTGGATATCAAATTCACTAAGAATCATGATGCATTTAGCTAGTCTGCCTGTGAGAGCTGCTTTGTTGAGTAAATACTTGAGAGGATCAATTTTTGCTACTAGCTTGATTGTGTGAGCTAGCATGTAATGTCAAAAATTTTGAGAGGCAAATACCACAGCTAAACAAGCCTTCTCAATGAATGTGTAATTTAGCTCATATCCATTTAATGTTCTATTGATGTAATAGATAGCTCATTCCTTGCCTTCTTGATCTTCTTGTGCTAACAGTGCCCCCAATGATATGTACGCCATTGATATGTAGAGAATAAGTGGCTTCCCCGCTATTGGTGGTACTAGAACTGGTGGATTCATTAGGTATTGCTTGATTTATTAGAATGATTATGCACACTTGGCTTCCCATATGAATGGTATGTTTTTATGTAGCAAATGATTGAATGGTAGGCTTTTATCTACTAATTGGTCTATGAATCGCCTAATAGACTGTAGCTATCCTTGTAGAGATCTGAGTTGACTAATGTTATTGGGAGGTGGCATCTCCATGATGGCCTATACCTTTGCTGGATCTACTTCAATGCCCTTTGTTGACACAATGTAGCCTAATAATTTGCCTAATGTCACCCCGAAGACACACTTCTCAGGGTTTAGCCTGACTTAGAATTTCTCCAATATTTGAAAGATTTTATCTAATATATGCCCATATGTTCTTCCCGGGTAAATAACTTAGCCAGTAAATCATCCACATAGTCCTCCATGAAGGTATGCATCATATCATGAAAGATTATCGTCATTGCTCTTTGATAGGTTGCCCCAACATTCTTCAAGCCAAAAGGCATGATATTCCAACAATACGTTCCCCAAGGATAGGTGAACGTTGTTTTATCTTGATCCTCTGGATCTATCTTGATTTGATTATAGCCAGAGAAACCGTTTGTTAATGATAGCATTGCATGGCCTGTTGTGAGGTCTACAATTATGTCGATGCTGGGCAAAGGAAAGTCATCCTTTGGACGGGCTTTGTTAACATCCCTAAAATCTATGCATATCCAGATGCTTCCATTTGGTTTTGAAACTGGTACAATGTTTGAAATCCATTCAGCATAGTCTATAGGTCGAATAAATCCGACGTCTAATAACTTCTTTAGTTCAGCTTTGACCATTAATGCTACATACAGATTCATCTTTCTTAACTTTTTCTTGACTGGCTTAGCTCATGGAGCAATAGACAAATGATGCATGATTAAGTTTGGATCAATTATGAGCATATCTATGTAGGACCAAGCAAAATTGATTTTCTTTTCTTGGAAGAATCTGATAAACTCTGGTTTTTCTTCATTTGTCAGAGATTCTGCTAGGTGTATGTTTTTAGCTGCTTCTTCTATACCAATGTTGATTGATTGAGTGGGCTCAATCAATATGGGTGATCGCTCCTGATAGTGTTCAGGAAGAGTGTTAAGTCTCCCATCCTTAGGCACCTTAAAAAGGTTTACACCCTCAGATGCGTCCTTTATTTTGACTTTTTTGTGATCTAGTGCTGCTATTGACTGGTTTTCAACATTAGATCCTTCATTTCTTTCCTTTTTTTAACTGAAAGACTTGACACCCTCCTGATTGCAGATATCGTTACTTTGTTTGCTGGTAGAGTTTGTTTTCGGGTTGACAATACATAGGTAATGGATGATAGATTCGTCATCTGGGAAAATAGGTATGTCATGGTGTTCAGGTTCATCCCACTCTATGAGATTAGGAAATACGAGTGGTAAAGAGTCATTGGGTGGGTCAAGGTCGGTTGCGGTAAGTGTCATGATAGAGGTATCATTAAGGTTGTCTAGGGTATTGGATAAGTTAATGATATTGTCGAGGTGTTTGATGGTATCATCTTCCGTGTAGTCTTGCTCATAATGTCGTTGCTCATTTTCTTTAGCTTCGTAGATATGTTGTGGACCAAATTCAAGTAATCTAGACTATGTGCCTTGTCCTTCCCAAGAAAGGGGTGTATGAATAACACCTTAAGGAATATCTTCAGTGATATTTGAACAGCTGCCCCGTTCATAGTCATTAGAATCAGTTTCAGAAGTATTGTCCCAGAGTCTTTTAGTGCTGCTGACAGGTATGTTGTAAGGTGAAAAGAGATCCCTGGTAATTTATACCAGTCTGGTAGTTTTCTCTGATTCCGTATCAGAACCTACTTGTACTCTTTGCATCTGTTCATATACTATTTCTCCTTGGGAAGTAGTGATTTCTTCAGGAGGTGATTCTGCCTTGTTTTGAATAAGTTCCTGAACATGGTGTACTTCCTCAAAAGATGCTTATTCTCTTTGAATGGCCAACTCCTCTTGTTGTTTCTCTTTTTCTTGGTGTTCTCGCTCTTTCCTTATTGTTTCTGCTGCTTGGTGTAGTGCCTCTTGCCATGAGTCTTCTTTTCATTTCTTCTTTGCTTTCCACTCAGGTTTTTGATATTTATTTTTCTTCTGCCTTGGGGGTAGACTGTGTCCATATCCCAGTCCTGTTTTGTCTTGAGAAAACTGTGAAGGAGGGTCCAATGGTTCTGTAATGCGTTCTTGACACTTGCCTATAGGTCCTTTTCCATTGTATCCCATTCTTTGTATGATCAACTATCCTTTTTAATACTGTTGTGTTGGTATGGCTATCTCCAGAGTAGCAGCTCATAGTTCTTCCTCATCCTTGTATAGCCAACTAAGGATGTCTTTCTCTTCTGATTCATGTGCTAGTGTACCCAATTGAATGAACTTACCATCAAACTTAGTGATGGGCTGCGTTGCTTGATGTGTCAATGCAGAAGGTTGTCCATGAGATTTTGGTGATGCTGGTAATTTGGTTAGACACATGGGTTCGAAAGAGTATTCTCCCATGCCTTGCTCTTTGATTTTCATCTTTTGTTTGAAATCCATGGATAAAGATTTGAGCTTTTTGTGAAGATGATCTAACGCTAAGGAAGTTTGAGTTGCCCTGTTATGTGGAACCAAGCTGTCTTGGGCTGCCCCCATATCATTGCAATATTGAAAGGGGTTATTATCTACTGATATAGAAATCTCCTGCCCATTATATGAGAATTTGACACACTGATGGTAAGTTGACGGTACTGCTTGCATTTCATGTATACAAGGACGACCCAATAAAATATTGTATGTGAGGTCTATGTCTAAGACTTGGCACATAGTGTCTCTTTGTATCGGTCCTACCTAAATAGGTAGTATCACTATTCCCTCGGATGATCTCTCTTTATCATCATATGCCTTGATGGTGATCCTTTTGTGTGGAATAATAGACTTCTCAAAGAAGCCTAATGCACGGATAAGTTTTAAGGTACAGATATTGAGACCAACTCCTCCATCTATTAATACTCTTTTAAATCAATGTTTGTAGACTAAGACTTCAATATGAAGGGGAGTATTATGTGGATGGCTTAAAGGGATATTATCATGTTCGGAAAAGGTGAAATTATGAGGCCCTGTCATGTGAGCCACCATGGCTTGAAATTTGTCAACATCCAGATCTTGAGGTACATTTGTTTCAACTAGTGCTTGTTCCAGGATGTCCTTATGTTTTGGCGAGAGTTTGAGTAACTCAAGTATGGATATCTGAGCAGGGGTTCTCTACAGACGACTTACCAAATCATATTGAGTCTTGGGGATAGTGGTTGATGTTGATGTATGCCCTTTCAAAACATATTTTTGAGCTCAAGTTGTCACATTGATTGATGTATGGTCTTGTTTATCTTTGATCTTTATGACATTTATCTGATTATCCTTTGTTGATATGTGATTGATAGTGTTGTTGTATAGATGATTTATGCGAGCTCCTTGTGTATCATTTGATGATGAAACTCTTTCTTTGTTGTAATTTGGAAGAGGATTTTTAAAGGCGTCATGATCACCATTTATTTTGAGACCATCAACTGTTAAATCACCTCGATTGATAATGTCTTGAACAATGTTTTTAAGCCTCATGCAATCATTTGTGTGATGTCCTTTGTTTTGATGAAAATCATAGAAATGTGAATCATTCCACCAAGGTGGTTTGATCCGGGGTTTGAAATTGTTTATGGCTGACAATGTGATAATCTTGTTTACCAGGAGTTCGCGAAATGCTAATTCTAAGGATTGTCCCAATGGTGTGTAAATGCGTCTATTTGGAAAATTGTTGGTGTTAGCCTAGGGATTTGGGTTAGGTCCTTGATTTGTGTTGTTGCCTTGGGTATTGTTGGCGGTGTTTGTATTTGAAGGTCCCTGATTGGTATTTGGTGGATAAGTGTTAGTGCCTTGGTTAACACCCTTTTGATTCTTGGTAGCCTGAGGATTACCTGATAAAGCCAATACTGGTTGTTTGAACTTCATATCATTAGCATCAATTTCTCCCTCATTAACAATATTTTTGTTTCTGGTCCAGAATCTGGATTTGTCTAAGTTGTTATTGTTGTTCTAATTGTTAAAGTTAGAGTTGGATGAATTAGTTCCTTCTTTGAAAAACTTCAATGTTACCTTCTTAACACATGCTTCCTCTACTTGGATTCCATTTTTGATTAACTTAGCAAAATATGGTATGCATTAGAGCTTGAGTATAGAACTCATCTCACTATTTAGATTGTCGATGAAAATTTCCATCTTTTCCTTTTCAGGCACATCTTGAGGATATCTCAAAACCATCTGTCTCCTACGTTGAAGAAATACCATGAATGTTTCATTGTTTTTCTGTTTGGTATTACATACATCCAACATGATGATTGCGTGTTGAATATTGTAGGAGTATTATGTGATAAATTTATTGACTAACTCATCAAAGGATCTGACAGGAGGTGTAAGTTTAGACACCCACTCCATTGTTTGCCCTCCCAAACTTCTTGGGAATAGCCTCATCAAATAAGTGTCATCATGGGCAAATTCAAGGCTCATGGTACAAAACTCCCGAACATGATCACGGGGATCACTCTTACCATCATACTTATCATATTTGGGTATATCTGAATTTAGGAGAAAAGGTATCATGTTTAATCTCCTGTCAAAGCGGTAAGGACAAATTTCATTTAAGGAATATCGTACTGTGGTCCCCTGTTGCATATCCTGCATTTGTCTTTGCAGCATTTGCATTTGTTGTGTAAGAGCAACTAGGGGTGTATTTGTTTGCTGAGGGAAGGGTTCTTCCCTTTCATTATCCCTAGTTCAAGTATGGGTGTGTTCTAGGATGTTATGTTGTTCGGGTATGTTTTCCTATTCAAGTATGTTTTGTTCAGGGTCATGCATTTCCTCTTCTCTCTGTTGTTCTTGATAAATGTAATTTCAAGACCTTGTCCTAAAGATTTCAGTATTGAAGTCTTTAGGAAGTATAACTCCTTTGCTTGTTAGCATGAGCATGTCTTTTTATTTGTCAACTTCTATGAGTCTTTCCATAAGTTTTTTAAATGAAGGGTTTTCTTGACATTCTTGAAGGAGCTCCTCAGCGATCTCCGTTTCTCCTAGATCAGTATAATCGAACGGGTTTGATAATCTTCGACCCATACTAAACTCTAGTTGTGTTTCGCTTTGTTTGTTTCATTGAGACTAAGTGACATCAAGCATGTAGTAGAAACTTTACGTGACAAAGGGGACAAACTCTTCTTCTTCTTCTTGTTCACGGGTTGGTGGCTCAAATCGAGCTATGTTATAAGTGATGCAAACTTCTGGGAAGAAAGCTGGTTTGATCTTTCCTCCAAGCATTGACTAAATGCTAATTTTTGGCAAAAGGCTCTGCTTCTTAATGGTTCTTCATCAAATTCGTTTGACTTGTCTTGAAGATACAAGCGCATATGATGGAGAAAGGTGCGATGTGATTTGAAGAGTTGGCGATTGATATAGAGAATTCTATTTCGTTTGGCAAGTTTCTGAGAACTAGGTTGTCATTTGTTCAACTTAGTTTTTTGATGAAGACTTTTTCTTCTCAAAATTTGAGGAGTGGTCATACATGAGTGATCAATGGTTTCCTTTGATGTATTTGGATTGAGATACTTCATTTGAAAACTTAAGTCCACTTTATCAAGTGGAGGTTTAGATGCCCCCCCATGACAAAGTGTGTCAAATGATATGGAATAAGAGTTTCCCGATATGGAGACTCTATTTGACGACTTAGGTTTAAACTAGGTATGTTTTGTTGATGGAATCCATTTAATTGGCAGACCTTTTGATCAATGTGATGATGTTACCTGATTTTGATAGGAGAAGTTTTACCCCTAGCTAGTTTTGGATTCTGACAACTTTTGTTCTAAGAATGACTTGCTTGATTGTTTGGAATGTTTCTCGGATGCTCTGGTTCAAATATTTGATTGGTGAGGTCGACTGAGGATCCAAAAGGGTATTCAAGACCGATGATAATTTTTTTAAAAATGTTCAGTTTTACTCTGTGTTTTTTCAAGTTTTACCTATGCGCTAAAACAGAGACTGGATGCGCTATAGTGTGATCTAGATACGCTATTAAAAGCCACCAATGTGCTAAACTTCTTGTGTTACACACTAATACAGAGTTTTGAATTTTGCTTTGACCAGGATGATTACGCCCTATTATGTCCTTAATACGCACTAATGTTTAGACTCGAAGCGCTATAGTTTTCCCCCAATGCGCTAGGCTAATGCTTCAAAGCACAAATATGGTGTCTTAGAGCGCTAATGAAAAGTTTGTCAAATTTTCAAACTGCTATGCACTATTTTTAAGAATGAGTGCGCTAAGTTTCAGCTTGTATGCGCTAAAGTGCGCTCTAGATATGCTAGGAGATTGCTCCTATGTGCCAAACTGCTTTGTTTTTGGTTTTCTTGGAAATTTTCAACACTTGTTTTAATTTTGATGGATGACTTTTTGAATTATAAATTGAAAACACAGCTCGAAAAAGACAACCAATTTTGCCTATTCTAAACAAAGAGTGTATGTTCTGCGAGGATGTGTTCAAATCCCCATTGTTTTCACAGGTTTGGATACAAATAAGACAATTTAGACAAACTCTTTATTCAAAGGTCATCAACAATACCATAGCCCACTAGTATCGATACTCCGTCAGCTCAAACAGTCGTGTCACCCCTAGGGGGCGCTCGTTTTTTTGCCTTTTGCCAGAAATCAACCCAAAGTGAGTTGCTTCACAATTGGGTAATTATCTTGGGAGATATATGGTGAGTAATCTTGGGGGTGGATTCTTCCCCACCCTTGCACTATGATATTGAGGATGTTTGGATACTGACTCAGCTCAAGGTTTCTATTGCTGAAGTTCGTAATCAAGCTTCATGTTCATTCTTTAGTGATAAACTCCATCGACAGGCTTCCGAACCTTTAGAACAAAGGATTTACGTATCGTAAAGATACCAGGGGAAGGCTAATCGCTGAGCAAAACCATTGAAAGGACTTTCGTCATCCTCCACTTTTGATTATAGTAGGTTGGAACACTTGGCGATAAAGTCATTTCCCACTTAGGTCGTTCCCCTCTCACCGACCATTTAAATGGTGTTCTAAGAGCAACTCAGGAGTGCAGGCCTGCTAAAGGATGTAAATGCTTGAATTACATAAAGCTTAAGAGTGATTTGGCTTTTTGGTCACCCAATTAAGGGGGGAGCATATACCTTCCGCTTTCAAGACAAGGCACAAAAATGGTTCTTTTTAACCCTTTAATTCAGTGATTTGCTAAAGTCTATTGGTAGATGTTGCTCCAAAAAGGCATAGTGTTCTTTTTAATTTTCAAATCAACGATTTTTTGATCTAAGTAAAGAAATCTGGGTCAACAAAGCAAATTTTTGATATGGTCAACAAAAATAAATTCGAAATGGGAAGGATTTCCCTCTTTTGCTTTATCAAGAATTTGAAAGTGAAGTTCTTTAACTTGTGCAAAAATGAAGTGGATCCTTTTAAACACCAAAGGATGGTGAGGTTCATTTTATACTTTGCAAACGTAAAGTTTGTCTCTATTCTTTTTAAATCCCAAAATAAATTGTTTTTCTCCCTATGAAAGCAATATTTAAGATTTTTTGTTGTTGTTGTTGTTCTTTTTAAATAACCCAAAAGGAAAATGAGTTCATTTTTACCAATAAGGAAAATGAAAAACTTATAATAACTAACTTAGCAAAGTTAGAAACAAGAAAACTAATCAAATGCCTAAAATAGTAAAAAAAAAATCTTCCAATCTAGCAAAACAGATGTTAGTGACCTGCAGTAAAATACCAATTAGCAAAAAGAGTTTTCAAGGTGGACTTCTACAAGTCTAAGTTCTTGTCTCGGTTACAACTATGTTTTTCCTCTGTATCTGCTATGCGCTACAGAATCTCTCCAATGCGCTAATAAAAAAGCCAGATGCGCTACGTTGTTGTATGGATGCGCTGAACTGATGCTTCATAGTGCTGATGCTTATCGAGAATCAACATAAGTGTTATGCTCTAAGGTTACTGCGAAATGCGCTAAGTTTTGGGTCCAACGTGCTAAACAGTACTCTAGATGCACTAATAGACAGCCCGAATGCTCTAAAGGAAGGCACCGACACACAAACTCATCTTTTCCGCGTACCTACAAAGTTAGTCCTGCATCAAAAATGATTTGATAAATGGGGTTATGCCCCATGGTGGGTGCCAAAAATGTGTGTGGGAAAAGTGGTGTGATGAAATGGAAAATACAAATTCAGGACTAGCCCACACACCAATGGGACTCTTGGTGAAAGTTATGGAGTTATATGGAATAACTCAACTTCCCAAGGGATGTTCCATTGTTCTCTATCTCACAAAACCCCTCAAGCCAATGCCTTTGCTCTCAGATCACTGAGCAAAGTGACTTAGGGATGACAATCATGAGAATGAGGGATGTTTGATCAATCTAACATGAATGCAATCCTAAATGTGCATGATATTAACAAATATGAATTAAACTAGAATATATATGATGATAAGATGAAAGGATTAGTAAAATAACTATCCTAACATGATACACTAACTTAATATGATTATTATGATAATGTAAATGCTTCTAAAATGCTAGTTTAGATGATTTCTATTCAACGAGAGACTTAATGCTTTATAAAAATGTGTACATATTAGATGCATGAAACTTGGATGATTAGAAAAATGTCTATAAGTTTGATATTAAAGACTTGGATATGAAAATGGAGGAATGAGGGCTCTATTTATAGGGAAAAATAGGGCAATGAAGGGTCAAGATTGGATAATCTTAACAAGGGCCAGGATTGAAAGTTATCAATCCATGTTTACAATTCTCACCAATGAAATGGTGACAATTGTCAACATAAGACTACTTGAGAGGAGATGTAAGAAGCATTAAATGCATGAGAAGACCTCATGGTTACCATAGGGGGCAAGAGTTAAGGTTAGGTTAAGGTTATCCATTGGACAAAGCTTTTACCCAAAGGATAAACTCTTGCGCAAGGGTTAAAGGCATGACCATGGTCAAAGAAATGAATGCTTGATGAGACCCTTGGGTTAGATGTGGGTTGAGTTAGAGAAAAAGTCTCTAATCATGCAAGAGGGTTGAGTTAACCATTAATGGTTTGGAAGACTTTCAAGGTTAACTTGTTGAAGACATAAAGCCTTTAATGGTTTTCAAAGACTTTGAGGGTTTGAGAAGTGACTTCCCTTTGTTTAGGGATGTGACAATATTTAGTAGATGAGTTAGGCTAATTGGAAGGGATTAGAAGAATCTAGAAGGGGATTTAGATAGGCAAGTGGGAGATGTAGGAGAATGCAAGTGGATGGAAGGTAATTTTGATTAAAATAAATTGCTTTATTTTAACAAAATAGATGCAACTTGCATAAATGCAATTGGGAGATATAAATAAATAAATTAGATTTATTTATTTGCAAAGAACAATTTAATTAAATGTAAATTTAATGAAAAGGGGAGAAAGGGTAATTAATTAAATAAAGTGATTTATTTAATTAAAGGATATGAAAGGCCTAGGTGAATTTAATTAAATAAATTGAATAACTCATTTAATCAAATAGATGAATGTGAATGATTTAATTTAATTTAATTTAATTAAATAGGGGAATGAGAGTAAAATGAATATTAAGTATTCACTTAGGAAAGTGGTCATTTTTATACGTCCACACTTAGAATTACTTAGTGAACTTTATTTTTGCTTTGTAATCTTTAGTATCCTTGCTTTCATGACTCATAGTGAAGGGAACTTTGCTACTTGCTTTCATGGTTCTCCCCTTCTCGATCTTCCCTTTTACTTTGTCAATCGAAGTCGTAAGATCCTAAGTCCACTGGGGGCTTGGCGCATCTTGTCTCCTTGATGTGGTAAAAGTCTTGCAATCTTGTTTCCTTGAACTTTACGAGCAGTATTGGTGTACGCTTATACTCTCGCTAAAGTGGGGGATAAATGTAGTGTCATAAAATTGTGACCCTAGCAATTTTTGATTGCATTAAGGTCCTCACACATGCGAGTTTGAATCCTCTAGCTTGATCGGAGACCAGAGATTGCTCAGTCTTCAGAAAGAGCTTCTTCCTTGGCCTCTGCATCACCTCATACACACTCTACCCTAGAGAAAGGGGTAGGAAAGGGGTGTGGTGCTATTGTCCCCCTTTGGACAAGGGTGTGTCACCCTTGTCCTCCGAGAATAGGGGCATGACGCCCCTTCCCCTATCATTTTTTTTGGCAAGACCCTTCCTAGGGTTGCATTATTGGTTGTGCATCGGGCGGGAAACTCCCCCATATTGGCCCGTGATGAAAATAAAATCCACTCACATGTATTTAAGGGGCATTCATCCTCTCATTTGCAGAGGGTGAAAAGGTTCAATAATTTGAAGTTGGATAAGATTGGAGTGCGCACAAGCGATCAAGCATTCTTTTCCAACATTGAGCATTCTCAAGTCTCCCTTCAAGGCTAGGTGTTGCATTCAAGTCAAGGATTCAACCATTGAAGAGGAGATTGATTTCAACATTCAATTCCACACAAGCATTTCTATCAAAATTTCTACTACAACCTCCCTTGAGGTGATTTACAATTCAGTCTTTCATTTACAGCTACTTGCAAGTACTTTCTTTCATTACTTGGTTGATTCCAAAACTAGGGTTTGACCTAAAGGAAAACCCCCAATCCCAACCCATTTTCCTCTCTTTTATGTGTATAGGCTGAAGGTGTGCAACTGTACTTTCAGATTCAAGCTTCATTTGTAGAGGCGCAAAAACCCTTTTCATTTCGCGGATTTTTTGGAGGACCGTGTAGATTCCCACCACGGTCTGGGCAACTTTTCCTTAAATTCGCAAGGCGACTTCATCTCGACATATTACTACCAAATATAGGTGCACAACTTCATCCCATATTCCGATCTCAAGTTATAATCAATTCTTTGTCACTTTTGCACTACATAATTCAATCAATTCCTTTCCATTTCAAACAAAGAAGAGGGGGTCAACTTAACATTCCCTATTCATTTAGAATTCAATCTACCATCTTCATGTGGAGAGATTGAATCTAATGAATTATCCTCTCATATTTCTAATGTAACATGGTGAAAAATGTTTGAAGCATAATCAATAGTGAAACTATCATCTCTCTTTGAGGGAAAGGCTAGTTTTCCTCTTGATCTATCATTCACCATTTTTCCACCATTACATTATTTAAATTCTCCCTTTCCTAAATTAAATAAATATTTTATTTATTTAATTGATCCCACTTCCTTTATTAATTAAATAAATATTTATTTAATTAATTAATTCATTAGCCTTTTCCACCCATGACACATGTCATTCATCTCTTAATTCTTCTCTTACCTACCCCCTTTATCATTTACTTATTTTCTCTACCTACCCTTTAATCCTAGCCGACCATTTATCTTTACACCTCTTAATCTTGTCTCTCCATTTCCTATAGTGTTCTCTATATAAGAGGATGCCCTCTTCCTTTGCAACCCTAATCAATGCATCTAAACACTCATATGCAATCAAGCCTTCTTGCGATCTATCTAGCAACCACAATTCATTCTTTGTTGAGCTCTTGTGCACACATAAAATCTGAGAGCAAATATATCAAACAAGATCAATGGAGATAGGAGATAATGGAGATTGAAATCCTACTTGACATGTGAATGGTAATATTGCTTTATTTTGTTGATTTGCATGATCTTAGGTACCTCTATTGGTATTGGTGAATGTTTCATTGTATAACCTAGATTGTTTGTGGTTGGATCTTTATGGTTTTACAATAGTTTATCATCACTTTTCACTATATACAAGATTCACTCAAATCTATTTTCTAATCTTCGTGCTAATTTTTCCAGCTATTTCTTCTACTTGTCTTGTGTTTCATCATTCTAATATTACCCTTATTGAGACTTCAACCTAATCCTTCCATCATGCTTTATGCTTCTCTTTTTCCTAGGTATCATATATTCTTGTTTTGCCCTATTTAATTGTGTAGGTCTACATCTATATCTATGCTTATTTTGAGGTTCCCAGGTTCTTATTTTAGTCACCCCACCCCCATCCAAAATTTAGTTTTGGAATTGGAAATGATCATATGCAATTTTCTGTAATTAGCCGATTCTCTAGAATTATAATTAGAAATGATAATTTCTGATTCTCTGTAAATTGTCTATTCTCTTGAATTAGAATTGGAAATGTCATCATTTGTGATTTTTAACTACATTGATAATTACCTCTCTCTCTCTCTCTCTCTCTCTCTCTCTCTCTCTCTCTCTCTCTCTCTCTCTCTCTCTCTCTCTCTCTCTCTCTCTCTCTCGCGCTCTCTCTCTCTCGCTCTCTCTTTATATATGTATGCATGTATGTATGTATGTATATGTATATGTATATGTATGTTTATGTATATGTATATGTATATTGTAGTTACATAAATCTGTGCATTTAATTAAATGAATATTTAGTATTTATTTGATTATTTAACCATCAATCAATAATTAATTAAATTAATATTTAATTAATTCATCTTAACCCTCTTCTCCTATTAATTAAATAAATTATTCAATTTATTTAATTTAATTCACTTAACCAAATTCAGACCATTAATTAAATAAATAAATTATATTTGTTTAATTAAATCTTCTCTCACATTTAAATAAATTAATATTTATTTAAATCCCATCTCTCACATTTAAATAAATTAACATTTATTTAAATCACCTTTATCCTCCACCCGCTTGCATTTTCCTACAAATGCAAGTTGCACAATTATTTTAAATAAATAAATTTAAATAATCCTATTTATCCTCACCCACTTGAAACCTTTAATGGTTTCCCTTAAAGTCTTGAAACTTAATGGCTTCTTCTAGAGTCTTCTCAAGCCTTTAATGGTTTCCCTTAAAGTCTTCAAACTTAATGGCTTCCTTCTATAGTCTTCTTAAACCTTTAATGGTTTCCCTTAAAGTCTTCAAACTTAATGTCTTCTTTCTAGAATTTTCTTAAGCCTTTAATGGTTTCCCTCAAAGTCTTCAAGCATTTAATGCTCTATCTTCATTTTTCTCATATAAATAAATTAAGATTTATTTAAATAAAATCCAAAATTCACATTCACATTTAAATAAATTAATATTTATTTAAATATCTATCCAAATGTAAATTACACCATTTAATTGAAATAAATGATTTTATTTTAATTTAAAATCCCAAAATTCCTCCCACTTGCATTCTCCTACAAAATCCACTTGCATGCCTAAATCCCTTCTAGATTCTTCTAACTCCTTCTAATTAGCCTAATCCTATCCTAATCATTGTCACATTCCTAAATAAAAGGAAGTCACTTCTCAAAAACCTCTAAAGTCTTCAATAACCATTAAAGGCTTTATGTCTTCAAATGGTTAACCTCTAAAGTCTTCCAAACCATTAAAGGCTCTTACATAGCCATTTATGGTTAACTCACCTTTTACCTTTGGTTAGAGACTTTCCTCTAACTTAACCATCCTTTTGACTCATGGGTCTCTTCAAAGCATTTATTTCTTTGACTAAGGTAACCATTTAACCCTTGCACATTCATTTATCCCTTGGATAAAAGGAATATCCATTAACCTAACCCTAACCCACCCCCTAGGATAACCATCATGTCCCCTCAAGCATTTAATGCTCCTTATCTCTCCTCTCAAGCCTCCTCATGGTGACACTTGTTAACATGGGATTGGGTTGAAAGTCTCACATGGATTGAATATCTTTCAATCCTAACCCTTGTTAAGATTTCTTAATCTTAACCCTTCATTTCCCCATTTCTTCTATAAATATAACCCTTCTCCTCAAGCAAAGAAGGAAGCATTAGAGTATTGTTGTTATACTGGTATTAGCATAGAGATTTTTCATAGCATCACTATCTACACTTGCATAGCATTTGTTTATCATATTCAACCATCTTGAATCTCCATATGGCATCCATGACTAGTGCTAAAAGCTGAGAGCTACACTCATGTGGAACTTGGAGAGGAGAGGAACAAGGGAGGAGCAACTATGAGCATCTTGATTATCATTTGGAGGAGTATAGTTTATCTATTCTATGTTTGTATGCTTTCTATTTCATGCTTAATATCTCTCTTGATATGCTTGTTTAGGATAATCTTTTATTGCTAACACTAATGTTTGTTTCTTGCGTTCTTGTGTGTGTTGCCATCAAACAGTTTTTCTAATCTTTTTTGCAGAGCATCATATATATATATATGTATATATGTATGTGTGTGTGTGTGTGTGTGTGTGTGTGTGTGTGTGTGTGTGTGTGTGTGTGTGTGTGTGTGTGTGTGTGTCTATATATATATATATATACACACACACACACACACTTAAATTTGGTTGATTAATTTAATCAGATCAAATCTCCCAAGTCTCATGTATTAGTTGAATAATCTATGTTATTCAATTAAATCCCTTTTGCCTAAATTAATAAAATGAAGCCATGCCCCATTAGCTGATTAATTAATCAATCTATTAATTAATTAATCTCCCCTTTCCAATCCCTTTAATTAATTAATTAACCACTTTCCAATCCCTTTGATTAATTAATTCAATTAATTAATTCCCCCCTTTTTCCATCCCCTTATTTGAATTAATTAAATTCAAATATTTCTTTATGATCACATTTCTCCTAACTTCTAACTACCTAGCCTAACCCCCATCTAACCTTACCCCTATCCTTACCCTTGGGTTCTGACCAACCCTATCCTTTCTAACCAGCCTTATCCTATCAAACCAGCCTTATCCTAGAACCTCCCTTCTAACCTCCTCACACATGTGTGCACATTCCCTATTTTCCAAATATTAGAAAATATTCTATTTTTGGGTGGTTATTCCCCAAAAAGACACATGTCCTTGAGGACACGTCATTCCTTCCCAAGACGTGTCCCTCCCTTGGGACACTTGTTTCTTTCCTTTTTGAGGACAAGTGTGGAATCTTCTTCCACATGGCTTCCTTTGGACAAGTGTTGCATTTTGAGAACCCCGCTCCTTCCCCCCATTTCCTATTTAAACCCCCTCTTTTTCATAGAAAATCATCCACTTTCATATAATCATATTGTCATAATGCCAAAATGATCTACTTTCACTCAATCGGATCGTTACTTTGCTGAAATCACTACTCAACTTACACTTCATTTTTTATCATCTATCATCCATCATCATTTGCATCAACATCATGGAGCAATATCGAGCATCCAAAGATGTCATTGAGTGCACATAAAATCGAGGAATAATCAAATCAAAGTGGTCATTTTGGTTTGCACTTGTGTTATCATTTCATACTTGTTTTGATTTTATCATTCTAATCTTGAGGTGTATGATGTATTGTGTTTGCTTGGTTATTTAGCTTGTCTTTTAACCCTTTGTATTCACACGCACATTTTTCATCGCACATTTTCTAGCACCCCTGCTGCTTCATGGGTCATTTCTCACGTTTATTGTTGTTTGAGTGTGTTTTTCAAAGATTTTGAGTGCTTACAGGCAAAAACACGAGAATACACGTGGATTTCCATCTTGACGGAGGTCTATTTCATCAATTTCGACATTTTCAGAAATGGTGGGTTCACTTCTAGAAATAGCGGGTTCGCCACCTGAAGCAGTGGGTTCACATTCCTGCAATCATACGGAAGGTGAAATTCTTAATTTTTCTCTCAGGTTTTTCTGTAAATGTTTTTTTGGTTTTTAATGAGTTAGCGGGTTCATGGGTATAAATAGCTATAATGATGCATGAAGTAGCAGGAATAAACTGAGTTATTTTTACTGGTTGTTGTTTATGCTTTTTCCTACATTTTGAAACTCTACATAATTCTATTTTAGCGGGTTTGAACTATGAAATGGCGGGTTCGTAGTCTGAAGATTTTACTTTTTTAAATTTGAATTTTCATGTGAAGTGGTGGGTTTGTCATTAGAAACAATGGGTTTGCACCATGAAGTAGCGGGTTTGCATCCTAGAATAGCAGGTTTGCATGTTGTAATCATGAAGTGGCGGGTTTGTACTGTGCCTTAGCGGGTTTGTGGTTTAGAGAATTTACTGTACTTTTCCAGAATGTTATTTGATCTAATTTGGACTAATTTGCTAACTGTTTGTGTTTTGATGTGATTTCACTAACGTTTGTGCAACAAACCGAGCGTGTAAAAGACCCCAAATTCACAAACATTAACACTTTCCATGCAGGATCACTAAAGAGGGGTTTCATTGAAACAAATTTTTTTTCCTTTATCACTTTCATTTTGCATGTGTGTCTTATGTTAATTAGGCACACTTCAATTTCATAAAGGAAATGAACCCCATGTCTTTTATGATTGGCACACTTGTGCATGTGTAGAGTGGTCCTACTGCTAACACACAGTATCCTCTCCCTTAGATTTCACAGTCCTATGTGCGAGAGAAAAGTTTTAGCAATGCTCGATATTTTTTTTTAGGTAAGAGGGCCTATCCCCCCAAGTAGCCCATAAGGTCAGGTGAGGGAAGAACTACTCAAGTGGTGCTTTCTTTTGATCCGCTATATAAATATTCATGATTTTAGCGAAAGTTATAAATGAACAGGTGTTGATGTGTTATACCGATGGTTTCTCTCAGTATCGCCATGTAAATACCTTTGTGATCTTGACAAAAGTCAAAATCCCCTTGTGCTTGTGTGATAAATGTGTAAAAACTTATGTTCTACAGGCTGGGATATCTCATAAATGAGCTAGCCACTACATGTATAACCACCTAATTACCCCGAAAGTTCCTCCACTACGAACCAAATTATTTTAGCAACCCAAATCCTTCTATTTTTTGACTCAAGCATTGTGATATGTGCATGTCAAAGACACCCCTCATGTACACCTCAACTTGAGATAGAGATTCCTTGGGAGGTGATTACCCTTGGAATTTGAATCTTGGTATTCCTGAGAAGTGTGTACCGAGGGTGGAGCCAATGCTACCAAGTTTCTATATATCCGATTGGATGTGGGATTTTGGGTTAGAGGATTCAACAAGTATTGTCCTTTGACTATCCTAGGAAGTGCATGATTTTTTATTGCATTCTACCATTCATATGTGTTTGATGTGTTTGTGTCACAATGATATTTTATCAAAATCAGTATTAGTCATCAAACACATCACATTTCACACAGCCCTAGTTGTTGTTGTTGTCCAACAGCGGGTTCGCTTCTTGGTACAGCAGGAATGCCTCTGTTTTAATCTAGATGGGCATACTTAGCATAGTCACTATCTTTCATACTCTCGTGGGTTTTCTTTGAAAACTCACAGGTTTTCTCCTTACTCACTCCTTACTCTGGTGGGTTCACTATCGGTTTTGCTAGTCCTCTCAGTCTTTTGATACTCTAGCGAGTTCGCACCTAGGTCTAGTAGGTGTGTACCCTAATCTAGTGGGTTTGCTGTCAGTTTTGTCGGTTATCTCAATCTTTGATACTCTAGCGAGTTTGCATCTAGGTATAGCGGGTTTGCACCATTATCCAGTGGGTTCATTGTCAATCTCACTTATCAATTTAGTATTTTATGCTATAGCGGGTTTGAACCTACTTCTAGCGGGTTTGATCTTTACTCTAATGGGTTTGATGTCATTATCTTCTGTCATTTCAGTCTTTGATGCTATAGTGGGTTTGCACCTAGGTCTAGAAAGTTTGATCCTTACTTTGGTAGGTTTTCCTCTTCCTTCAACGGGTTTGATCCTTATTGTCTTGTTATGCTGCCAAAATTTTTCTAGCGGGTTTGCTTCATAGTTTGGCGGGTTTGCCTTTATTCCCAAGGTCTCAACTTGCATGTTCATCTTTATCATCTTAGTTGCTAGTCATCTCTTTGGTCGTTATTGCAAATATAATGTCATTACAATCATCTATCGAGTGCATGGTTTATCTCATTACGTTCGATCATCCAAGTCCCTAATCAGATCTTGGTCATCCTTTCAATCTTGCATCATCACTATCGTCCATCATCATCTCTTGTTTCCCAATTTTCATCATCATTGCCTTCTTCCTAAGTCAGAGATTGAACACAAAACGTCCAAAATCAAACATCAAACCTCATCCTGATTTCAACTTCCTCGGAGTCCATCCCCATTCTAGTTTGAGCTTGTCATTCATCCTATTTTGGGCTTTAGTTTGTCATTCTTTTTCATCTTTCATCTCTCCAACTCATCAACTAATCATCATGTGACAATCTTATTATGATGAGTTTGGCTATCCTTCATTTTCTTCCACTTCATCCCATTTTGATGATGATGAGAGTATGGTTGATCAAGATGAATATGAGATTGAAAATATTGATGCCCTCATCCTTAGCAATCTTGCACCAAGTGTTAGATACCAAAATCCAAATTTTCATCATAGCCACTCTACCATTCCTCCATGCACATCCACTCATAATCCTCATTGCACCTTTGACAAGGTAAATCCATCATGTCTTCCACCCACAACTCCTTCATATCTCACATCCACATATCTCTCATATGCAAAATTAATACCTCCATCTTCTCCCATGGTTCTATCTCAACCTCCATATTCTCCCATGGTCCTATCTCAACCTTCATCTTTTCCTTGTAACGCTACCACTTACATCCCTAATCAAAATCCACCATCTCATTATCCCCAAATCTGTTACAGGATCCCTAATCCTAATCCTCAATCTTATCCTAATCTGCCATCATTTGTCACACAAGCTACGACTGGGGGCATGAGTTACATAATGCCATTATCATTTGTGCCCTCACCCATCCAATTAGTGTCACAAGTCGTTAGTGCCTCCCAATATCAGCCTCAAGTGGCATCACAACCTTTTGTTTCACAACCACGATTTAGTTATCTATAGGCACCATCTTCGTCCATCATTGTGGTGAACATTCATGAACAAGCATGTGGCACCAACCACAATCCTTCATCCTATCTCAACCCACCATCCACTTCATCCTACTGCAATCCTCCACCATCCACTCCATCCTACCTTAGTCTACCTTTCTCCACCCCATCTTATCTCAATCCACTAGCTTCATTTCCAACTCCCACACCTTTCATTCCTCTCCCACCTCTTAAAACCATCGAAAACCTCCCAGCCATTGAGATCATTCAACCACAATCCCCATCACCTACTCCTACTATCTTTCACACTCCATCCAATGAATCCTCCATCTATCCCAATGGAAGAACCTCTCATCCTTCCATCTAGTCAACCTACCCTAGTCGATGAAACTCCCATATTTCCATCTACTCCATCAATCCCAATTGAAGAACCTCTCATCCTTCCATCCACTCCCCCAGTCATTGAACCTTCCCTCATTCCATACATTCCATCTAAAGAGTCTACCCACTCATCCCTCATCACACCATCCACACCAATCCCATCATGCCAAGATATTGTTCTAGAGAATGTTGAAAGAATTATTGATCCAAATAAAGCTCCAACCATTCTGCCTCCTCCATCTCAAGATCCCTTATCATCTCCTCTTCCAAATCAAGATCTACCATTCCATCTCCTCCATCTCAAGATCCCTTATCATCCCCTCTTCCAAGTCAAGATCCTTCCATCCCATATGCTCCACCTCTTGATCCTCCACTTTCTCCTATCCAAACCATTCGTGCACCATCGCTCTATCCCCTAGGGGTTCACTTACATTCATCCACAATGGTTCCCTTGCAACAGAAGAAAATATTATATACACCACCCATTCTCCCTTGTCTAATAATGGTCTCACATCTTGTTACCTAGAGAACAAGTATCCTGCTTTAGATAAAATGCTAAAAAAATGAACTATCAAGGAAAAGGCTTGGGCCTACATGAGCAAGGTACTTTGGAGCCCATCTATGTCAAAGAACATCCAAGATCCCATGGTCTTGGTTACATATCCCAAGGTACTTCATCCAAAAATGCTGGTACAACTAATGCAAAATCCAAGTGTGTTTCCAAACCTACCATCACATCGTCCCATCATTCCTCCAAACCATTTATCGCCACCCCCCCTCCTCCATCATATAAATCCAAAAAAACCATCCATCTTCCTCCTTTGTCCTTTAAGTCCATTGTGGATCCCTATATCCCAAAGTCCACCATCACATATCCCCCACATGCTAAATTCATTTTGGGCCCTTATATCCCAAAACCCCATTTTCCATCTTATCCCACTCATCCCCCCATCCACAAATCCAATATATCCATTACATATTATAAGCCTCCTTCTCCTTTCATTCCCAATCAAGATCAACAAAGGCACATATTCCCACATTCCATCCAACATCCTACATCCATTACTTCACCCACATTCCCTCCATCTCCTACACCTTCACATACTCCTTCCAATGCTACTAGCAGTAATTTGGATGCCAAGTAAAAAATGCATAAAGCTACACACTCCACAACAATCTAAAGATGACCATGTCCACTCAAAGAGACATGCTCGAACAAGGCAAAATCTGATACAAAAATGCAATGAATCCCGAAGTCCACAAAGGAACACTAAACAAAAAACAAAAACAATATGAATCCCAAAGTAAAAAGAAGTAGTGCATCTAAAAGAAAAATTCCTAATGGAATCTAAAGTTTCTAGTCCACAAGCTAAACATCCCCACCCTCCATCTCCTAAGTCTATTTTGGGTCCCTATGTCCCAAATATCCCTATCATAATTCTTCGATCATATCCACGTGCTACATCCATATCCCCTCCACTCATCCCACATCCCTCACAAAATGTGCCAATGTTGGTCCTGCCAACATCCCCACATCACACTCGCTTTCCCTCATTCCATCCGAGCAATTTCCACTCCCATATCCCTTACACCACATACATTACCCATCTAATCCAAGCCTTTGCGTAATTGCTCTCATTCCTAATAAAGTTGTACCAACATCTAGTGATCACTTCAAATGGGCTCCTAATACCCTGATATGAAACTTGATGCTTTAGTCCTCCATCCATCTCACTTATCACCTATCTTCCAAATCCATTTATCCTCATCCATTTCCATCCATAAAATTTCCTCCCAAAAATTGAAAATAGCAAAAAGTTAAAAAAATCAGAAAACTCCAAAGAAAAATAAAAAAATAAAAAAATCGTCCAATGGTGAAAACTTGGGAAACAGGCACCTTGGATAAGAACCATGATGAAAACCTGGCAAATAGGTGTCATGCGTAATTCCCCTCATCCTTTTGCTCTCCACACTTGGTAGCAAGTTCTTCTAGCCGTCTCCCCATTTCCTCCTCCATATCCATCTACCTACCATACCCATTATATCCACTCCATTTTACTTCCTTCGTTCTTCTTTGGATCTTGATAAAAATAAAAGGCCACCATGTATAGATTCTTTGGACATCTCTTGGCCTCCATTTCACTATCACACTTTTCCTCCATTTGCCTATCTATCCACCCATCCTTCCTCCATTCCATGTAATCCTTTCACATACCTTCATAGTCGGTATCCACCCATCACCCTATCTTCCATCCACTTCCCTCAACTTCCTATCCTCTTGTTAGTCATCTTATCATATCCATCCATTCACCAATCCATATCTCCCAGTTCCTCCATCACTTCATCCATAACCTGATCCATCCACCTATCCTTATCTCCCAATTCCTCCATCGCTTCATCCATAACCCGATCCATCTACCTATCCTTACCTCCCCATCCCTCCATCCCTTCATCCATAATTGGTTCCTCTCCAAATCCTCTCTTACCTCTATCCATACATCCCTCATCCTTTCACCTCCTATCCACATCCACAATGCGTCCATCTCTAAATCCTTTTCATCCCTCCTCTCATATCATTCCATTGCCTCTTCCATCCCTTGTCATTGGTATCTAGCTCTAGGCTACCTCCATGCAATCCAATGCCTTCCATCCAATCAATCCATTTGCTCCTTGCAATCCACCATTGTATTTCAATCCTACCCATATCCTTAAACTATCCAAGGTCAAGCACCAATCGAATCATCCAATCGCATCCTTGGTCTTGTTCCCAACCTTGTTGCAAGCCTTGATCGCAATCTAATAATTCATCACTAGGATGCATCCTTCCCAATCATTATCAATCTTTCATTGATTTTCCTCTTGACTAGCTCAACATCATGTTTGTCCCTGGGTCTTCAGGTCCATCATCCATCTATCTTGTACATCTTGTATATAGGTATCGATGTACATATTGTACGTTTCAATCTCGTCCTTCAAGATCATATCCTATTAGCTGGTTCTTCAACAATCATTTTTGAGCATCTTTGTCATCATGATCCTATCAAATCCCTTTTGTCATCCCATCATCATCAATCTTTTATCCAATCATCAGTCCACCAAGGATGTGTCCTTCCTCAAGTCAGACACCATCAATCCTCATCCAATCAATCATCTTTTGACAAAAGATATCCGAGACACTCGTGTTGGCTTTGATTCCTTTTTATCTTTGTTTATATTTTAAGCTCCTTTGGTCCTATTTGCCCTTGGTCGCCATGATCCTTTATATCATGGTGCACTAGGAATAACATGACTTAGGATGTGATCTTGTTTCTTTTGGATGTGTCCCTTATTGTGCCCTCATGAGGTCTTTGTTATCTCATGTTACATTGGGGCATATCTTCTTCTTGTGGTCATTCTAGCACCATAACTTGCAAGGTCTTTGTGACTCTGTGTGGTGCTAGGTCGACTTGCATGTTTTTTTATATGTGTCAATCCATGCATTGGCTGTGAAATTCCACTTGGTTCCATCTACCCTAGTGACTCACATACAATGCTAAATCAAAATACGTGCTCTCTATATGGCGTTCGGTTCCACGGGTGGTCGTGCTCCATGATGTCTCCATCTTCATCTCCATTGCATTTGCATCTTCACTCCTCTTTCCCCTCTTATTTCTATCTTCCATTCTCATTTGCTAGGGCAATGTTTCTTTCGAGATGCTGCCCAAACCCTTTTTCCCTGTGCACCCTCTCGAGGGGCTATCCCTAACCATTCCTTTGTCCTCCTAGGGAATTTTCTTGCTCCACTTTTTTTCTTCCCTCGCAAGTGTCTTACTGTCTTTGCATTGACACTATTATAGTGCAACCACAAAGAGGGGCAAAATGTAAACACTTAAAATTTGGTTGATTAATTTAATTAGATCAAATCTCCTAAGTGTTGACGAGCGTTTTGACACACCCACCAACAGTCAGGTAGTTTATGCAAACACTCACCACCTCTCTTGAAAAGTAATGGGTTCGAAAGAACTCACTACCCCAAGGTCTCTGTAGTCGGGTCTCAACGGTGATGGATAACTCAATGGTTGGTGTGGTTATACCTATAAAGGGGCTTGCTGGTTGGAACTAAATCTCGCTGATTTATGAACAATTGTACTTCCTTTTTTTTTTGTATTTTATGATTTAAGACTCTCTGGGGAAATAAAATGCGAAGCATAAGGGAAACAAGAAAATAACAATGAAAAATCAATACAATGACAACTAAATAAACTATTCAATTAGTTCCTTGCAATTTGAGCAATTATCAAATATTATCCAAGTTAGCATTCAACAACGGACTTCCATAAAACCTGCAAAAATCATCAATTTCATAAATTTGTGGACATAGAATCATCAACAATATGGCCTATCATAGTAATTCCCATACACCACTGACGTGCGCAATATGGTTCATATCATAATAGACAAAAAGATTACCATGTTACTAACTCAAAATAATAGACGTTACCAATTACACAGAACAATTTGGTAGAATATAGATGTAAATCAGGCATTTTACAAGCTGCTTTTCATATTAATCTCCATGAATGTATAGCAAAAATAACTCAAACTTCTTAACAATCTGCAAAAATCTCTAAAATCTCTAAGTGGGCCACAAATCATCAATTTGGGGACCCTTACAAATGAATTCAACTTCTCAATTTATAGAAGTTTTTCACCCTATTGTTTAGGAAATAATTCTACCCTAAATTAAGAACTAAAAATTAGGAGTTGCAGTTAACTTGCAAGTTTCTGCCTGGACACTCCACTTAACAACTACAAAACGGACGCTGCATGAGCACTACGAAGACTATGCTAGGTGAGCCACGTTTTCATAACCATGCAGGATTTTCAAAATTGGAACTTTGAGTAAGAAGAGCAGTTTAAAAATCAAGAAAAAGCTTTGCTATCTTTAGCAATTGTGTGCCTAGCTTTTTTTTTCATTTCTCAGTAAATGCCTTATAATTTTCAATTATGCATGCAATTGCTTGAATTGGTAGATTAGCTACATGCTTAATTCTAAATTTATACTTCTTCAAAGTCTCCTTTGCATGTAATCCTTGTTCCTCTAATTCCTTTACCGTATCCGCCACCCCCTGACACTGAGTAATCAGCTGTGTGTATCTATCCATAAGGGCAACGTCGAACTGGGCAGCAGGTCCTAAATTTTGTGCCTCATATGCATCCCATTGATTCAAAATTTGTTGCTGGTCCATTATTCCGATATCTACCATTCCGAGGCCAAAAGGCCCTAGTATATTCATTACAAAATCTTCATATGACAAAATCTCTCTGAGAAGAGGGTCCCAAATATTAGTCATCTCCTTGACAAATTGTTGATACATCTCTACCTTCATCTCCAAAATGTAAATATAGGACTGTAAATTCTCACAACTATCTCCTCCTAAGAGATCTTCTTTTATTATTAGCTCCTCTCCTAACCATAGCATCTTCTTCAAAATTCGGAGCTGTTTATTAAAGGTGTTTTCCTTCCGTTCCCAGTGTGTGGAACAGGTTGCCAAATCTCCACTTGCCTGCACCGCTTTACGGTATATTTCCATCGTGTCCTATAAAAACAACCTAATTTTGGCAGCATTCATTTGAGTCCAAGACTTAGCGCCCGCAGCTACTTGTCTCACCTCTAATAGTGCCTTTACATCTCCTTCTGGCAAGGATGAGGTTGAAGGCAGGTCATCTGTCCTACAGGAGTCCAAAGGTTTGCACATTTCTACCAAGAGATGTTTATACTGCCCAAGCTATGCATTAAGTTCTACATTTGAACTATGCTCCTTTTCCACATGCCCTCTGACAACGCTTGTGGCTAGCTCCAAGGTATCTAACTCTCCCCACTTGGTCTGCTTACCTAGGTTTACCTGCGATAATTGATATTTCGGAGAAGCTTGTCCTTCGGCCTGCGATGGAATCGCCACATCTGCAATCACTTCACTGGAACTAGTTTTCGACAGGTGGTGAACCGTCTTCAACTTCTTAATCTTTGGTGGTTCCTCGGTGATTGCTTGTTGTAGAGTAACCTTGGGAAGCTCTGCTTTTCTCTTTTTCTTCTCAAAGGTAAACTCTAACCATTCTGGTATATCCTCAGCTTTATCACCTTGATGTGATACAATCTCAACAGTTATTACATGCACCTCTGCATGCTCCTCTACTTGCTCCTCTGCTTTAGCTCCCGTTTGGCAAGGAGCCTGGAATGATGAAATTTGGCGGGCTAAGTTAGCTTGGAGAGCTTGTTGTTTGTGTAACTCTCCTAGCTTACCACTAACTTCCTCATTGAATGCCATTTCTTCATTCCCTAGGTCCGTCTCTGTTTGCCCAACTTTTATATCCTTAAGCAAGTCTTCTTGGTCTTGAGGAGTTAGAATCAACCTTTCATTCAGGATATCCTCTGCTTCAGCTCCTTCTTGCTCACTACCTAGAGGCTGTTGTTGGTCAAGATCCTCTTCCTCCTGGTCAGAGTTAGACTCGACGTTTCTAATTTTCACTTTTTCAGTAGTGGATGTAAAAGCTTGCACTCTGGGCTGCCCTGTGGATACATTAACAAATGGTGGTGCGGGAGCAGCGGTGCCTGAAGGACTTGTTGTACCTATGGAGGGTGGCTGAGTAGGTACCTCCTTGGTGGCTTCTAGGTTCTCTTCTTGTTCTTTAGTTTCTTCTCCTCCAATGTGGCCTATAGCAGTCCTTGGTGGGAGAACTCTAGCAAGTGGAACGATGCCTAGCCCATCGGTCACCCCTAGGTCTGCTGCCTTCTTTAGTAGTTCAGACTCCTTAATCTTTTCTTGGAGTTTCTTTAGCAAGTCCTAAGTGCTTTCCAGATGCTTGTCTTCCTCACCTGGGTCAGTGGATGTATTCTATCTTGAAGCTGACCTCGTTTTTCGAGCATACTCTTTATGGCGTCTTGACTACGACACCCCTGAGGTGGATTCTTTTTGTTTTGTTTTTGATGCACTGGGTCTGACCCTCTGGCTTAACCATTGCTTGGTCCTTCTAATGACTACTTGGGAGACCTTCTCCATATTTGTATCTTTGCTTGCAGCCATTTCACTGGGGAGAGGGGCCTCTTGTCTATCCCCGATTCTTTATAAATTGGATCGAGTAACTCTCCATCATCCCTTAGGTCTTTAGGGAGGTTAGTCTCCATACCAAAGTCTTTAACCTGCAGCACAGACAACCTGTTGTAATTCTTCTCCCTCACTTCAAAACTGTCCTGCAAGTTGGCCCAAAAGTCTTCCAAGCTAGGCCTATGCCCCTCATATGCCTTAGGCATAGCTTAAGTTTCCCATAGGGATCATAAAATTCCCTAATATGATTATATTCTTTCAAGTTCAAATCTTGAAGCTCTTGCTCGACCAATTTTGCCACTTGTATTTTAGAACAAGCGAAGTACCCAATGGACACTGAGAAGTCAATACCTGTTTTATGTTTAGAAGATAGCAGTGATTGGAGACCAAGAAGTTGTCTCACATGTTCTAGCAGGATTACCCTATCATTGGAATAACGAGGCAGCAGCATTGGATTCCCTGTGAATCCACTGACTCTAATGTAAGTGGAACGTGGGTTTTGGATGAACCAACACGCCCACTCCTGGATGATAGCCATGGCTTCTGGGCTTATCCGATATCCTGCGTCTCCAGTCAACTTAATGATTATAGGGAAGATGAAAGCATCATTAACCCTCTTAAAGTGTGTCTTTGTATTTGTTAGAGTGAGCTTGGAATAATATTCCCATATCTTCTTCTGCCCCTCCTTCTCTCCTAGCTGCCCTTCTACCTGTAGGCCTGGAAACTTTCCGGCTCTAGCAGCTACCCAAATGACATAGGATGTGAAAAATAATTTCTGGGTGTGCTGCACCTCCTTCATCTACTTACAAATGTTATCCGAAAGGATTTGCGACCAATCAAAGTATTGCTTTCCTATCAATATGGTACTCATAAATTGGAACATCCAAGGGTGGAAATGCTTGCAGTCAGGCTTGCCGAAGGCCCTACTGAGCATGATGATCAAGTCCCTCTAAGGTTCTTTGAAGTCTGCCCTCAGGATCTCTGTAGCCTTGAGCCCTGTTTTCCTCTCCTCTTCCAACCAGTTGGTATTCATTTGTCTTTTGCTAGCTGACACCTTCTCGTTCCATGTTTTCAAGGCCTCTTCTTCTATTAATAAGAATGCCTCTTCCCTAGTCGCGATTCCGAAGACGAACCCTAGCATATCCGGTGACAAGTCAATAACAGTTTTTCCATGTGCATCCATACACTTTCTTGTCTCTAGATTGTAGAATGGAGCGATGGTCATTATAAACTCAGGTGCTTGAAGGGACCGCGGGAATATAGTAGCTTCTACAAGACCCGACCTCTTTATTCTTCGGTGGAGAGCATCTAAGTTAGGTTTATCTAATTGGGTTTGAATATCCCCAATCTCTATGTGTCTCACTTCGGTGTCCGTGACCCATCTAATTTGATCGTCTAGCTTCGAAACATGAACCTATCCTTGATATTGGTACTTCATGGTGGCTAGAAGTCTATCAATTTATTTACCTCTCTTGTTGGTGGATGAGTCCATCTAACCACTGTAACCTATAGGCAAAGCACAAATTTTAGTGGTCAATATTAAACATAATTCTTGATACATTTCGGGACTTCGGGGTCCCGGGGTAAGCAAAAAGGAAAAGGGCTCGGAATGCCAGGGTTCCGGGCTCCAGATTTGGGACGATCCAGAACTCCGGGGATCTGGGGTGGGATGGAAGGCAAAACCTAGAACTCCAGGGATCTGTGGTTCCGGGGTGGGATGGAACAAGAAACCCGGAACTTCAGGGATCCGGGGTTCCGGGGTGGAGTGCAACATGAAACCGAGAACTCCGGGGTGGATTGCAACATGAAACCCGGAACTCTGGGGATTCGGGGTTCCGGGGTGGATTGCAACATGAAACCTGGAACTCTGGGGATTCGGGGTTCCGGGGTGGATTGCAACATGAAACCCGAAACTCCAGGGATCCGGGGTTCTAGGGTGGATTGCTAGGGCACGCCCATAAACAACACAAACCAAAAAGAACAAAAAGGACAAAAACACGAAAAGACACCAAACCAAAAAAAACACAAGGAGAGAAAAATAATTCACCAACCTAGTGAATCGAAAATCAAACAAACACCAAGAAAGAGAGCGCGGGAGTCCAAAGGTTCACAACTTGGAGCTAGGGAGGAGGAACTCTGAATGCACAAATGAACTCAAAAAGTCATTATCTCATATATATAGCCTCCCAAAACCCTTCCATACGAAAACCATAAATACGACCCCGGGACTCCGGGGTTCCGTGGTGGAATGAAGGAAAATCAAAGCCACCTCGGGAATTCGGGACTCCGGAGTTCCGAGGTCAAAAGACCCAAGACCTTGCGACTCTGGAGTTCTGAGGTCGGAACAGCAAGGAACCTCGAGACTCTGGGATTCCGAAGTTCCGAGTTGAAACCCAAAATGAACCTCAAGACCCTGAGACTTTGGAGTTCCGAGGTAAAACCAAAAAGAACCCTCGGGACTTCGGGACTCCAAAGTTCTGAGGTAAAACCAAAAAGAACCTTGGGGCTCCAGGATTCCGGAGTTTCGAGGTAAAAACAAAAGGGACCTTGGGACTCCGGGATTCCAGAGTTCTGAGGTCGACACCAAAAAGAGAAGAAAGAAACTAAAAAAGGGGGCCATATTTTGACTCAAGGAAACCAAATGGGGAAATAGATATGCTAGGCATAACAAATGGCGACCATCTGGGAAAAATGACTATAGGCAATTTAGAATTTCAGAATCTCTGGTTAACCCGATACAAAAGGCTATTATCACTCAAAAGGATGTATAAGAATTTTAAGATGAATAAGTGATTTTAACAAACAACCAAGATGAGAAATAGACATGATCAATTCTTAAGTGTGTGTGTATGATTTATTACTCCATCATTTCAATAATGTAGATAGGTAGAGGAAACTAGGCGCAAGTTACATAGGTGAAATCTTTAATCATATTTCATGCAAGGTTATCCTGGGCATAGCTCTGCTGCCAGCTAGGCATCTATAGCCCCGACAGAGATACCTCTGGCCTCCGTCAAGCAGTGCTCCATTGCCAGCCAGGCGTCCATAGCCCCGGTGGAGGTTACTTGAAACACCCATTTGAGTTTCTTAAGAAGATCATTTATCTTATTATTTCTTTTCTTCTCTCTTTTTTTATAGAGATTTATAGGATATAGAGAATGACTTCTTTCTTCAATAATCTCTTAAGCAACTTCCAAACATTGAAGTTTGATGACTGGGTTGGAAGCCATGGTGGATAACATGAAACTCCTTGACTTCGAATTTTTCACTTGAGACCCAGTTTATCTGTTATCTCACAAAACCTTTCTGATGTATCTTAATGTGACATTAGTGCTGAGTTTATCAAGCTAGCCTTTTCCAAATTGAAAGTCAAAAACTCGTATCATAATTAAACGATTATATACCACTTTGAACAAGTATAGACAAAGGTTTCAAACTCAACCAAATGACAATGAAAATATAAATAGCTGAGAGTCGAAGTCTCTTAGAATTTGGCAAGATGTTATACAAAGGATACCTACTTCCCTTCATAATCTTCAAGAACAAAACATATACCCCGACTCAACAAAGAAAAGAATAAATAAGCAAAGAAAACAAAAACAAAAGGGAAAACACACAACGAGGCCCAACGAAGCACAACCAAAAAGAAAAACAACTAACTACTATATACAATAGGTCAAGCTTTATCAAGGATTTAATCAAAGTAGTTCTTGAGGAACTGACCATTGACGGGCAATGGTACTAGTTCTCCAGTCAATGAGCTCAACCTAAAAGTGTTCTCACCTAGAATTTCAGCTATTTGGTAAGGACCTAACCACAACCTTTCAAACTTGTGATGATCACCTTTCTTTTCCTTGGCCTTGTCCCATAACAAGACTAGGTCAGAGATCCGAAAAGCTTTCACCTTGGCTCTTTTATCAAACCATCGCTTAACAACAACTTGGTGCTTAGCAAAGTGTTGTAGTGTATTAATTCTTTTTTCATCAAGTCTTAACAAGTTTAAGAGGCGAACCTCTACTTGATCCTCAATATCAAGTTCTTGCATTAATTGGAGGACCGATATTTGCAAGTTAATTGGGAAAGCAAGGGTCTGGCCATAGACAAGGTAGTATGGAGAAGTTCCCAGGGCAGCTTTTATTCTTGTTCGATCAACCCACAAGGCATATCTTAATTGATTATGCCAATCCCTAAGATTTTTCTCGAGTAGCTTCTTGATGACATCTAGGATGTTCTTGTTTGTGGATTTAGCTACCCCATTTCCTTGCGGGTAATAGTTGGATGAAAATTTCAATATCACTTCATATTGGTATGACCATTGCATCAACTGTGCGGAAGAAAAAGTAGGACCATTATCACATACCAGAGTGAATGGCATACCAAACCTGGTGACGATATGCTCTTCAATAAATTTCAGGACTACCTCAGCAGTAGCATTGCGGCAGGCTATGGCTTCCATCCACTGGGTACAATAATCTATTGCTGTAAGAATAAACTTATGACCTGCAGATGAATTAGGGTTAATAACTCCTACAAAATCTAGAGCCCATTGAGCAAAAGGTCTTACCTCAAACACTGGTTGGAGAGGCATAGCAAGATTTCTTTCTCTAGAGGCTGCAGTTTGACACGTATGGCAATGTCGGACATGTTCATGAGTATCCTTAAATATGCTAGGCCAATAATATACAGCCTTCAAAATTTGATGTGCAGTGGCATCAGCTGACCCATGACCTGTACCATATTTCCTATGAAATTCCTCAATCATATTGTGAGCTTCTTGGTGATCAAGACACCGAAGGTAAATACCCTCATAATTTTTTCTGTAGAGTGCTGAATCCTTGATCATATAATTAGCACTCTTGAGTCTTAATGCTCATCTTTGCGTAGTTGTCAATCCCTCAAGACACCTATTATTCAATAATACAAATACCAAATCTGTGTACCAAGGGTCTTGAGTGAATGACTTCAATGTATATTGTTGGCACTGGATTTGAGGGATGTCGGTCACCATGGCCTGAGATAATCCTTGGCCTCAGACTAATTTCATTGGATGCATCTCTAAGTCAAATTCTTGTAATATCGCCATCCATTTCCCTCATCATTCTCCAAGTTCAGACTGCATGAGTAGTGACTTTACTGCTTGGTCAGGAACGATCGCATAAATTTTACTCAGGATGTAATGTCTAAACTTCTTTACCCTGCTTACTAATGCAAATGCCTGTTTTTCAAGAGCAGAATATCTGATCTCAGTGCTTTTGAAAGGAGAACTCATAAATGCAATAGGCTTCTCATCTCTTGCTTGCCTCTGCGTCAAAACAACTGCTCCTGAGTGTAGCAAAGCAAAATAATATATGTAAAACGATAGTGTGTAATCGGGGCTAGTTAGTATAGGGGCTTCAGCGATGGATTTCTTGATCTGGGTGAAAGCCTCTTTTTCTTCAGTTGTCCATTCGACCTTAGCATCCTTCTTCATCATTTCATTCAAAGGCTTGACTATTTCTGCAAACCTAGTAATGAATTTTCTCACAAAATTGATCTTTCCGAAGAAAGATCTCATCTCTTTTTTACTACTGAGCATTTGTATTTTTAATAATGCTTCTACCCGATCTGGGTCTATAGAGATCCCCCTCTCAGAAATTACGTGGCCAAGTAACTTTCCTTCAGTGACTCCAAACACACATTTCTTGGGATTAAGGGAAATCCCATATCTCCTACACCTCTCTAACACCTTTATGAGGTGGTCTAGGTGATCTTCCCTAATCTTAGAAAATATCGTTAAATCATCCATGCAAATAATAATGCATTTTCCAATCAGTTCTTTGAATGTTGTGTCCATTGCTCACTGGAAGGTTGCCCCAGCATTAATCAATCCAAATGGCATTCTTTTATATGCATATGTTCCCCACTTCATTGTAAATGCCATCTTCATACGATCTTCATAATTTACCAACACCTGGTTATATCCTGAATAACCGTTTAAAAATGACATCATTTGTGAACCATTCACAATTTGTAATACTTCATCCAAAGAAGGAAGTGGGTAATTATCTTTCTCAGAAGCTTTGTTGAGATTGCGAAAATCCACACAAAGCCGTATTTCTCCATTCTTTTTCCGTACCGGTACCAAATTAGCAACCCAAGTAGAATGTCGTACTAGAAAAATTATCTTAGTGAAAAGTAACTTTTGCACTTCCTTGAAGATCAAAGGTTCTATTAGTGCATTGATAGGACATTGTTTTTTCCTGAAGGGTTTTATGTTTGGCTTTAGGGGAATCACATGGGTGATAATCATTGTATCAAATGTCTTTAAATCTTCATAACCCCATGCTATTACATCGATGAATTCTTTCAAGATCTGTATCAGCTTTTCTCTTTCACCTTGAGTGCAATCCTTCCCAATATAAACAATTTTCTCTTGTCCTTCAGGACCAATATTATGAGGCTCATATTTTCCAGCATCCGAGTCGGTTGTTAATCTCTCTTTTACTCTCAGGTCTGAATCGAAAAGTCTCTCCAAGGTGACCATCCCTTTAGGAATAACATTGGTTGGCAAATCCAAAATATCCACGTTACCTTCATTATTGAAATCATCTGATTTATCTTCCTCATCAATAATTTGATCTTCAAAAGCACCCGAATTAGCGAGAAAAGCTAAGATATGGGCATTGTCTAGGAAAACTTGGAAATGTTTGATATTATCAGGCACCACAAGTGCAGAGATTAATTCCACCGAAAACTTCTTTAAAGGGGATTGACTTACTGGTTCTAATGTACTAGCAGCTACAACTAGCGCATTGGGTATTCCATTTACTTTCCTACGTACTTGTTGAATGTCAAAAGCCTTGAAATCTTCAATCAGATCCCACACTCTATTCCGATATGCTGCTAACCTCTTGTCATGACACGCGTATTGGCCTCACACTTGTTTAACTACCAACTCTGAATCTCCTTGAACCTTTAAACACTTTGCTCCTTTCTTATGAGTGAAAAGTAATCCTCTAATTAAAGCTTCATACTCCATTACGTTATTAGTACAAGGGAATTGAAATCGGTAAGAAGCTAAAAGGTTTTTCCCTTTTGGGTTGGTTAACTCTACGCCTGCTCCGCTACCTTGTTTGGATCTTGACCCATCAAACTTTAAAAACCATATTTCATCTTTTGGTTTCTTCGTATTTTTCACCTTTGGGTCAATGCTGAGGTCAGATCTCAGAGAGGATTGTTGCTCCTCAAGGTCAAGACTTTGTGACAATTGAATTTGTTCAATCTCTGGTTGTATAAGCTCTTCAATTGTATTCAAAACAACCTTCTATTCAGATTGAGGTTGAAATTTGGATTGTGTTTCTTCCTTCTTAAATTCCAGAGGAACATCTCCCTCTTCCTTTCTAACAAACTTAACCGCAAGAACCTCGTGGTTGTACTCTTTAAGTACGGTAATCTTGTCTATGGGCTTGATTGTCTGAGACTCTAATCTGACACCTTGAACTTCCCCCATAGTATTGGTATGACCATCTTCTTTGAACGGAACCGGATTGATCAACTTTGTGATCTCATTTTGACATGGGATATATGAAACTTTTGAGTGTTCCTCATGGTGTATCCAACACCACTTTGGTAGCAGCAACTCTTGTATCTTCATAGCATTTCCTAATAAGCACATTCCTTGTTGTACTGTTGTAACAAACTCTTTCACCCGCCCTCTATATGCGGTCTTGTCGGTTTGAGATGGTTGAAGCGGGGTTGGTGCAGAAAAAGTAAGAATCTCATTGACTTTGTAAACCCCTGGGCTTACCTCAGCAAATGCCACTTCATTAAGAGCACCATAATCCGTGACCAATTTCTTCAATTTAAGCTCACTATCAATTCGGATTTGGTTGCTCACCCCTTTCCAAGGAAGTCATAAATACGTAAAACAAGTTGAGAAATATCCTCCCAATGTCTTGGGCCAATTTCTATTGAGAAGCATTCCATATACTTCTGGAATATCCACCACTTGAATGTCAATATAATGAGATATTCGAGGATCAGCGCCTAACTGGATATATACATCTTTCAATTCTCCAATGACATTAACCTCTGTTTTGTCTAATTGTACTACCTTACTATTTGCACGTACCAGTTGAAGTCCAAGTTGTTGGCATATAGAGTAAGACATCACGTTTCCTGAAGCTCTCGAGTCCACCAAACAGTTATGTAGATTCTTGCCACATATCTTCAAACTTAGTAAAAGTGGTGGATTTTCTATTGCATCATTACTAATGTTAGCATTAACTTCATTAAAATCCGCCATCTTAACCTCATTACTCTGTGATTCTAACATCTCCAACTTCCTAAGGAGAGCCTTCTTCTGTTCGGGGCAATATCTCAATACTTCCATTAAGGACATAGTAGTGGTAGTCCTTTCCATCTCTTTAGTAACATCAAATGATCCTTTCAGAACATAATCTTGCCCCTGAACTTGTTTAGGGCGTGTTCCTTGGAAAGCTGGAGGTGGACGAGGATTGTTGCTCACATTAGCATCCGGGGGTACAAACCCGCCTGTCGGGGGAGGTGGCTCTGTTAACAGAGCCTTGCCTTGACTTCTAAGATTATAGTTGTTCCTGGTCTGAAAGGCCTGAGCATCGTATACGCATGGTTCACCATTGGCTTCAGCTTGAAACTCTTTACATAGGAAAGTATCAACCAGCATAGCAGTATTAACCTTATCCGGTTCATCATTGGAACAATATTTGGACTGAGAGTCAGCTTGATAAATTCTTATGATTTTCTCGAGTTGTGCACAATTAACCTCAGAATGGGAAGCTGTGTCATGCAACCTGCACCAATTTGTTAGTAGATTCATATCAGCAAGGTTAACACTTTGTGTGTGGTTTGGGTTATCCCGTGCATCCAGGTGGTCATGGTTCACCCCACCGTTATTCGGACCCATATTCCATTGCCTATTATAAGGTTTATTATTGTACCTTTGATTTTGGTTCTGGTTATTGTAGTTTTGCTGATTATTATATGATTGAGATTGATTATACCCTCCTGGTGGATTCATCTTTAGCTGGCTCAAGTCTGAAGTAACCTATGAGATCATTTTCTTTAAGGCCTCTACTTCAACAGATATATGGGATCCTTGATTCTTAGGTGTCGTAGTTGGAAGTTGGTTTGTCGAATGCATATTGTCAAATTGTTGATTTCCGGCTTGCGGCTGACTAGCATACTGCGTTTGAGTGGGAATGTTATTAGTACCATTTTGCCAAGTCGATGCTTGAGCTATGAATTGTTGACTTGCCTGAGGTTGGGGTGCATAAATTGGCACGGGGTTCATTGTTGGGGCACTGATAGGTAAAGATGAGGGTATACCTGGGAGTTGATTGTAATTTCCTTGATTCACCCCTGTGGGTAAATTATATCCGATCCTTCCTGGGGTTTGATTCAACTCTTGGTTCATGCTAATTGCTAATGTGAAGACTTTCGCTAAAGTATCCCTTTGATCTTGAGGAACACTCTTTTTAATGAACATAGCAGCCCAAGGGTCAATAGCTCTCAGATATGAGTCGATGGCTACATTAGGTGCTACTTAGTAAGGGGCCTGCAGCCTCTTGAATGCCCTTTGGAAGTTAGTATTAAAAGTCATTAATGGCTCATTTGGCAATTTCTTAAGAGAGGCAAACTGATGGTATAATGACCCGGGGTCTACGTACACTCGGAATTGATCAATGAAGGCCTTCTCCAAAAGATCCCAACCTCTGATGGAGTTTGTAGGTAAGGTTAAGTACCAATTGTATTCATTCTCCCCAAGTGAATATGGGAGGACTCTACATACTACATCTTGGTGTTCAATATGATTACGAACAACCGCATCTTTGAATGCTTCAATATGTTCATCAGCCGTTCGTCCGCCTAGATAGTATAATTTGCTGCAAAATTTATCAGGGTTTCTAGGTAGGTCATGTATACCCCCTGGTATGGTTCCTAGCAGTGTAGTGTCTTGGTTGAAGTAAGCCATCGAAGGTAATAATGGTGAACGTTGAGTTACGAAAGGTGTAGTGATAGGCTGAGGACTGGGGATCAGTTGGTCTCTTATGTTGGGTATGGATGACTGTACTGGTGAGGATGTTGAGGGTTGTTTCTTAGCTTTGTTCTTCTTCCTCCTAGTGGCAGGTTCTGATTCAACTAAATCAGACGATGCAGAACCACTCCTCAAGACTCGGTGGAATCTCTCAAGAGAAAAAGATGATATACGATCCAGCTTAATACAAAAATTACCTGGAAATACCAAATGCGGTTCACTTACGAGGGGTTTAGCCTCAAGCCCTCCTTCTAGCGCCAACTTCTATTGACGAGCGTTTTGACACACCCACCAACAGTCAGGTAGTTTATGCAAACACTCACCACCTCTCCTGAAAAGTAATAGGTTCGAAAGAACTCACTACCCCAAGGTCTCTGCAGTCGGGTCTCGACGGTGATGGATAACTCAATGGTTGGTGTGGTTATACTTGTAAAGGGGCCTGCTCGTTGGAACTAAATCTCGCTGATTTACGAACAATTGTACTTCCTTTTTTTTTGTATTTTATGATTTAAGACTCTCTGGGGAAATAAAATGCGAAGCGTAAGGGAAACAAGAAAATAACAATGAAAAATCAATATGATGACAACTCAATAAGCTATTCAATTAGTTCCCTACAATTTGAGCAATTATCAAATATTATCCAAGTTAGCATTCAACAACGAACTTCCATAAAACCTGCAAAAATCATCAATTTCACAAATTACATAAAATCATCAACAATATGGCCTATCATAGTAATTCCCATACACCACTGATGTGCACAATATGGTTCATATCATAATAGACAAAAAGATTACCACGTTGCTAACTCAAAATAATAGACGTTACCAATTACACAAAACAATTTGGTAGAATATACATGTAAATCAGGCAATTTACAAGCTCCTTTTCATATTTATCTCCATGAATGTATAGCAAAAATAACTAAAACTTCTTAACAATCTACAAAAATCTCTAAAATCTCTAAGTGGGCTACAAATCATCAATTTGGGGACCCTTACAAATGAATTCAACTTCTCAATTTATAGAAGTTTTTCACCCTATTGTTTAGGAAATAATTCTACCCTAAATTAAGAACTAAAAATTAGGAGTTGCAGTTAACTTGCAAGTTTCTGCCTGGACACTCCACTTAACAACTACGAAATGGACTCTGCATGAGCACTACAAAGACCATGCTGGGTGAGCCATGTTTTCGTAACCATGTAGGATTTTCAAAATTGGAACTTTGAGTAAGAAGAGTAGTTTAAAAGTCAATAAAAAGCTTTGCTATCTTAGCAATTGTGTGCCTAGCTTTTTTTTTCATTTCTTAGTAAATGCCTTATAATTTTCAATTATGCATGCAACTGCTTGAACTAGTGGATTAGCTACATGCTTAATTCTAAATTTATACTTCTTCAAAGTCTCCTCTGCATGTACTCCTTGTTCCTCTAATTCCTTTACCATATCCGCCATCTCTTGACATTGAGTAATCAACTGTGTGTATCTATCCATAAGGGCAGCATCGAACTGGGCAGCAGGTCCTAAATTTTGTGCCTCATATGCATCCCATTGATTCAAAACTTGCTTCTGGTCCATTATTCCAGTATCGGCCATTTCGAGACCGAAAGGCCCTAGTATATTCGTTACAAAATCTTCATATGACAAAATCTCTCTGAGAAGAGGGTCCCGAATATTAGTCATCTCCTTGACATATTGCTGATACATCTCTACCTTCATCTCCAAAATGTAAATATAGGACTGTAAATTCTCACAACTATCTCCTCGTAAGAGATCTTCTTTTATTATTAGCTCCTCTCCTAACCATAGTATCTTCTTCAAAATTCGAAGCTGTTTATTAAAGGTGTTTTCCTTCCGTTCCCAGTGTGTGGAACAAGTTGCCAAATCTCCACCTGCCTGTATCGCTTTATGATATATTTCCATCATGTCCTGTAAAAACAACCTAATTTTGGCAGCATTCATTTGAGTCCAAGACTTAGCACCAGTAGCTACTCGTCTCACCTCTAATAGTGCCTTTACATCTCCTTCTAGCAAGAATGAGGTTGAAGGCAGGTCATCTATCCTACAGGAGTCCAAAGGTTTGCACATTTCTACCAAGAGATGTTTATACTACCCAAGCTAGGCTTTAAGTTCTACATTTGAACTATGCTCCTTTTCCACGTGCCCTCTGACAACGCTTGTGGCTAGCTCCAAGGTATCTAACTCTCCCCACTTGGTCTACTTACCTAGGTTTACCTGCGATACTTGGTATTTCGGAGAAGCTTGTCCTTCGGCCTGTGATGGAACCGCCACATCTGCAATCACTTCACCGGAACTAGTTTTCCACAGGTGGTGAACCGTCTTCAACTTCTTAATCTTTGGTGGTTCCTTGGTGATTGCTTGTTGTAGAGTAACCTTGGGAAGCTCTGCTTTTCTCTTTTTCTTCTTAAAGGTAAACTCTAACCATTTTGGTATATCCTCAGCTTTATTACCTTGATGTGATACAATCTCAACAATTATTACATGCACCTCTGCTTGCTCCTCTACTTGCTCCTCTAGTTCAGCTCCTATTTGGCCAGGAACCTGGAATGATGAAATTTGGTGAGCTAAGTTAGCTTGGAGAGCTTGTTGTTTGTCTAACTCTCCTAGCTTACCACTAACTTGCTCATTGAATGCCATTTCTTCATTCCCTAGGTCCATCTCTGTTTGCCCGACTTCTATATCCTTAAGCAAGTCTTCTTGGTCTTGAGGAGTTAGAATCAACCTTTCATTCAGGATATCCTCTGCTTCACCTCCTTCTTGCTCACTACCTAGAGGCTATTGTTGGTCAAGATCCTCTTCCTCTTGGTCAGAGTCAGACTTGACATTTCTAATTTTCACTTTTTCAGTAGTGGATGTAAAAGCTTGCACTCTGGGCTGCCCTGTGGATACATTAACAAATGGTGGTGCGGGAGCAGCGATGCCTGAAGGACTTGTTGTACCTATGGAGGGTGGCTGAGTAGGTACCTCCTTGGTGGCTTCTGGGTTCTCTTCTTGTTCTTGAGTATCTTGTCCTCCAGTGTGGCCTATAACAGTCCTTGGTGGGAGAACTCTAGCAAGTGGAACGATGCCTAGCCCATTGGTCACCCCTAGGTCTGCAACCTTCTTTAGTAGTTCAAACTCCTTCATCTTTTCTTGGAGTTTCTTTAGCAAGTCCTTAGTGCTTTCTCGAGGCTTTTCCTCCTCACCTGGGTCAATGGAGGTATTTTGTGTTGAAGCTGACCTCGTTTTTTGAGCATACTCTTTATGGCGTCTTGACTACGACACCCCTGAGGTGGATTCTTTTTGTTTTGTTTTTGATGCACTGGGTCTGACCCTCTGGCTTAACCATTGCTTAGTCCTTCTGATGACTACTTGGGAGACCTTCTCCATATCTATATCTTCGCTTGTGGCCATTTCACTGGGGAGAGGGGCCTCTTGTCTATCCCTAATTCTTATAAATTGGATCGAGTAACTCTCCATCATCGCTCAGGTCTTTAGGGAGGTTAGTCTTGATACCAAAGTCTTTAACTTGTGGCACAGACAACCTGTTGTAATTCTTCTCCCTGACTTCAAAACTATCCTGCAAGTTGGCCCAAAAGTCTTCTAAGCTAGGCCTATGCCCCTCATATGCCTTAGGCATAGCTTGCTTAAATTTCCCGTAGGGATCATAAAATTCCCTAATATGATTATATTCTTTCAGGTTCAAATCCTGAAGCTCTTGCTTGGCCAATTTTGCCACTTGTATTTTAGAATAAGTGAAGTACCTAATGGACACCATGAAGTCAATACCTGTTTTATGTTTAGAAGATAGCAGTGATTGGAGACCAAGAAGTTGTCTCACACATTCCAGAAGGATTACCCTATCGTTGCAATAATGAGGCAGCAGCATTGGATTCCATGTGAATCCACTAACTTTGATGTAAGTGGAACGTGGGTTTTTGATGAACCAACACGCCCACTGCCGGATGATAGCCATGGCTTCCGGGCTTATCCGATATCTTGCGTCTCCAGTCAACTTAATGATTATAGGGAAGATGAAAGCATCATTAACCCTCTTAAAGTGTGTCTTTGTATTTGTTAGAGTGAGCTGGGAATAATATTCCCATATCTTCTTCTACCCCTCCTTCTCTCCTAGCTGCCCTTCTACCTATAGGCCTGGAAACTTTCCGGCTCTAGTAGCTACCCAAATGACATAGGATGTGAAAAAGAATTTCTGGGTGTGCTACACCTCCTTCATCTATTTACAAATGTTATCCAAAAGGATTTGCAGCCAATCAAAGTATTGCTTTCCTATCAATATGGTACTCATAAATTGGAACATCCAAGGGTGGAAATGCTTGCAGTCAGGCTTGCCGAAGGCCCTACTGAGCATGATGATCAAGTCCCTCTAAGGCTCTTTGAAGTCTTCCCTCAGGATCTCTGTAGCCTTGAGCCCTGTTTTCCTCTCCTCTTCCAACCAATTGGTATTCATATGTCTTTTGCTAGCTGACACCTTCTCATTCCATGTTTTCAAGGCCTCTTCTTCTTTTAATAAGAATGCCTTTTCCCTAGTCAGGATTCCGAAGATGAACCCTAGCATATTTGGTGACAAGTCAATAACAGTTTTTCCATGTGCATCCATACGCTTTCTTGTCTCTGGATTGTAGAATGGAGCGATGGTCATTATAAACTCAGGTGCTCGAAGGGACTGCGGGAATACAATAGCTTGCACAAGACTCGACCTCTTTATTCTTCGGTGGAGAGCATCTAGGTTAGGTTTATCTAATTGGGTTGCAATATCCCCAATCTCTATGTGTCCCACTTCGGTGTTTGTGACCCATCTAATTTTATCGTCTAGCTTCGAAAAATGAACATGTCCTTGATATTGGTACTTCATGGTGGCTGGAAGTCTATCAATTTTTTTACCTCTCTTGTTGGCGGATGAGTCCATCTAACCACTGTAACTTGTAGGCAAAGCATAAATTTTAGTCATCTATATTAAACATAATTCTTGATCCACTTTGGGACTTCGGGGTTCCGGGTTAAGCAAAAAGGAAAAGGGCTCGGAATGCCAGGGTTCCAGGGTTTCGTGCTCCAGATTTTGGATGATCCGGAACTCTGAGGTTCCAAGGTGGAAGGCAAAACCTGAAACTCCAGGGATCCGGTGTTCCGAGGTGGGATGGAACAAGAAACACGGAACTCCAGGGATCTAGGGTTCCGGGGTGGATTGCAACATGAAACCTGGAACTTCGAGGATCCATGGTGGATTGCAACATGAAACCGGGAACTCTGGGGATTCGGGGTGGATTACAACATGAAACCTGGAACTCTGGGGATCCGGGGTTCCAGGGTGGATTGCAACATGAAACCCGTAACTCTGGGGATCCGGGGTTCCAGGGTGGATTGCTAGGGCACGCCCATTAACAACAAAAACCATAAAGAACAAAAAGGACCAAACCAAAAAAAACACAAGGAGAGAAAACTAATTCACCAACCCGGTGAATCAAAAATCAAACGGATGCCAAGAAAGAGAGCGTGGGAGTCCGCAGGTTCGCGACTTGGAGCTAGGGAGGAGAAACTCTGAATGCACAAATGAACTCAAAAATTTCATTATCTCATATATATAGCCTCCGAAAACCCTTCCGTATGAAAACCATAAACACGACCCCATGACTCCAGGGTTCTAGGGTTCCAGGGTGGAACAAAGGAAAAACAAAGCCACCTCAGGACTCCGGGACTCCGGAGTTCCGAGGTCAAAAGACCCAAGACCTAGGGACTCCAGGACTCCAGAGTTCTGAGGTTGGAACAACAAGGAACCTCAAGAATCTGAGATTTCAGAGTTCCGAGGCAAAACCCAAAATGAACCTCGGGACTCTGGGACTCCGGAGTTCTCAGGTAAAACCAAAAAGAACCCTCGGGACTCCAAGACTCCGGAGTTCCAAGGTAAAACCAAAAAGAACCTCGGGGCTCCGGGATTCCGAAGTTCCGAGGTAAAAACAAAAGGGACCTTGGGACTCCAGGATTCCAGAGTTCCGAGGTCGACACCAAAAAGAGAAGAAAGAAACTAAAAAAGGGGGCCATATTTTGACTCAAGGAAACCAAATGGGGAAATAGATATGCTAGGCATAACACTAAGTCCCTTGTATTAGTTTAATAATTCATGTTATTCAATTAAGATCAAGTATCCCTTTTGGCTAAATTAATTAAATGAAGCCATGCTGCATTAGCCGATTAATTAAGAAATCTATTAATTAATTAATCTCCCCTTTTTAATCCCTTTAATACCCCTTTCCAATCCCTTTGATTAATTAATTCCCCCCTTTTTCCATCCCCTTATTTGAATTAATTAAATTCAAATATTTTTTTATGATCACATGTCTCCTAAATTCTAACTACCTAGCCTAACCCTCATCTAACCTACCCCTATACTTACCCTTGGGTTCTAACCAACCCTATCCTTTCAAACCAACCTTATCCTAACCTCCCTTCTAACCTCCTCACACATGTGTGCACATTCCCTATTTTCCAAATATTGGAAAATATTCTATTTTTGGGTGGTTATTCCCCAAAAACACGTGTCCTTGAGGACACATGTTATTCCTTCCCAAGACATGTGTCCCTCCCTTGGGACACTTGTCTCTTTCCTCTTTGAGGACAAGTGTGGAATATTCTTCAACATGGATTCCTTTGGAGTGCCACTTGTCCTCCTTGAGAACAAGTTTTGCATTTTGAGAACCCCTCTCCTTCCCCCCATTTCCTATTTAAACCCCCTCTTTTTCATAGCAAATCATCCACTTTCATATAATCATATCGTCATAATCCCAAAATGATCCACTTTCACTCAATCGCATCATTACTTTGCCGAAATCACTACTCAACTTACACTTCATTTTTTAATCATCCATCATCATTTTAATGAACATCATGGAGCAATATAGAGCATCCGAAGACGTCATTGAGTGCACATAAAATCGAGGAATAATGAAATCAAAGTGGGCATTTTGGTTTGCTCTTGTGTTATAATTTTATGCTTCTTTTGATTTTATCATTCTAATCTTGAGGTGTATGATGTCTTGTGTTTGCTTGGTTATTTATCTTGTTTTTTAACATGATAGGACTTCAAAATATATCTTGCAAAAATTTTGGTCGCTTGATAAAACTTGTTTATCTTTAGCTGAATTGGGTCTCTGATGTACCTTTTATGGCTTAAGATTTAGGGTTCTTCATTTATCAAGATTTTGTTTTTAAACCTTGAGCATGTTCTATTTAGTCATTACCTTTTTGGGTTTTAAAATGACTTTGGGTCATTGACTCATTGGTGGGGTCATGTTATGTCCCTAGGTTATTTATAATGTACCTCGGTCCCTTTTTAATTTTTAATTTCTCCTAAGTCTTGGTTCCCAACTTAGGTTTCCTACGGTCAATTTTTCTTCCCTAGTGTTTTGTGCTTCCTGCTAAGTGTCCCTGCAATGCTGCGAAGACTTTTGTTGACCATCCTATTCATCGCAACATCGCAGAGAGTTGACATCTGTCCCATAGCTGCCATGTGTCACAAAATGGGTGGCCAAAACAAATGTTGAAAAGGGTTTTAAATATCTTATTTTGTCAAAGGTCAGCGGAAATAAGTTAAAGCTCGACCAACTAAATGGTGAATCTTTTCACATGTGTTGAAAATGGACAAAGATGTTTTAAAAGCTGATCAAATGGTGCTCGATTGTTAGTGGCCTAAGCTGAATGGTTTCCAAGTGGACATAGTAAAGATTGCCTTGATTAGATGATCCTCACGATCTCCCGATCAAAAGATGCAAGGACGTTAACCACCTCGACATTGCGGGATTATGCCACGTGTCCACGCCTAAAGGTCAAAGCTGAAGGTGGGGCCACAGGGATGAGTTATAAGGTAGATTAACGCAAAGTTTTCTTATTGGATGAAGATGGGGTCATATGCTAGCACAAATTTCAATGTCAGATTGGCTACTTAAGACTGTTCGATTCACCAGCATGGAGACAAATCTACGGTGAAGATTCAAACTCATTTCAAAAATATTTGGAGTCATTTCATCGCTCGTGCGAGCAATAATGGTGGACGAGATGTAAGGTCTGCCAACACAGGGATATTGAAAGAGAAAATTATGCCCATTTCCAGTTACCAGAGGCATGCGAATGAGAGCGAAGAGTGTTTCAAGAGATAAAAGAAATTGTTGCAAGTTTTCAAAGCGTAGAATTAAGGTTCACAGTGTGAAAAAATTGTAAGTCAAAGTTGTAGCCTTCTTTGGTGAATTTCCAATTTATTAGCATAGGAATTGCCTTCAATTTGTAGGGAAAGTGTTTTGATACAAACTAGGGTGGGGAATTTGAAGTAGAATTTTAAAATCCTAGTTATATTGTAGTAGTTGCAAGATTTCTGACAAAAGCATTTGTTTCTTGTAGAACTAAAATCAAGAACCCTAGGTTTTCATAATGGCACCCCAAAGACCACACTCTGATAATATTGAATATCAAAGGAGGAATCTCTATGATGACTTCTTGGATCAATTGAAGCCATCAACAAATGATAAATACCAAGGGCAGAGGTTTTCACATGGGCAGACCCTGGTGAGGGTTTAGTTGACAACACTTATAAGATATCAGATGCAAGAGTGCCTATGTCAGGGTTAAGCATACTCATGATGTGGTTCGGTCAAATAAATCTATGAACCCCTTTTTCACAGGCATGACAATATGATATGGGGAAGTTAGTTGTACCTACTGTATTCATGGATGTGGACTTGTTGAAAGAAGTGACAGATAAGTATGACCCAATCTCAAGGGTTGTTAGGGGAAGCAAAGGAGATGTTATGTTGAGCATTCAAAGGGAGGAGTTTCAGGAAGTTTTTGACTTATATGAACCTTTTGCATCCCTGGAACCTATCGATTTGGAGGAACTAAAGAAAGAATATGAGAAGACAAAGTATTTAGTTAGAGCAAGATTGCTCCCATCTCATTTGGGTAAGGCAAAAGATATTTATTATTATATTGGCCTAAGTTTGAAGAGCCTTTTCCAATTGATTCCTTTACACACCATTTTAAGGCCACCTTTTTCACACTGTGTCAGATTTTAGGTTTCCACCCAAGCATAGTAATCCCAAAAGTATATATGCACATGGGGATTCGGATTCAACACCCCAATTTTATAGTGATTTATGACTTTTCTCCATACCTTTCAAATAAGATACATGAGGGGTCACTATAGATTAAAAAGGGTGACATTAGTACCTCATTCTACTAGTATTCCATGCTTATGTATATGATCTTTTACAAAAATGCAGATTTCTTTGTAGAGGAAATGGAGTTGAGAAGGGTGGTGGATGGAGAAAACATGCCAGTACAAGTTTGGAGCATGGATATGTCATGGGACATAAAGGATGCAAGCTATGTAATATTTGACAATTGCTTCACTTCAGGATTAAGGCTCGATTGATAGTAAATCCACCAAGGATTCCATTAGAGTTGTATGAGTTTTTGAGGCCAATGGTTGAAACTTGAGCATAATTGAGGGGATATCATTCCTTATTCTGTGAGCACAATTATAAGAGTGTATGGTTTTCATCAACAACCACATGTGTTGCCTTTCAATGTTCCACTTAGACTAGGATTTGCAGAAGTTATGTAGCAATTGGGCTGCATACATGAAGATGAGTTGACAAAGAGAGGTAAAGGCACCTTTTTCCCTGATTACACTATAGTCCCATATTTTGTAATTCTTAAAGGAGGATGGGTCCATTTTGAAAAGGTTATTTCTCCTTATTGCTTGAGAGTCAGCACAAAGAGGCACAATGACCTAGAGGGTTTTTATACAATGTTTATAAAAAGAATCAAAGGAACCCAACTGCCTCATTATTTCAATTTTCTAGAAGACTTGATCAGGAATGAATTTGATTTGGATAAACAAGAGGTCAGAAAAGAAAGGTGGATGGCTTATAAGAAGTTGCTTGATAAATTCCATAGATTGGATCCAATGTATGATCTGCTAAAATAATTCAGACCATTTTATAAGAAAATTGATTATTTGATAGAAAATTTTGATGAAGTCATATATGACCTAATGGATGAGGTGGAGAAATTGGAGATAACAAGCGACCAAGAAATAAGAGAAGAACCTCCAAAATTAGCAGCCCAACAAAGGCCACTATCAAAGCCTCCTCAACACAGGCCCCGAGTACAAAACTCAACATCACCACTAGAAGAGGAATCAGAGGAGGAGAGACCTATTCACATGCCTTTAAGAGGGAGCATTATTTATAGAAGAGTAAGAGATGAAGGTGATAGTGAAGAGGAAGAAGAGATAAAGAGGAAGGGGAAGGGGATAATGAAACAAGAAAAACCCCTTGAACCTCAACATGGGCCTCTTAAGTGGGTAATGATTATATATGTTGAATCTTCACCTAAAAGAAGCTTTTAACCTCTTCCTTCACTTCCTCCATCTAAGAGGCAGAAAACTAACAAGCCTGAAGAACAACATGCCCAAGAACCAGAGGAGGAGAATGTGATCATTCTTACTAATGAAGAGTTGCAGGTTGGAATCCCATCTCCACCAAGGTCATTAGATTGGGACCTTGCTCCACTAGACATACAAGGAAAATCCATTCAGGATACAAGGAAAGAGGCATGTGACAAATTCCTGGAAGATGAGACATTTGTTCACAACCAAGCATTTTTACAGTTGGTCTAGACAACTAAGGTTGAAGAGTATAAAAATAGATGTGCTGAGAAGGACCAAAATCCTGACAAAAGTGATAAGGAAGTTGAAGAAGAAGTTAAAAGTGAAATGATGAAAGAATTTAAGGCCATCACTCCTATAGAGGGAAGAAGAATTGTTGACCAAGTAGGGGTATTGATTCTTCCAGAATGGGATATTGCAGATGTTGTAGCTTTTGATGCAATAAGGAAATCTCAGCAGCCTTTTTGTAATCCAGAGGAAGAAGTTAGATTGGCATTGCAAGGGTCTGCATACAACCAAGAATATGCCATATTGGCAATATGGCTGTTAACTAAAGGGGCTAGAAATCCCGACATAGCAGACATAAACCCCAATTTGAGGGGGATTCTGATTATAAAAAGAGCTTCAGAAACTTCGGTGGTGGAAGTAACTGACCTAACAGTGAATGTGGCAAGGTTGGCACAGGAAACAACAAAGAGGGAAAAGGTGGATAGAGAGGAATACCAAAGAAAATATGAACATGTATTTGCAGAGTGTAACAAAGTTCAACAAAAGAATATTGAATTGGAAACTATTGCAACAAAAGCAATTAGAAGCCCCTCCTAATTTACCATCAACATCTAAAACACCTCCAACCACCCCCAGTGATTCAACTTCTAAGTCTCCAGTTGGAATTGGACCCTCTATTTCCACATTGTAACCAATTATTGAGGAGCCTACATATTTAGTTGACCCAACCAAGGCTCAGATGCTTGAGAAAATAAAGGAATTGGAGCACCAAAAAAAAAGACATAGAGGAAAGAGATTTCTTAGAAAAGAAGGAGATAGTGAATACAGTTTGGAGCCATTTAAATGAGAAGATTGACAATAGGTTACAGAGTATTCATTCGTTATATTCTTTGTTGTTTGAAGCCATAAATTTTTTTGACATGGATCAAGAGGTAGTTGCGCCATTATTTGGTAAGTGGGTGCATAGAGCTAATGAACTAAAAATGATGTTCATGGCTTCCAAATTTCATGATGATAGACCTCAAGCACTTCAACTAACTTATTTGTTGGTAATATCATTACAAGAATTTCAGACTCTACTAGAGATTCTAGAGAAGAAAATCAGGGAATTGATGAAAGGTTTCAATGAACTGCAAGACACATTGTTGTCTCAGATTATGGAAGAGAATGGAGATGTTAAACACTTACAGTCATGGAAAGAGCAGGCAGAGAAGGTAATTAATTCACAAGTAGAATTAATATGTGATAACATTGATATAGATATGCTTGAGGATAGTATGGATAAGATCATCAATACAGGCACATTTTTTGAAACTTTTGAAAGGGAAGCTAACCAAGTAGCCGTTAAATATACTCCATATAGGATGAAGGCATACGAGGTTATTAATTTTGAATGGCCATCAAAAGAGGAGTATAATAATTGGGTGAAATGTACTTAAAATGAAGAATAAGGTAGAAACAAACTGTTAACTACTTACTGTTAGGAATATAAACTTGGTTCCCAGTTTTGGCATCTTGCGGTGGTTATTACCTCGGGAAGTGAATCCAGAGCATCATGAGCTAGCACCAACATCATCTTTGGCAAATACCAATAAGGCCAAGCATAAAGAATGTTTTAAGAGACAATTAGGATATTTTTCCACTAAGGAATATTGTTGTAACAAGAATCACAAGCAGTCCAATTGGCTTGTGACACGTGTTTTCTCAGGCCCGAAGCTTGTTTCCTCCCTTTTTTTATAAAAGGGAATTCAAGTCCGTGTTTAAGGGTCTTTTTTTGGTTTCTAGAATTTTTGGTTCCATATGAGTCCTAGTAGAGAGTCATAGGTGAAGTTGAGAACAATTTGTTAAGTCTAATACATAGCAAATAGATAGAAAAGTTCAGTGTCAGATTCTGTGAAGTTGTTGAATCCTTGGAATGTATATTATTTTTGGTAGAGCTGGTAATTGAATTTAAAAGGACAAAATTCAGATCTATTTTTCTCCAATGTAAAATTCTGTCATATTTTGAATGAAATAGATCAAGGGTTTCTTTTCATCCAGCTCACTGTTGTGGTGTGTGTAATTTCTATTTCATGCTTTAATCTAACAAATTAATTAAAATGTTTGAATAGAAAAACAGATTGATAGGACTTGTGTAGGCATTGCGATAAGAAGTTTTAGGTTTGGTTACAAATGAGATTTATTGTAATCTAATAATATCTTAGATCTATATACTAGGGTAACATTATGTCATATATCAATATGCACTCTGTGAATTTAATCTCCCAATGGGATAAGGCACTGATCTAGGCTAAATACTACTCTTTCTATCAATATTTTGTCTGAGTCATCTTTGGCTTGATATTTCTTGATAAATAACAAATGTTTTCTCATTTTTATATATCTTTGTTGTCATCTCATGCTCCAATTGGTTGAGCATAAATGCAAAATTAGCCATTCTTGCAGTATTCTCCCTTTGTGTTGAGCCTTATTATATGATTCTATCTGCTTTGTTGTAGTATTATTTACAATTGTGTTGCAGAGGTTGTAAATTCACAAAGGGATCACCCTCCCGAGTTTTGTAGAGCCCGAAGTGCAGAAGGATTTGTCAGGATCCTTGTCAGTTGGTCCAAGTCCTGGGAACCAACATAACCTTTTGTGTTCGCATGCACATTTTTCATCGCATATATATGTATATAAATACACACACACACATACACATACACATACACATACACATACACATACACATACACATACACATACACATACACATACACATACACGTACACATACACGTACACATACACACATATATTTGTGTGTGTGTGTACACACACACACACATATACATGTATGTATGTATATATGCATATACACACACAATATATGCATATGTATATGTATATGTAGATGTATATGTATATATGTATATACATGTATATACATATATATACATGTATATACATGTATATACATATGTATATACATATATATATGTATGTATGTATATACATACATATACATGTATATGTATGTATATACATACATATACATGTATATGTATGTATATATATGTATGTATATATACATACATATACATGTATATGTATGAATATATGTACACACACACACACATATATATACATGTATATGCATATATATATCTATATATATATGTATATGTATACATACATGTACATATAAATGTACATGTATGTATATATATATATATATATGCATATACATATATATATATATATATATGTCTGTGTGTGTATGTATGTATACATACATACATACATACATACATATATGTATATGTATATGTATCCATATATATATATACATATGTATGTATATGTATTGTGTGTGTGAAAAGTGGGTGAAGTATCTTCAAAGCTGTAAGACACAACACTTCAATTAAGTCATTGCATGCATGGTTAGATAGATATAATCATGAATATGAAAACCATAACAAATCGACCTATTGCCTTCTAAAAGATGTGAGTATAGACTTGCTCTCAGATTTGTCTAAGCAATACCAGTGACTAGACTACACCAAGACGAAGGATTTAATCTATATGAGCACAAGAATAAGCTAAATGGATGCAAGATTAAGCTAGATGAATGAATATTAAGCTAGATGAATAAAGATTAAGCTAAATGAATGAGTATTAAGCTAGATGAATGAAGATTAAGCTAAATGAATAAATATTAAGCTAGATGAATACAAACAATGACGATTAAACTAAATATGCAAAAAGCTAAACTAAGATGCAATAATCTCAAAGCACAATATCTTCAATGACTTTAGAGCAAAAACTGCACAATAACAATAAATCTCCAGGGTGTTTTGAATGAGAGATGAAGGTTGAATTTATAGAGACTCAAAAGAGAGACCAACGATCAAGATCAATTAACAGTGAGCGGTTGATATTTCTCAAGAAAAAGTACAATTGAAATAATTGAGAGGTTAGATTCAGTTCATCTTGAGATAGATTCTAATTATAGCTTGATTGAATTATAAGTTTAAGTTTACATTGGAGATAAAATTAGTTGATTCCATGCACTTGAAATAAAAATAGGTGATTCCATGCACTTTTCTTTAATTTGCTCAAGATTTTTATTTAGAAAAGCCTTTTCAATGCAACTAAACTTTTTTCCTCAAGAAAAGCTTTAATTTTTATTTTTAGAGAAAATGATTAATTCAATTTAATTGCTTTTTTATTTTTCAAGTTATCTCAATTTTAGAAAAAGAAATATCTTAAGTTTGATTTCTTTTCTCAATTTAATTCTCTTTTTTTTTGTTTTCAATTTAACTTTTTCTTTTGCAGATTAATTCCTCTTTTTGTGATAAATCTATTTTTGTAAATTAATTCCTTTTTTAAATTAATTCTCGTTTATGATTAAATGAAAAATTTATTAATTAATTAGATATGCTAGGATATTTAATTAAATAAATGGGATAATTGATCAAAATAATTTACTTGGAATGATTTAATTAATTAAATAAATATTTAATTAATATAGAGTGGTTAACTTGCCATGTAATATTAATGATCGAAGAATTAATTAATTGCATGCTCAAGGTTGATTTAATTGCCTTTGGTTAGGACCTTGGCGATGTTGTTGAGATTAGGGGCCCATGGTTTAGGTGACCATTTTTAGGGTATTAAATTTGCCCCTTTGAATTAGTGTGCAAGCAACGTGTTGGTTCAAAGAATAGTTGATGTCAAATAGAAATCAGTTCTGAACTTGATGAATCACAAACCGATGAAGAGCGAGATGTTCAGCTTCATTTGAAGCGATGAAATTGAACATATTGATTAAAGTGATACCGATCCTGAACTTGATTGAACTAGGACTGACAATGAGCGAGATACCGTTCTTGAACTTGATTGATCAAGAAATAAGTATCGATCTAGAACTTGATTGAACTTGATTGAGTGAGAAACGCAACCGATTTCAAACTTGATTGAACAAGAATCGACTGAGCAAAGCGAGAGAGCCAATTCCAAACTTGATTGAACAAGAATCGATTGAGCAAGAGAGAATGTCCAACTTGATTTGATGTGATGAAAGTGAACATCGATTTGAAGGTTTGATTTAGATAAGGACAAAAATTGATATGCCCCTAGGGGTTGCTTTATTTGACATCGAAGAATCTCAACTTGATACGATGTGATTTAGTTAAGATGCCCCTAGTAACAAGGTTTAATTGATTTTCTTTATTTGAAAAGAATTTTTGCTCGACTTTAGATGAAGATTTGAAAAAAAATTCTCGACTTTTGATGATGATAATCACTGAAAAGATGTAATGAGTATGCCCCCTCAGCAGTGAAATTGAAAGATAGTGAGGGTATAATGATTTTAGGATATTTTTTGTGAGGATATTTATTTGAGCACGAATATTGATGTTGAAGAATTAAAATCAGAGTTGATTTGAGATTTAGAATTGAATTGAGCGCAAAATGATGAAAAAAATTGACTTTGGATGAAAGTGCTAAGGTCAACGTTGTGAAAGTTTGACTATAAAATTGACGTCAGATTTCGATTTTGATCCCGAAAATGGACTCAGGACAGTCGATTTAGCTTAGGGTACAAGTTTTATGTCCATCGAAGCAAGTTTGAAATTTAGGGTTTGGGCTATATAAGGGGTTCAATGTGTCATTGTCAAATCATTTTTACCTCTCAAAGTTTAAAATTTGAAAAACCTCCAACAAAGAAAAATGGCAATTCCGATTCAGGAGCATCAATTCGAGCACCAAAGACGTCATAATCGACTGTAGAACTATGACCCAACAGTAAGTGATCGATCTTTAGCCTTTGTATTTCTTAATTTTTGAATTTTTTGTTGATTTTTTACATTTTAAAATCCGTTTAAAGTCATTTTTATCATTTTGTCATGAGGTTCAATACCATTTCTCGTACGAGTGTCTGTCCTTTTATGTTTTGTCGCTTGATCAAGTAGGGTTTGTCATTTGATGTACACCCTTGCTTCGTACAAAAAATGTTCTTGATAGACCATTTTGTTGTGTGACGAGTATTAAATTGTCGTATGATAGTGTTTACTCGTACAAAGCCTATTGTTTGCTCGTACGAGATTCTGCTTGTCTGTGAAAAATTGTATGGAAAACAATAAGTAGTTTAGAGTGTAAACAACATTTTTTTATTTTGAATGTTGTATATTTGGATTCTATAGCATGTTTATCATATTATTAGCGCAAATTTGATCACGTATTGACGATTTGTATGTTTGATTTTGCAAATTTAGTTTCTTGATATTTAGTTTCAGTGTACATTTTCGTCGACGATGAGGCTGGTTCATGAGTTATCAGACACAGAGAGAGGTCATATTGATTTATGTGGATTCAAATACCTATTATAGATGCCTGATATCTATGTGAATCACGGTATGTTGACTGCTTTAGTCGAGCATTTTCATTCAAAGCATAACACATTTCATCTATTGGTTGGCGAGATGACCATCACATTGGAGGATATATACAAGATTTTGAGGATTCCGTTTGCTGGAGATAAGGTGGGTTATGATTCTACTCCACGACTGGGTATTTTGGCATTGAGAAGGATATTCCATGATGAGACTATTCTTGATTGCGCTATTATGTGAGATGATTTGATGAGTAGATATGGTGTGCAGTACCCCCTGGTGTGCGTTTTGGTAGGTATGATTGGTTGTTGTTTGATGCCTGATAGGGGACATCAGGGATTTATATGTGGTTGGGGCATAATGCTTGAGAGGTTGTTGACTCATCCAATGAGATTAGGGTGTGGATCATGCTTACTTGCTCATATGTATCATCAGATGCACGAGATTGTGTATCGGGAGGGGAAGAGCATGGCAACAAGAGTGTTAGTTTTACAGATATGGGCATGGGAGCACATCCCAATATGCAGACCTATTGTAGATGATTCTAGAGAGGCACACCAACCTATTGTATGCTATTATTAGGGTTATGTTACTCAGCCCCACCTGGGCAAGACTGACTATTGGAGGGGACACTTGGATGATTTGATTGCTGTAGTATGGAGACCGTATAGGGGTCTAGAGTTGTGGGATGATTGGAGAGCAGAGAGGAAGGATATGTTTATGAATCGACCTCTCATTGGCAGATTGGTGTCTATTATTGAGCGATTTGTAGTATCTAGGGTGATGAGACATTATGGGAGACCGCAGAGTATATCCCAGGAGTTCACAACCTATGATAGATATGGAGAGGGGGAGAGATGAGGATGGGCACCGAGACTGTCATATGCATTGAGCATACAGGAGTTAGTGGGTTTATAGCCGTAGAGATGGGATTATCTAGAGGATGTAGCAGATGCATGAGCATTGCCCGAGTATAGAGATTGGTTTCAGAGACTTCCTTTTCCTCGGTTTACAGATCCTGGAGAGCATACACCTCTTATAGAGGAGATTGAGGAGGATGCACCAACATAGGCATAGGTACCGGGTTAGGTATAGGGACGAGGGAAGGTACAAGGACAAAGAGAGGATGTACCTAGGCGGACAAGAGGTGATCCTGGTGCTAGTAGCAATAGAGCAATAGCGGGAGGTCGACAAGGACAAAGAGGGGAGGGTGGATCCTTATGACCTGTTGGGGTTGAGGCTGGCAGTTCTAGGGCAACCAAGGTTGGAGGTGAGGAGGAGGGAGTGGTTCCTAGGCAGGTTAGGCAACAAAGAGATGAGAAGGGAGGCCGAGAGGGGGATGCCGAGAGAGAGAAGGGAGTGCAAGATGTAGTACGGTCTTTGAGGACTAGGTTGAAAGGTTTCTAGTCACAGTTGACAGTGGCACAGACCCAGCTGGTAAAGAGAGACTGACAGATTGATGAGATCAGAGCTGAGTGTGATTGACAACTTGCAGAGGTGAGAGCAGAGCAAGATGCTCTTCAACAAGAGGTTTTGCATCAGATGAGTCGTGCAACTTATTACGTTGCAACTTATAGTGTAGCAGTCCCTATAGCACAATAGGTTGTTTCGTATTCACAGTATATGGCTCGATCTGAGGGAGCTAGGGCACCCAGTCAGGACATCGGTCAACATGCACCACCTCCTCCACCCGATGATGAGGGAGAGGCAGAGAGCTAGATTTGTTATATCCCCTAGCTTTTGTTATTAACCCCATTTTTGTAGTCTATAGATTCTTTCTTCGATGAGACATTGTAGTTGACTATTGATATCACTTGTACTCTTAGACACTGAGATTATGACAAGATATACGAGCTCTTGATTTTATTTCATTGTACTTGTGTTGATTGATTATGAGATGTCTTTCTATATGATTTAATCTATATGCATGCATATCTTTTCAGTATGGATGTATGTAATGCAGATGAATATGGATGTTGTTTTCATTTTTTTTTTCTTTTCTTTTCATATGCAAATAAATAATGAAAATGAGTAACTAGTAATGCAAATGTTTATTTTTCATGCAATAATATGAATGCAAATAAATATATAATGAAATGTATGGATCTATATAAGATGCTCATGTATGCAACTAACATTTCAATACACAAGTACTCGATCGGAGAAACGATGATGAAAAAGAAACCACTTAGCTAAGAAATGACGATTGCTTCACACTCTAATTCAAAAGAGAAAGATATCATTGTTATCATGCAGAAATCACTTGAAATGCATAAAATTTAGAATGAATGCAACCTAAACCTAGTCATTGGATTGGTATGCTTAATTTTCATCACTGAGCATTTTACAAATACAACACGCAAAATAGAGTTCGTTCCTTTTCATATGCAATATTAATTATCTTGTCCGCAATGACCCTTTTTCCGTTCATATCCTTGGAAAGATTATGCATGCATCCAGATTGCACGTTTAAGAAATTCCTTCAAAACAAACAAATAAATGACTCCAACCTCCCTATAGCATACAAATAAGCGGAGTCGAGGTATGTGTGGCAATTTCACCTTGATGTGAAGGCACTTATCACAGACACCCAGCTTAATAGATGTTTCCAGATCATCAGAATCACTCCTACAAGCAGAAAACAAAGAAAAGTATTATGCCCCCAATCCTTTCTCCTCTTAGTCAATATAGACTTCCTCGAGTTACTTAGAGGGAATAATAATCGAGAACCAATTTAAAAGAGAGCACACAAAGAAAATGTCAATCATATCTCAAACAGTATAGTGATTATTTTAAGTAGTCTTGTTTTTCTTGTTTACTTTGTGATAAAACTCTTCAGTAGTTTGGAGACAGGCGACTGACTTAGAGTGGATGACTTGGTACTACTGACAGAAAGATGACTTGGTTGATACTTCTTAGGACATATAAATTGATTAGTCGATTACCCTAAGACTAGGACATTGATCGGTTTCAAGCCACGAGGGTTCCAAAAGAACTAGGATGTCACAAAAGTGACTAAAATATATTTAAAAGTGAAAGTGTAGATACAAGAAAGTAGGAATGAAAATGGGAAATGCCAAATTTGCGTTGATAGATGGAGCGCTTGAGTACAAGAGGCATCTATTTACCAGATTTTCACCTACTTGGCAAAGATTTTTTTTTTTTACCAAGGTGCCTGTTTACCAGGTTTTCACCAAGGCATTTGATTTTTTTTTTAATTAATTAATTTATTTAATTATTTTTATTTATTTAATTTTTTTTTTGATTTTTTGATTTTTTGATTTTTAAAATTTTTTTAAATTTTTTTTTAAGGACTTTTTAGCTATACAGGTTGTTGGAGCAGAGAATACTAAGTGAATATTTTCTTCAAGTGGATGGTGTTGATCGGTTCACAGAGTTGTTCTCCTTCCGATGTTGAGAGTTGATAGGCACTAGAGCCAAAGACTGCAGTAACAATGTAGGGACCCAGCCAATTGGGTTCAAACTTCCCTTTGTTGTCTTGAAACTGTTGATTTTTAGGATTCTCTCTCAACACAAGGTCACCAACTTAAAATTCTCTGTCAAAATTTCTTGTTATAACCTCTAGACATTATCTTTTGGTAGGTTCTCAGATGATCAAACGCCACTTGCCGACGTTCATCTAGCAACTCGATTTCTTGCAATCTAGATATTCTGTAGTCTTCATTAGTAACAAGACCTTGAAAAGAAACTCTCAAAGAGGGTATTTCCACGTCAACAGGCAAGACTGCTTCAAACCCATACACCAAAGAAAAAGGTGTAGCCTTAGTAGGTGTTCTGATACTTGTTCTATAAGCCCATAATGTAGGATTGAGCCGCAGATGTCAATAATTTCTACATTTGTTTACTGTTATGTGCAAGATAGTCAGCAAATTTTAGTTAGATGCTTCAACTTGTCCATTACCTTGAGGGTAGTATATGGATGACCAGTGCTGTTTGATTTTGAACTTTTCACAGAGCTCATCTAGATCTTTGTTTTTGAACTGCCATCCATTGTCAGTCACAATTGAAGAAGGTATCCCATACTTGCAAATGATATAGTTAAGGATGAACATAGGTACTTGTTTACTGGTTGCTTTGATTAGCAAAACCACTTCTACCCACTTAGTGAAGTACTCAGTGGCAGTTATGATAGACTTGTGTCCGTTAGATGATGAAGGATAGATTTGGCCAATGAAGTCAAACACCCATTGTTGAAAAGGCCAATGTGTGATGAAACGTGTAGACACCTAAAAATGTCTCATTAATTCTACACTAATTATTCATCTATTTAATTAAGTAATTCTTTAATTATTTGATTAAATTAACTATTTCTTCTAATCATCACCCTTCAACACTTCTAATTATTCTATTTCTATAAATTCATCATTTAATTAATGAGCCATATCTCAATTATTAATTAAATATCAATTATTTAATTAATTACAACATTTTCCTTAGTTAAATAATCTTTATTATTTAATTAATTCAATCTCCTAAGTTTAAATAATTTCATTTAAATTATTTAAATAAATTATTTATTCCTCCAATTCCCCAAATTATAATTCAAATTAATTCTATCTAATTTCATTTCATTTTCTCCCAAATTCGAATTTCAATTAATTTCATCTAATTTCATATCATCAAATTCACATTTCACCAAATCTGAATTTCAGTTAATTTCATGTGCATTTCAGCATTCAAATGACCAAATTCAAATCCAAATTGAAAATGAAAATGAAATTCAATATCAAATTCCTACAACACATGCTAAAATCATAACTGATTGATCAAATTAGTTGTCTAATCAGTTAACTCAGTTAACTCATCAATCATCTTTTTTAACTCTCAATCACCTTTTTTTGACTAATCCATCTATTCAGTCTACTGGTCAATCAATCCACTTGTCTCTCCAATCAATTCAGTCTTCTAATTAATAAATCCAGTCAACTAACTAGTCTTTCAGTCTATTGGTCAATCAATTGAGTTCACTCTCCAATCAATTCTATTAACAGACCAATCAATTGAGCTCATTGATCAATCAATTTCAGTTGTCTATCAATCAACACTTGAGTTCAAATTCTCACCTCCTTTGTGTTGAAAATCTATAAATTCAACATCATTTTCTCATTTCAATCTAGCTTTTTCAGAATAAGAGAATCATAGTCTTCAATATTGTTGTCTATTTTATGCAAGAAATAATCAAGTGCAATACCTAAGAGCCAAATACATCAACAATAATGGAGAAGAACAATGGAAGCACAAGTGGAGAATAGGGAGTTTTAATTAGTTTAATCTTCTTATTTATTTGATTGAATTATGTTTAGAATCGGTTTAATTAGTTAAGGATTCTTGTGATTCATCCTTTTAGTCTAATTAGCCTCAGATTTATGATGATTTCAAACATGATGACAAAAGGTATTAGACCCCTTGCTGGAGCATGTATGAGGTTCCCATGTAGTTGACACTTCTCACAAGTTTTAGCAATTTTTATAACATCTTTCTCCATATTTAGCCAGTAGTGGCTAGCCCTTAGCAATTTTTGAGCTAAAGTAAGACCGTGTGAATGAGATCCACAAATACCTTCATGGACTTCAGATAAAGCATGTTGAGACTCTTCAGTTTCTAGACACCTAAGCAAATTACTATCCAAAACTCGCCTATAGAAATCATTAGCGATGATGGCATACCGTGAAGCATTTAGAATTAGGTTTCTTTTCTCATTACGGGTAAGATTAGCAGGGATAATTTGGTCACGCAAGTAAGAGTAAATGTGGCTATAGCAAGATGAATCATGTCCAATAATAGAATAAGCCATTTGGGACTCAAGAGAACCATAAGCAGGATAATGTAACTCTTCCACCAGGAATTCAAATCAAAATTTAGATTCTTGTAGCTATGGTATAGACGCCAAGGTAGCCATAGCATCTGCTGCTTTGTTTGCTAATCTGGGAATCTGCTAAAATGATACAAAGGTAAATTATTTCTTGAGATCATAAACCATTCTCTTATAAGGCATCAGTTTCTTATCCCGAGTCTGATATATATCATTGATTTGGTTGATAATCAGTTGTGAGTCTCCATAGATATGTAACTCAACAACCTTCTATTTTATAGCTAGCTTGATTCCATTTACCAAGGCTTCATATTCTGCAATATTGTTTGTGAAAGGAAAGAGAATATTATAAGCCCTTGGGATTGAATATATTTGAGGAGTGATATAAATTATTTCAACACTCGAACCATGTTGAGTGAAAGACCCATCAAAGATCATTTTCCATGATCGCTGAGTAAGGTGCATGATGGATTCATCCAAAAATTCTATGCGTAAAGGTTGATTATCTTCAAGCGGAGCATCAACGAGTTGATCTGCAATGGCCTGTCCTTTGATAGCTTTGCGTTCTACATATTCAATGTCAAATTTTGTAAGAACCATGACCCATTTAGCCAATCTCCCTGTAAGTGTTGCTTTGCTGAGAAGGTATTTGAGCGGATCAATCTTAGCCACCAGTTTGATAGAATGTACTAACATGTAGTGTCTTAATGTCTGTGATGCAAAGACTAACACTGAACAAGCTTTTTCTTTGATAGTATAGTTCATCTCATAGGACACCAAGGTTCTACTGATATAATATATAACTCTTTCCTTTTTATTCTCATCCTATTGTGCCAAAAGTGCCCCCAGTGATGTATCTATAGCTGATATGTAGAGAATCAATGGTTTGCCTTGAATTGGTGGCATCAGTATAGGTGGGTTAGAAAGATATTCCTTGATTTTCTTTAGATGTTGTTCACAATCTTCATCCTAGTTGTATTTGATTCCTTTTCGTAATGTCTTTGTGAATGGTTGAGCCTTATTTGCTAGCTGAGAAATAAAACATCTTATTGATTGGAGGCACCCTTGTAAACTTCTCATTTGACTGATATTCTTTGGGGGTGACATTCCATGATAGCCTTAACTTTTTATGGATCCACTTCAATTCCTTTCGCTGAAAAAATATATCCTAGGAGCTTACCAGATGTAACTCCAAATGCACATTTCTTAGGATTTAATCTAAGTTTGAATTTTTCCATCCTGTCTAATATTGGACCTAGTTCTGATAGATGTGTTGATCTTTTCATAGATTTTAACTAGAGTATCATCAACATAATCCTCCATGTTTTTGTGCACCATATGATGAAAAATTGTTGTTATAGCTCTTTCATATGTAGCGCCTGCATTCTTTAAACCAAAGGGCATTATATTCCAACAGAAAGTTCCCCATGTAGAGGTGAATGTTGTTTTCTCTTAATCCTCAAGTGCAATTTTGATCTGATTGTACCCAAAAAAAACATCCATTAAGGAGTACATTTCATTGCCATCAGTCATGTCCACGATCATGTCTATGTTGGGTAGAGGAAAATCATATTTTGGATAAGCTTTGTTTAAATCTATGAAATCAGTGCAAACACAGATTGATTTGTCAGGTTTGGAAATAGGTACAATATTAGATATCCATTCGGCATAATCAATTGCTTTGATGAATCCAAATTTTAGTAACTTTTCTAGTTCAGCCTTAACAAGTAGTGCAACACGAGGAAGCACATTTTGGAGTTTTTACTTAATAGGTTAACTCTGGGAGCGATAGAAAGATAATGCATAATGAGGTCAGGATTCAGACTCGACATATCAACATATGTCCATGAAAAATTGATCTTCTTTTCTGTGAACAAATCAACAAATTCTTTTAGTTCTTTGGCTAATAAGGATTGAGCTACATGTATGGTGTGTTGATCTTCTTCTGTTCCAATGTTCACTACCTATGTAGGTTCAATTAGCACTGATGATCATTCTTGAAAGTGATCAGGCAAAATGTCAAGTATCTCACCTTCAGGCACCTTAGAGAGGTTTTCACTGTTAGGTACATGCTTTATTTTTACTATTTTTGATTCTGACAGCGCCACAGTGTGGTTTTCGTCATCAGAACTCTTATTTTTCTTTTGATTTTTGTGACTAAGATACTTGATATTTGTTGCTATCATGTTATCACTTTGTTCACTGGTGGAAGAGTCTATTGGTTCAACTGCATTAAGATAGAAGGTGAATGTATAGTCATTGGCAAAGGTAGGTATATTCAAAGGTTGATCTTGGAGAGTACAACCAATAAGCTCAGGGTGTACCAGGGATAAAGATTTAAGAGATTCAAAAGAATTCATGGTATTGTCATCACAACCTCAGACCAACAAGTCGAGTTACAGAAGACTATCTTGCGTAAGCGTCTTGAGACTAGAAAGAGTTAGAACACAATTATCAAAATTTATGTTAGTATTTAGGGAATCTAACCCATCATAATTACCACTAGCGTCGTCTTCTACTTCTAACTAGACTACATATCGTGGTTTGACAGTAATAGGTTTAGCAGACAGAGTTTCAACATTCATGACGAAGTAGTCATAGTTTGGTGTTGAGTAGGTAATGTCATAAATAGAGCTTATGTTAGAGTGATTAGAGTCAGTAGATGAAGCCTATGACTCTTCTTCAATTGGTTTAGTGAAAGTATGTATAGTATCAATATCTACATCTTTGATGCTACAAGTTCCTTCATGATTTGGTTCAATGATCACTTGTATTTGACATACCTGATAAAATAACCTTGATGAATTTGTTAGTCTTTGTCGTCTTTTCCATTTATCTTCCTCTGGACTAATGACTAGCCCTACTTCTGTAGCCTCCAATTCTTCATTTGTAGACCCACACCTAATTTTCTCTATCTCATTAGAGGGAGATATAGCAGGTGAAGAATTTTCTTGTGCTCTTTCTTCTTTCAGCTATTGTTCATAGTCTTCTTGTCTTTTTAGTCTGATTTCCTCTATTTCCTTTTGTAGTTTTAAGCGCTCTATCTCTTGTGCTTCATCTATGATATCACTAGATTCTTCAGGAATTTCTCCAGTAGATGCATCTGATAGAGGCTCTGGACCCCATTCATACTCATTCGAGTCAATTTCTAAATCATCTACTTGCATTCTACCTGTGTATGCGACCGAAATGTTTAGTGGTGCAAACAACTCTTTAATTCCTTCCATTTCTTCGCTCGTGTCTTCTGGGACTTCTACTCCTTGTAGTGTTATTGCTGATATAGTTGGAACTTGATTACAAGCTTCTTCTTCTCTCTTGATTGCCAGTTCTTCTTGTTCTTTTTCATACTCTTCCTGAGTTTGCTAAGTATTTATTTCCTGTGATGTTGAAGATAGTATCCTTTTCCTCCACTTAGACTGATGATGAGAAGTATGTTTCTGATTTGATGACTCCTCTAAATGGTATCCAAGTCTAGCTTTATTATTTGTAGACTTACTTTGTATCTTAATAGGTTCAAATGCATGTTTATAGGACCGATACCTGAATATTCCATGCGTTGAATCATCTTATAGCCTGGACCATATTGTTCTGGGGAAATCTCACAGTGTTGCACTTCTTTGTTTTCACTATCTTCTTTAAAAATCCATTTGAGAACAAACTCCCCTTCTATTTCATCTACAAGGGAAGTAGAGGACTGTACAAAAATACCACCATAAATAACATTTGGAGTGGAATTTTGTGGCTTCATAGCCTTAGATGGTTTTCCATATTGTCTTGGTGATGGAGGAAGAGACATTAGTGAAAGTACAGGTTCTATCTTATATCCATCCATGCCAGTATCTGTGATTTTCAATTTCTTTTCTAAATCTTTCATCAAAGTTTCTGATCTTTCAACATGTTATGAGGAACAAATGTATCAGTACACTGTTTTAATGCATTACGGGTGTAACTTGTATCAGTAGGAATACCGACTTCAACTCTATTATAAGGAAATTTCAAGCACTGATGATAGGTAGATGGTACTGCTTGGATTTCATGAATCCATGGCCTGCCCAACAAGATTTTGTATGAAAGAGGAAGATAAAGCACTTGGAGATTAGCTTCTCTCTCCATAGGTCCTACCCTGATCGGTAATAGTACCAGACCTTTAGAGGTTCTTTATTCTTCATCATAAGCTTTAATTGTTATTTTCTTTGTTGTATCAATGACATGTTCAGAAAATCCCAATTGTGTTAGTAGATTGTAGGTACAAATATTCAACCCAACGCCTCCATCTATCAAAACACGTTTGACTCGGTGTTTATGGATCATAGCTTTGATGTGCAATGGCTGGTTATGTGGGTGATTCAGTGAATTGTCATCTTCTTCAAAGAAGGTGAGGTAATGAGGTGAAGTCAGGTGACCCACCATAGATTATAACTGATCTATATCTAAATCTTTGGGGACATTAGTAGTGAGAAAAGATTTGTCCATGATCTCTGTATGAGCAGAAGAGATCTTAAGCAGTTCAAAAATGGAGATTTGAGCGGTAGTTCATTTTAGTTGTTCGACAATGCTATAACCAGGAGAGGATGATGAAGCCAACTGCTTAGATTTATCCATGATCATATCTGGTTGTCTATTTGAAGAAGTCTATAGGTTTGATGTTGCTTGATCAGGAGTTGAAGAACTAGCTCCTTTTAGAGTAGCCTTCTTTTGAGCGCGGGTTACAACATTTGTAGTTTATGTTTTATGTTGTTTATCTTTGATTATTATCATGTTGCAATACTCAGATTTGGAAGATTCAATCATGTTGATCACATTGTCATTATTAGTGTAGGTGTAATTGAATTTGGCACCTCCCTTGGATTTTGAGGAATCGCCTTGTTCATAAGTAGGAAAGGGATCTTTAAAGGATTTGTGATCAACATTAGTCGTGTGATTTCCAACAATAATTTTGCCAGCATTGATGAGGTCTTGAATCTTGTGTTTGAGTTTCATGCAGTTGTTTGTTGTATGACCCTTGTTTCGATGATATTCACATTACTCATTTTCCCTCCACCATTTAGGTTTAACTTCTAGATCATATGGTCTAGAGTTATCTGGTAATGTTATCAAATCATTTTCCAATAAAGTCTTAAGAGCTGATTCATACGATTCTTCCAAATGAGTGAAATCATGTTTAGGCTTTGAAAGCCAAGGTTTCTCTTTAAACCACTCTTTTGATTTCTTTGGAGGATTTTCCGTCGTAGTTTCAGTTGCTTTGAGTGATTGTGTGCCACTAGCCAGATTAAATATTGTGGGTTTTGATTTTGTTTTAACAGTGTCCACCACTCCATCATTAACAATGTTTCTGTTGTTATCTTTGCTCTTTTCCCAGTATTTATTCTTCTCTTTGGAACTAGAGCTTTGCTGTATTTCTTTCCAAAGTGATATATCTCCTTTCTTTATAAACACATCTTCCATTTTGAGGGCACTATCTACCATTTTGTTGAATGAAGGGTACACTTGCATTTGGATATTGTATTTCAATTCAGGGATCTAGTTATTGACAAAAATGTCCATCTTCTCAGAATTTGGAATAGGCCGTGAATATCTAGAGAACATCTTTCTCCAATGTTGAAGAAAAGTGAGAAAAGGTTCTCCTATTTTCTGTTTGGTATTGCAAAGATCGATCGTAGTGAATGGATGATGAATGTTATAGGAGTATTGTTGGAGAAACAATTCGACTAATTCCTCAAAAGATTTGATTCCCATAGCTAGGCTTGAAAACCATTCTATATCTTGTCCTCCTAAACTCCTTGGGAAAAGGCACATGAGATATATTTGTTCATGCATGAAATCCATACATAAAGCATTAAATTCTCTGATATTGTCTTGAGGATCTATATTACCATCATATTTGTCAAACTTAGGAATCTCCACTCTTGAAGGAAATGGAGGCATGTAAAGGTTTTTGTCAAATGGGAATGAGCATATTGTGTCTAAAGAATATTGCTTTGATGATTTATCCTTGTTTTTCATTTCTGTGATTTTAGTTTGTAATGCTTGTAATTATTTGTTTACCAGCGCTAAGGGTGTCTCTTCCTCTTTGGCGATAACGCTTTCAATGTTATAATTAGTAGGAAGTATAGCACCTTGTTTTTCTAGCTCTAAAAAATAATCTTCTTTTTCTCTGGCCATGATAATCTTCATCATTTTTTAGAAATCTTTATCCTTTTGATAGCTATTTATAACAACTTTTGTAGGTTCAGAGGCTTCAAAATCGCTAGATGAGGAATCACTGTCATTAGCATGGGTGCTGATATTGTCATAAGTATCATGTTTAGCAACTTCTCTTTCTTGCCTTTCTCCAGACATGATGGGAGATAAGGGTTGATCAAAAATTGGTATATTTGATGATGAAGGTTTATTAGAGACGGGGTCCTCTACGAAGAATGGATTATCTTGTAATGAAAATGACGATCCTTTACATTTGGTAGCTTTCTTGTGAGAAATTCTAGTTTGAGTAGGCATTTATGACTGATGTGATTGAGAACTGGATGTGATGCAGAAGTCAAGATCAAATTGAAGCTAGTTGTTTGTTTGACGCCATGATTGAGAAAAGTGACTAAGATACAGTCTGGTTTCAGGAAGGATCTCTCATGTATAAGATGTGATCTAAGTAACTTAGTTTGATTTGAGAGAAATGACTAAGACTTGGTCTGGTTTCAGGAATGATCTATCCTGTATAAGACGTGATCTAAGTAACTTGAGTTTGATAAGTAGCTAATTGAACTAGCTGAAAGATGATCGACAAAATCGTGCAACACAATGGCAGGGGTACACTATCAAGATTGTTTATGCTCATAATTATGATAACCAGATCTATGCTTATTGTAGACTGATTTAAGCAAGTATGATGATTCTAGAAAAGTGTATGGACAAACAAGTTTATGGACTGACAAAAATTAGGAATTTGTATGACAAAGTTTTATGACATGGACGACAATTTAACAGTTCTCAGACGACACAGGCAGTTTCTTGTACAAGTTGCTGCCTAAACTCGCATGACAGTTTAATGATCTCTAGACTTAAATTTGATGAGTATGATGATTATTCATACGACAGTAGACTAAAGGTCAAACGACAATTTTCTAGTAATAGAACGACAATTTTGTATACTCGGATGACAATTCTAATAGGGCCAAATGATAAACTGACAGGACTGATTAAGACTTGTACGACAATATGTATATAGTCAGACGATAATTTAGTTGACTCGTATGACTGTGGACTAGAAAAAGATGAAATTCTGACATGGACATAGTTTTGATGACTGATAGAGACTGGATTTTGACTCGGATAGAGTTTTGATGACTGACAGAGACTAGTTTTTGACACAGACAGAGTTTTGATCACTGAGTTGTTTATTGTTTTCTCCAGTTTCAGCACTTTAGTTTCAGTTTTAGGGTTGAAAACACAGTAAACATGCAAGATGTATAATGACTTCAAGCACAACATGCTAACCCTATGGAAGCTGGCTTAGCGAAGAAAACCTTTGCTTGTAGACTCAGGTACACACCCAATAGCTAATCAAAATACGGCCGCTGAGTCTCACGCAATGGATTCTCAATGCCATATTAGCCGACTCCAAATGCTAATGGGGGTATGAAATGGCAAGTATGTTGGGAGAGTTACTATATCTCTTGCACAAAAATTATCCCCCTTGCAGAGGTGAATCAGGTAGCCTCTATCTTATAGTTCTTAGTCAGGAATTTCATTCGAAATTACCCCTTGAAGTCATTCAAGCATGATTGAGGCCTATAGCTTGACAAGGTACCGAAACAAGTTGTAGTCACGTAAACATGATTGAGACTGCGAGGCCCTACAAAATGCTCAACATGAGACATCTCAAAGAGAAAACTCAAATAATTCCATCCTCTGAGACTTTAATCACCAGAGGCCTATTTATTATAGTGAGTTGGAATGCTCAGGTCCAACTGTACTCACTTGGGTCATTCTCACAGGGTGATTACTTTTTCCCACTGTGACAGGCCCGCTAAAGGTACTCAAATCTCAAACTTAGAAAAAGATTTGAGGGTCCGGATTTCTGATTGTTTGTGCAGACAAGAGTATACTCTCCTACCTCTTAGTTTTTTCTTAAAACATGAAAGACAGATTTATTCATTAACCAAATATCAATTTAAGTGCCTAAAAAAAATGAATTTAAAGAATACATGAAGTTCACTTGAATCTCCTCAGGCAACCTACAAAAACAATGAATCAGTAGTCATATTGTTTTTGTGTGACAAGCGTGTTCTTTGACAAACATTTTGCAAAAATTGGTTAGGCTGTCAAAATCTCTCAGGCAAACAGACAACAAGCCAAGGTCAGCATTAGTACCGTAAAAATTCAATAAGAAAAACCCCAAAATTGTAGTTTGTTTTAATACCAAAAACTAGAATAGCGTATGAGTATTCTCACCGAGCCGTACGATAATTCATGACAGACCATATGATACTTACAGTTTGTCATTTGGGCCTCTGTGAAAACTCATATAAGTTTTTGCGCTAACTGTATGGAAAAAACCAAAATAAATCTGAAAAATAGAAATAAGTTAATTTGCGAGGCCGAAAGATGTAGTCTTCTGCCCCATGATGGGCACCCAAAATGTGTGTGAAAAGTGAATAAAGAATCTGCAAATCTGTAAGACACAACACTTCAATTAAGTCATTGCATGCATGGTTAGACATATATAATCATGAATATGAAAACCATAACAAATCAACCTATTTCCTTCTAAAAGATGCAAGTATAGACTTGCTCTCAGATTTGTCTAAGCAATACTAGTGACTAGACTACACCAAGATGAAGGATTTAATCTATATGAGAACAAGAATAAGATAAATGGATGCAAGATTAAGCTAGATGAATGAAGATTAAGCTAAATGAATGAAGATTAAGCTAGATGAATACAAACAATGACAATTAAACTAAATATGCAAAAAGCTAAACTAAGATGCAATAATCTCAAAGCACAATATCTTTAATGACTCCAAAGAAAAAAATGCACAATAACAATAAATCTCCAGGGTGTTTTGAATGAGAGATGAAGTTTGAATTTATAGAGACTCCAGAGAGAAACCAATGGTCAAGATTAATTAACAATGAGTGGTTGAATTCCAATTCAGCCAACCATTTACTCTTTTCTTTTTCCCAAGCAACTATTTCTGGAAATTTCAAGGAAAAATGGAGAACTCACGTGGAGGAGGAGAAGGCGGCAATGGAAGAATTCAAAATTTGAATTCTCTGCAAGGTGGGAACTCTGGTTCCAATGGAGGGAGCGGCCAGATCGATGGAGCTGGCCCGATGGGGGAGAAGGACAAGCCTCTGGATATTCTGCAGGTTGACGGTATTCTGCCAGAGAAGAATGTGGGTTCTGGAAACATGGTGGGGGTCCAGCTCACGTGAAGCTGTTTTGGAGAATGGAAAAGAATCTAGAAAGTGGTCATCCCTCTTTGGAACTAGACCATCTGGAAAATCCTCCTTGCCTCCTATCAAGAATATATCAGACCTGACTGGTGGTGAGTTTGCCATTTCTATCCCTGAATCGGTTTTGGATCATAACATAAGTAGTATGTCAAACTCTCTGGTGGGTAAATTCATGGGACCATGCCCAAACATTGAAGTTGTTAGGGCTTATGTCAAACGTAAATGGGATTTGAAAGGTAATGTTGTCATTTCGGCTATGCCCAAAGGCCTCCTCACCTTTGCTTTTTCCTGTGAAGAAGATAAAATAAGGATCCTCTGTGGTAGTGCTTGCTTGGTTGGAAAGACAGCTCTGGTCCTTCATAAATGACATTCGAATCTAAACATGAGTGATTCTATTATGGTGCCAGTCCCAGTTTGGGTTATGTTACTAGGTTTGCCTCTTGAGTATTGGGCAAAAACTATTTTCTCAGGTATAGCAAGCTCCTTTGGTGAGATCCTCTCAATAGATCCAGTCACATCTTCAAGAAGGAGGCTCACTCATGCCAGATTTTGTGTAGGGATCACCCACAATGTAGATATGCCTGAGCAAATAGATATAGTGTCAAAGTTGGGAACATGGAAACAATAGATTGAATATGAATCCATCGCCTTTGCTTGCTTTCACTGCAAGAAAGCAGGTCACATGGCCAAACATTGTCCTCTCAAGCCTAAAAGGGAGAACAAGCAAGCCAAACCTACAGTAGAAAGTAAAAAGGCTTTGGAGAAAAAGGTATGGCAAGTCAAACATTTAGAAAATAAGGAAACTGACCTTGTTGATACCAACTATTTTGGACCCTTGGGGGAGAATAAGGAAGTGGTCTCCTTAGCCTCTGTCTCTAATCATCTCCCCCCCAGGAAGCTCTAAGGAAGGAACAAATGAAAGCAAACAACCCCCTGATAGGGCAGATCCTAATAGAGGAAATAAAAGATCAGAATGAATCTTCTAAAAAAAATACCGAGATGGTAATTGCTGACACCTTGGCCAGTAAGGAAGCTCCCAATGAAGAGGATCAGAAGGATATGGATACTAAGGAAGTGGAACAATCTGAGGAAGGGGAGATCACTAGCTCACAAGAAGAAAAGAACGACTCTTCCCCTCTCACGATCAGGTCTGATTTGCAAGAAGCCCATAAATGTGCTATATTGGGTATGGACCTTTTGGATTTAGATCAAGCCTCTAAAATAGTCAATAGTTCTTCACATGATTCTAGATCACCTAATTGGGGTAATGAAGAGGAAATTTCTAGAATTCTTAGTAACCCTGAAGTGGTTTTTGAGAAAGAAGTAGATTGGAAAATCGAAAACACAAGAACAAAAAAGGATCCAGTCCCTCGACCGCCCAATTAAGGAAGTCTAGTAGAATTGCTCAAGTTGATGTTGGGTATATCTCCTCATCCTCAGGATGACCTTCAAACCACAAAGTCAGAGACAAGGAGGCCAACAAGATCATAACAGATGGGACTCAGAAGACTCTGAAGGAGTTAGGAATTGGTAAGTAATTATGAAGATTGTCTCTTGGAACATTAGGGGACTTAATAATCCCCACAAGCATGATATTATTAGGAATATGATTAGGGATAGCAAACCTGATATTTTTCTTATTCAAGAAACAAATATGTGTAGAGATAAGGTTGAAGCTTTGAAATTCTTTAAATCTGGGAGTATCAGTGGTGGCAGTTCGGAAGGTGCCTCTGGAGGCATTGCAACAATTTAGAATCTCAATAGTGTTAAAGGTCATGTTCTTATTCAAGAAAGCAATTTTTCTTGCATTAGATTTGAGCATTTAAAAGATGGAACCTCTTGGGTCCTCACTAACATTTATGCTCCTTAAACCTTGAAAGCCAGAAGCATTTTTTGGAAAAAAATTATGGAATAAGGGACAACTTCAAGAACCTCAGCTGGTTGGTCATGGGAGACTTCAATACCCCTTTGAGAGAGGAGGAAAAATTTGGTGGAAGCCCTTCTCAGTTGGATAGTAGTCTGGCCCTCATGGATTTTATAAACACTCAGGCTTTTAATGATGTGGAGATGCAAGGTTGCAATTACACTTGGACTAACATGAGGGCTGGAAATGACCTTATTCAAGTTTGCCTTGACATGGCTCTTATTTTTGATGATTGGTACAAACATTATTTATGTTCTCTGTCTGCTCACATTCGGGTTGGGTCTGACCACTATCCCATAACTCATTTTGCTGACCCCATAAATAGAAGAGGGCACTTTCCTTTTAGATTTGAAAAAATGTGGACTCTTCATCCATATATCATCCATAAAATTCAGGAATGGTGGATTATTCAAGTTGAGGGTACTGCCATGTATAGAGTTGTGAAGAAATTCAAAAGCCTAAAAGAGAATATAAGGACTTGGAATAAATCCAAATTTGGGAGTATGTTTGAGGTGAAAGGAAAAATTTAGAAAGACCTCAATAAAATACAGGTCCAAATCCAGAAGGATGGATTCTCTACTATGACTATTGCTAAAGAAAATGAGATCCTAAAAAAATACCATGAAATCATTGCTAAAGAAGAAGCTTTTTGGATGCAGAGGTCTAGATGTATCTAGTTGAAGGAAGGAGATAAGAATACTAGATTCTTTCATATGTCGACTATCAAATATAAAGTGGCTAATAGGATCAAAAAACTGATGGTGGACAATGGGGAGCTAGTTAAGGAGGAGGAGATAAGAAATGAGGCCAAAAGATTTTTCACTGATCTTCTTTGTAGGGATCAAAGCCTGGATGTTGATGTTCAAAATTCCTTCCTTCAGAACAATCCTTGTCTTATTGATGAGCAGAAGAATACCTTCCTAACTTCTATACCTTTGAACTTGGAGATCATAAATGCTGTCTTTTCTTTTGAAGGTAACAAAGCCCTTGGACCTGATGGCTTCCCCATGTTCTTCTTCCAAGAATTCTAGGATATTGTCGGGAAAGATGTCTCCAATGGGGTTAAAGAATTTTTTGGGGCTAGAAAACTTTTGAAAGAGGCTATTGGCACCTTCATTGCTTTAATCCCCAAAATTCAAGGTACTAATTCCATGGATAAGTTCAGGCCAATAAGCTTATGCAACTCTTTTTATAAGATAATTTCCAAGGTCCTAACCTCTCGACTCTTGAAAGTCCTTCCTTCTTTGATTAGTCATAAGCAAAATGGTTTTGTGCCAGGAAGACAAATTCTTGATTCCATCATAACTATCCATGAGAATATCCATTCCCTTGTTATGGCTAAGAAACAGGGTTTGATCCTCAAACTTGACCTATCTAAGGCCTATGACCGGGTTGATTGGTCTTTCCTCATGAAGGTCCTTTTGGCTTTTGGCTTCTCTAACAAATGTGTGGACCTCTTCAAGCAACTCATCTCCTCTACCTCCTTTGATTTTCTTGTTAAAGGATCTCCCTCCTCCTTCTTTAAAGCCTCCAGAGGACTGAGGCAAGGGGACCCCATCTCCCCTATCCTCTTCATTATTATGGTTGAATGTTTTGGTAGGTCCATGGAAATTATGGTGACTAGAGGTATTTTTAAAGGTCTCCGACCTTCCTCTTCTGATCATACTTTCTCCCACCAACAATTTGTGGATGACATAATTGTTATAGGGGAATCAAGCATTTTGGAAGCCAAAATCCTAAAGGACACCCTTTGTAAGTTTGCTTATGCTTCTAGCTAGCTTATCAAATGGGTTAAAAGTGAAGTGTTTTTCATAAACACTCTTGAGAGAAGCCAAAATAGAATCAACAGAATTCTGGAATGTCAGACTGCTAATCTTCCTACTACTTATCTTGGTCTCCCCTTGGGCATTGCTCCACCTGATTCCTTTTGGAGTTCTCTGGTGGATAAATTTCAAAGAAAGCTCATTGGTTCGAAAGGTGCTCTTTTAAGTCAAGCTGGCAAGCTTCAACTTCTTAATGCATCCCTTCAAAGCATTCCTATTTATTCCCTTAGCCTCTTTATAATTCCAGTTAAGTATGCTGATACTATTGAGAAAATTCAATAAAAAATTCTTTGGTCAGGGGTAGAGGAAAAGAAAAGAACGGCATTAGTGGCTTGGGACAAGGTTTGCAGATTGAAAAGTAAAGGTGGTCTGGGCCTGAGGAGGAGAAACCAGACCCTCAATGAAGCTCTTTTGTTTAAATAGGTTTGGAGACTGTTCCACTCTGACAGTGAATGGTGTAAAATTTGGAGAAGTAAGTATCCTCTTTTGTCTTCTTCTCTTCTCTCTTTCATCAATTCTGATTTTAGTATTAATGGGTCCCATATTTGGAATCATGCCTCTGAGTGTAAAGACAACATTGCTAAAGGGGTGAAATGGAGAGTTGGTAATGGTAGGAAAGTTAGATTTTGGGAGGACCCCTGGTTACTTGATAAGCCTTTGATTGAAATCCCTGATTGGGCCCCTTTTGTTGTCCCCTGTATTAGAGTCTTTGGCTCCTTGGTTGAGGGGTATTGGATAGGTGATAAATGGCAGAACATTGAAAGTATCCACCCTGACCTTATCAATCTTAAGAATCATCTATCTTCTCCCTGGTTGAACAATGAGAAAGATTCTCTTTTTTCAAAATATGAACCTAAAGGCAACATTACTGTCTCTTCAATGTATGGTGTTCTTTCCCTTCCCCCCTCAGAGAATCTCTTTTGGTCTAAAGCCTGGATAAAGGGTCTTATCCCTAAGATCAATTTTTTCTATTGGACAATTCTTCAAAACAAAATTTTGACCTTAGACAATCTAAAGGTTAGAGGTTTTTTCTTCCCAAATAGGTGTGCTTTATGTCTTGAGGAGGAATAGTATGTGGACGATTTGGCTATCCACTACTCCTTCACTGTTTCAATTTGGGAAATATTTCTTAAGAATTTTTGTATGGAATGGGTGTTTCCTAACTCTATCCAAGATTTGTTCCATTCTTGGAGTTATCATTGGTCTAACCCCACTTTGAGATCTTTGTGGCAGCTATCACTCCCTCACATCCTGTGGGGGATATGGAAAGAATGGAACAACCACATCTTCAGGGACACTTCTCTCACCCAAGCTGTTATTTTCCAGAAAATTCAAAGGGCTATTGTGGAGAACATTAGGATCATTGGGGATCCATGCAATTCTGCCAATCCCATGGAAACTCACATTTTCAACTCCTAGAATCTGAAGAGTGCTGTTAGTACTGATCCTAAACAAAACAAGAGACTAGAATACAGATGGAACTCTCCCCCTCATGGCTGGCTCAAATTCAACTTTGATGGAGCTGCCAAAGGCAATCCTGGCCCAGTGGGATGTGGTGCAATTCTCAAAGATGAAAATGGCAGTTGCAAGGAAATGATTGTTGTTCATCTAGGTTGCCAAACTAACCACATGGTAGAAGCTATGGCTGCTCTCTAATGCATTCTCGTTGCTAAAAGATGGAACTATCCCTATCTATGGATTGAGGGGGACTCTAATAACATCATCAAATGCCTAAAAGGAGCTTCTAAGCCTTCATGGACTATCAATAACATAATAAAGGCTGCTAGGGATCTCATCAACACCTTTGATAAATGTTTTATTTTCCACATTTATCGTGCAGCTAATTGTCCAGCTAACTGGGCAGCCAACGTGGCGGTCAATCACAACAATATGGTTACCTGGAAGGGCGAAGAGGGTCTCCTCAATGACGTCAGATCGATCATTTTTATGGATCGATATAATAGTACCCCAAAGATCATAAATGGACAAAATAATGATTAAACAGATTAATAAGAGGGCTATGAGTAATTATCATTGTGTCAGTACCATTTATTACAAGACAAATGCCACCTTTTTCCATGCTTTCTGGGTATATGTGGTCGCTTCGAGAATTTTCTTTCCAATAGCTTTCTGCAACTCTCGGCCTTCTATTTTGAAAAGCAAAAAAATTGGAGGAAATAGATGCCGCTATGAACCCAACAACTGTAAGAAGTGGAAACAAAAGGAGATAATTTGGAACATCTTACAGAATGGCGAGTTTATGAAGTTTATGGAGAGAATCCATGGGAGGGACACCACAACCACTAACTTTTTTTGCAAAAACTTGAGGAAGGGCACCCTAAAGATGGGAGATCAAACAATCTCCATTGATGAAGACCTCATTGCTCAAGTAATGGGTCTTTGCAGGGAAGGAAGCAATTACTACAAAGACAGAAAATTGAGAAAGGAGTCAATTGAGCTATACCCCAAAATGACAAAGGAGAAGAAGTGCCTAGTAAAGCTAAGTAAAACCTACTACCCACCTAGGGCATTTGTTAAGCCATGGAGGGAGGTTTTGTTTGCTATTATGCATTACATTACCTTGGATGATAGATTTACTAAAGTGTATGGCTATCATTTTGTATTGCTTAATCATTTCAGGTATGATGAAAAAGTTAATATTCCATATTTCTTGCTTTGTTCAATGAATGCTACCATTAAAGCCCATAGAGAGAACCCTAAGGGTGATACATCCATGCATCAAGGCCTCATGGTGTTAATCTATGACCATTTAAAAGCTAACCAAATTGCCTGTCCCTAGCCTTCTATCTCTGAGTTTGAGGAGGAAGGGTCGGATTCTGGTTTTTCTATGGGTGAGGAGTCTAAAAGTGATTTGATGAGTGAATCAGAGGAGAGTCTGGAAGACTCTGAAGCTAAAATTGGTAAGAAAATAAAACAGGTGAGTACCAAGCCTTCCTCTTCTAAGGGTAAGAAAAAAACTAAAGAAAAGGTTTTTTAGATCCGCTCCTCCTCCTCCTCGGAGGTCTCTGAGGATTTTGAGAAGGATGAACCCCAGTCTCCTCGAAAAAAGAAAACTAAAACTTCCATTCAGATAAGGAACAAATAGAAGAGGCATGATGATTATGATATGGAACTAGAGGATAAAGTGTAGAGAAATGATCCTGACGTCGACCATAAATTGGAGGAGGAGAGCACAGGGGAAGGTTTTGATCAGAGGGTTGGTGGAAATGTCGATCAGATCACTAGTGGCGATGTCCCCAAAAATGAATAGGAAAATCTTGGTGAGAAAACCTCCCCTTCAAATCCTCCCACTGAGGGTTTGAAAGGGTTTGTGGACACCATCGATTGGTTAATTAACAATTACAAGAAAGCCGTGGAGGACAATAAGAAGTTGAGCCACAGGGTCCAAATTCTGAAGACAATCAGTATTGGTGAAGGCAAATCAATGGCAGAATATGTTGAGGATCTGAGTAAAACTGTTGCCAGAGCCGAAGAGATCAGAGATTCCTTCAACCCTAGGTTTGAGAAAATTGAGAAGGCCTTGACAGAGATAAAAACCAATGAAAATGCTATGGACCAGAGAATGGTGGAAACTGACAACAAATTCAACAAAATTGAAAAATGCCTCAAAAGCATTGTTGAACAAAGCTATAGCATTTTGAAGGCCTTGGTCGATAATACCAAAATTCTCATCAGCAAACTGGAGAACGAGAAGGATTCCCTGGAGTTGGAACCTAACATTGAAGGTATGGGAGAAGTGCAAGGACCTAGAACGAGGAACTAAGGCAAAAAGAAGGAGAAGAAGCGAAATAAGGATATGGAAGAACTCAAAGTTGCTTCGGAAAACTATGACCAACTGGTCAATAAGGTGGTTGATCTTCTTAAGTCTTTATTGTTGTTGTTTGTCATTTAGGTCTTTTCTCTGGTTTTTTGTCACTTTGATGTTCCTTTCTTTAGCTGTTCGTTCGGTTTACTGGCCTTTTTGCCAGTCCTTTTGTAAGTTGTTTCAATGCCAGTCTGGATGCTTCTTGATGAACTATCTTATGCTCCTATGTTAAAGGTTTTGGGTCCTTAATACCTATTTTTTATATTAATCAGAACAATGAGTGGTTGAGATTTCTCAGGAAAAAGCACAATTGAAATAATTGAGAGATCAGATTAAGTTAATCTTGAGATAGATTCCAGTTATAGCTTGATTGAATGCATTCAGATTATAAGTTTAAGTTTGCATTGGAGATAAAATTAGTTGATTCATGCACTTGAAATAAAAATAGGCGATTCCATGCACTTTTCTTTAATTTGCTCAATATTTTTATTTCGAAAAAAATGCAACTGAACTTTTTTTCTCAAAAAAAGCTTCAAGTATTATTTTTAGAGAAAATGATTAATTCAATATAATTTCTTTTTGATTTTTCAAGTTATCACAATTTTAGAAAAAAATATATCTTAAGTTTGATTTCTTTTCTCAATTTAATTCTCTCTTTTTTTTTTTTTTGTTTTCAATTTAATTCTTTCTTTTGCAGATTAATTCCTCTTTTTGTGATAAATCTCTTTTTGTAAATTAGTTCATTTTTTAAAATTAATTCCCTTTTTATGATTAAATGGCAAATTTATTAATTAATTAAATATGCTAGGATATTTAATTAAATAAATAGGATAATTGATCAAAATGATTTACTTGGAATAATTTAATTAATTAAATAAACATTTAATTAGTATAGGGTGATTAACTTGCCTTGTAACATTAATGATTGAAAAATTAATTAATTGGGTGCTCAAGGTTGATTTAATTGCCTTTGGTTGGGACCTTGGCGATGTTGTCGAGATTAGGGGCCAATTTAATTAAATTCACTAGCAATTTGATTAAATTCCCCCATTCACCTGCTTATTAATAAATCTAAGGATTTATTTAATAAGTTCATTTCAATAGTCCCATTTGATTAATTAATCTGAATTAATTAATCCTCCCCCCATTTAATTCATTTCTTCTAATCCCCTAATTAATTAAAACAAATCAATTTATGAGTTGTTGAAAGTTAATTAGCCTTTTCCTATTATTTGAATTTTTAAATTCAAATTACCCACATGCCTCCTAACTTCTAACCACCTAACCTAACAATCCCCTAACCTAACCCATTCCACCTAACCCTGGGTTTAACTAACACTATCCTATCTTGCACATCCTAACCTCCTTATCCTAACCTCCTATGGGTTGAATACTCTCTCCTTGAGACACATGACAATTATGCCACATGTCTCCTCCCTTGGACACTTGCCCTCTTATGAACAATGCTCCTTGACACTTGTCACCATAGAGTTGCCAAGTGTCCCTCCCTCCAACTTATTTTCCAACCTCCTCCAATTTGACCCTTGACATCTTTAGACTCAATCTTGACCATTGATTCCTACCACCTCACCCCTGGCCTTGGAAATCTTATAAATATCCCCCATTTTGGAGCACAAAGGATCCCATCTCATTTTCATCTTATGCATTGTTATTATAGGCATATAATTTCTATCATTCTAGTTTAGCATTGTTATCATGTTTTGCATCTTAGATCTAGCTTATTTTGATCATATTATAGCATAATCAATCTCTCATTTAGCTTAATCATGCATCTCATTAGCTTAATTATCTTCTTGGATCAATCTAGCTTAATCATACACTCATCTAGCTTGCATATCATATCCTTTTAAATCCTCCATCTAGATGTAGTCAAGTCACTGGGATTGCTCATCTAAATCTGAGAGAAAATTCACTCTCGCATCTCTTAGGAGGCGATAGGTCGCTTGGTCATAGTTTATCTTTCATTTGATTTTAATTTGCTAACCATGCTTGTAATGATCTATTGAGTGTTTGTGTTGTAGCTGCAGGTATCCTACTTCACACACACAACATTTCTGGGGTAGGAAATCTAATTTCTTGGCCTCTCTCAGCATCAAATCTTCCATCTCTCAAGTTTCTGGTCAGGCTTGTTTCAGAATCTCGTACGAGTACCTTTATAGTACCGTACAAGTTTATTTGTGCACTCGTATGGGTATGTGAGAATACTCGTACGATCAGGTGATAATAATCGTACAAATTTCTACTTCTATGGTTTCAAAACAGTTTGCATTTTAGGGTTTTTGTGCTTGAAATTTGATATCACTAATGCTAACTTTGGTCTATTTGTGAGTTTTCTAGCAGCCTAACTGGTTTTTGCAGGATGATTGTCAAATATTATGCTTGCCAAATATTCAATTTCTCAAATCAACATGATTACTAATGTATTTGTTTTGTAGGTTGCCTAAGGAAAATTAACATGACTTTGTGTATTCTTAAGTTTTCTAGGCACACTTATTTTGCTAATGGTTAATGAACATCTAAATTTCTATGTCTAAGAAGTTGTCTAAAAGGTAGGAGTGTATGCTCGTCCATTTGGACAATCAGAAATCTCAACCCTTGAAGCACTTCTATGTTTGAGATTTGAATACCTTTAGCAAGCCTATCACAGTGGGAAAAAGTAATCACCCTGTGAGAACGACCCAAGTGAGTACAACTAGACCTAAGATTTCCGACTCGCTCTAAAAAATAGGCCTCTCGGAATTAAAGTCTTGGAGGATGAGATTATTTGAGTTTTCTCTTTTAAGATCTCTCACATCGAACATTTAGTAGGGCCTCACGGTCTCAATCATGCTTGGGTGAATACTTCTTGTTTCGGTACCTTGTTGGGCTATAGGCCTCAATCGCGCTTGCGTGACTGCAAGGGGTAATTCCAAATGGAAATCCTTACTATGAACCCTAAGATAGAAGCTACCCGATTCACCTCCGAAAGGGGGATAATATTTGTCCAAGAGAGATAGTAACTCTCCCAAGACACTTGCCATATCGTGCCTCCATTAGAGTTTGGAGTCGGATAATACGACGTTGAGGATCGATTGTGTGAGACTCAGTGACCGTATTTTGATTAGCTATTGGGTGTGTACCTAAGTTTGCAAGCAAATCTTTTCTCTCTCAGCCAACTTCCTTAGGATTTAGCATGTTGTGCTTGAGGTCACTTATCATATCACGTGTTTGTTGTGTTTTCATCCCTGAAACAAAAACTCAGACATCTAAAACTAGAAAATAGAATCAAAACATCAAACATTTTTGGTCAAAAATCTATCAAAGTAAATTTTTTGTCTTTGCTCTCTCCTCAGTCATATGAGCTTTCTGGTTTGTCGTACGAGAAAGCTAGTTTATCATCTGGTTCTGTCAAAATTGACATACCAGTCAGATTAGCAGAGGCTTATTTGTTATTAGTTGTCATCTGGTTTTGTGGGAAGTATCATACGAGATTAGGCCTTTGTCAAGTGAGATTTCTAGTTTATCGTATGGATCTGTCTAAATTGTCGTCTGGGACTGTATAAACTGTCGTACGAATTTTTTTCTTTGTCAGTCCAGAGTTGTCTTCTTGCATGTCTTTTCTAGATTTGTCATGTTTTCTTGGTCAGTTTATAGTGAGCATATACACCATATATCTATCATTCTGTGCTTAGATTGTCTTCTTGGTTCACTTGGTCAAGTTATCTTCTGTCAAATCGGATTCTAGAACAAGACACCCCAAGATTTTCAAGTATTCACCTTCCACAAGTTCAAGATCTAACATCTCAAAATGCATTATCACCTTCTTTGATAAACTAATCACTCAAAACATAGTTTCTCATCAGGATCTATCATCCTCTATCACAAAACTCCAACGTTTGGTTAGGAAAACCTTGTCCCACATCATAAGATATATCATTCCTATTGGACTTGGTTTTTATCAAAATCATCATCATTGCACTGCAAACCGAAGATCAAAAAACTTACAAATCTACAAATACTTGAATTATCTTTTCATGTCATAACACTCTATCATATCTATGTTGACGGTTGGTCACTTATTGAAACACCTTCTATACAATTGAATCCTTGCACAATACTCAACACATGTGTATGCCCATTTTAACTAGAGCACATAGACAAAAGATCGCAAAATCAGAAATCAAAACATTTGAAATAACTCAAGATTATAGGAACATGGAACACGAAAATGAAATACAAGAAGAAGAGGTAACAGATCAACATATCAGAGAAATCAAACAAGATCATAAATTCGATAAATTTATGGAGAAAATATTGGAGGGAGGAAAAGAAAAATACTTCCTAATGTTAGGAAAATCTGGTGCTACACTCCCCCAATATTTAGATATGAGCAATTTAGGACAAAAGAGAAGTGACCCTTTCCATGATAACAAACGACATGAGGAGATTTTCAATCACAAAAAGGATGATGCATCAATTCTTGATAACACAAAAACTAATGAGGAAACTTTTGTTCCTAAAAGGGATATTGTAGAAATTCTCAACAAAGCTAAAACTAATGAGGACAAAAGAAAGAGTCGAGATAATACAAGAAGAGATCAAGATCATACTAGAATGCAAACTCATGATTATATAAGAATAAATCATGTTGATAATCCTATCACAACACTTACACAACAAATAAAAATGCTACAAACAAAAATTCAAGATATGCAGAGAGGAACTATTAGAAGATACTCACTCCAAGAAATTTGTCCTTACCCATTCGACATAAATCTAAACATGATACCATTTCTTGTAGGTTGTGAAACTCCTAGATATGATAAATATAATGGAAGCACTGATCTCAGGATCATATACGATAATTTTGCATAATGAGTATGGAGTTTACACATGAGGATACATACCTGATGAGATTATTTCCAAAGAGCTTAAGTGGACTAGCTATTGAATGGTTCTCCAAACTTCCACCTAGAATTAGATCATTCACAGAATTGGTTGATAAATTTGTTTCACAATATTCTTACAACATTCAACATGAGGTCACAATGCTAGACCTATGTAATACTAAACAAAAGAGTGGATAACCTTTCATGATGTTTCTACAGAGATGGAGATGGTTAGCTTCACGATATCCTCGTACAGTGCTAGAATACGAGAAAATAGACATATTCATTGACAACCTAAATGGATAAATGAGCTATCATCTAAAAATGCAATGTCATCAAAATTTTGAAAAGATGATTGATAATGAAATTAGAATGGAGGAAGCCATGGTAAAGAAGGGTGAGTTGAAGCTATACAAAGAAGGAGTTAATCCTCCTAACACCAATACTAGCAACAACAACAATGATAAGCCTAAATTTTGTAATAGAAATTGAAATGTCATCAACGATGGGATAGTGGATAACAACAATGTAAAACCAAAGCAACCAGTTTGCAATTTATCCAGTCACTTAGCAGTGGCTCAACAAAACAACAATCACCAAAAATCAACTTTTAACAATTTCTTTCAAAGGAAATTTACAAACATTTGTGAACCACTTGGGTTAGCATTAAAGACGCTTCTCGTAAACAAGTTGATTAATTTGCCAAAAGGAAGAAACTTCGAACCTCAAGTGAAACCCTCTTGGTGTAATGACAACCATTATTGCAATTTTCGTCGAAACAAAGGACACCACATGGATAATTGTCAGCGATTGAAACATGTCATCCAAGATTTGATTGATAATGGAGTAATAACCATGGATGGACATACGACAAATAAATCTCATAAAAATTTCAAAACTCCACTTCCAAACTATGAGAAGGGTGAATAATTGGTAGCACATAATGGTAAAGGTAAAGAAAAGGTGAACTATGCTCATGCATATGATAATGTGGTAAATGTGAATGTAGTTAAAAAAAACATTAAGAACCTGCTCATGTTATCACAGGAAGCAAAGGCAAAGTTTTTTGGCCGGGTCCTACAAATAACACATCATCCACTGCAAAACAATAAAGTCTAGTGGATCGGCTACATAAAACTCCCGCGCAAATATCCATCTTAGAACTTTTAAAGCTTTCACCTACACACAAAGAAATTCTTGAAAGAGCATTAGTAGATACAACAGTGTCCAAAGATCTTGATATATATCAATTCCAAACCATGGTAGGACACCTCACAACCCCTCACTACTTATCATTCACCGAAGAAGATGACATGTCCTTACAAAATCCACATAACTCTCCCTTGCATATTGAAGTCCTCATTCATAAGATGCACGTTAAATGTGTCCTAATAGATGGGGGAGCTGGCTTAAACATTTGCTCATTGAGTCTTGTCCGTGCTCTAGGTTATTTTGAAGAGGCAGTGGATCCCTGAAAAAGGATAACAATCAAAGCATATGATGAAGAGGAGTGTTCCTCCAAGGAATTGTGATATTACCAATCAGAGTGGGACCTTTGCAGAAAGACACAACATGCCAAGTTCTAGACTTGGATTTATCATACAACATACTCTTGGGAAGACCATGGATACATGACATACAAGCTATTCCATCAACATATCATCAATGCTTGAAGTTTCTATACAATGGGCAGAAATCACAATCTCAACAGACTCAAATCCATTACAGAAGTGTAGTAATCTAAAACTGGCTCAAGAGGTCATTGTTCCTCATAATAGAGAGACATCATCTTCAAGCACACAATCCAAGGAACAATCATTTGCCTCAATTTTGTCAAGCATGGAAAAAAAAATGCAGCTAAGAGATCGAGGGAATGGAGAATATTCAATATCATGGAAAAACAAACAAGAGCAACTTGAAATTGAAAGAGAAGAAGTAGATGTAGGTGTTGATGTAGTTCATGCGTATGCAGGGAAAATATTAGGAACTAGTCCGCTTGAATCAAAATCACATTTGGTTGACTTGGAATTAATTGAGGACGATCAAGAGATACTTGAGAGAGGTCATTCTGATGAGAGTATCATTCTAGACATTGAAATGCATATTGAAATCTCTGACATCTCTATCATGACCCCTAATATCTTTGAAACAATTCAACCTGAGGATCCTTTACCCTTAATCCATCCTGAACTTATGGACTGGAAAAATGAAAGACATACCACCATTGATACCTTTCCTAATGACCATGCCATATCCTTATATCTTAATGCAATCAAACCCACAACAAATTCCACCAGGGATTTCACTAATGTATCTTCAAGTCAAGTGGGTGCCAAATCTCCTAGTCGCAAAAGTGAAAATATAGAAAACAATATTTGGTCTACTGTTGAAAACCATTTATTGGCAACATTAGACCGAGAAAAAGTAAAAAAAAAGGATGCATCTAACGGTGAATACCTCATTGAGGCACCGAAAGATGGGAGATTTGAGACCTTACCTGAATCTTATCAAGAAAGGTCATCTATCCTGATAAAACCAATAGAGGCAGTTAACATTGACACAACTGATCTACATCCAACAACCTCTCTATCAAAGCAAGAAATGGAAAAATATTTGAAACCCTTCAAAATATGGCAAATCAATTTTGCCTGGTCATATGCAGAGATTCTAGGGTTAGATCCATATCTTATAATACATCACCCGAATATCAGTCCAGGAACAGGCATCAATAATGGAACACATCATGGATCAGGAGCAAGCATTCTATCCATCACACCACAAGGTCATACAATTCCAAAAGCCTTCAAATTAAGCTTTCCATGCACCAATAACACAACAGAATATGAATATTTGGTTACAGGTATCAAAATGGCTATAGAATGGAACATTACACAACTTCAGGTCTTTGGAGACTCTCAGCTCGTCATCAATCAAATCAATAATGATTATCAAACAAATGATGAAAAGCTAATGCCTTATAAGAAAATGGTTGATGATGTCAAGAAATACTTTGTTGAAATAACTTTTAACAGATTTTGAGGAATGACAACAAAGTAGCAGATGCCATGGCAACACTTGCTTCTCTACTTCAGACACAGGAAAATCAAGAGCGTTACGAATTCCTAGTGGAAGAGTTGTTTTACCCTACTCATAATTGTCCTGATTCCCAAACTATCTGTCACCTTGTTGGGTATGATTCCTCCCACTATAGCCATACTTATACATACCTGAAAGATAATATCCTCCCTCCTAACTTGTCAAAGAACCAAAAGAGAAACTTTATTCGCCAATATTCCCATTTTACTCTGGTCGTGGATACCCTTTTTAAATGAGGTCTGGATGATACTCTCTTAAGATGTCTTGAGCAAGAAGATTCTGAGAAGGCCTTAAATGAAGTTCTTAATGACATTTGTGGCACTCATTCAAGTGGTCTTACCCTTTCGAAAAAACTCATATGTGATGTAGAGCATCATGAAAAACCAACCAAGAACCCCAAATCAACCATGGAGTCCCAATCCTAGGGTGCTCAATGACCCAAAATAATCATCAATCTACAACCTTAATATTTTTGAGGAATCTAAAAATATTACTATCAACCAAGCAATCCAATAGAAAATCCATCATATCATTTTATAACCCTTTAAACATTAATCAAGACCCAAACAATGCATTATGCTGTCCTAGTTAATGACAGTCTGATAGACCCGTACTCAGCTATTAATAACTTTAAAACCCGAGAACATTTTGATGATCACTTCGGTTAGGCTGTAGAAAAATAGGTTTATAAAACCATATCCAAAACATAGAACAATCCAATGGTGGAGTTAAGAGTTATGGTCTTTGCACCGAGACCGTTTTGATTGTTACAAAAACAAACAAGAAATCTTCATTCCCAGTCCGCCTAGGGCATCAAATATCTCATAAAATACTTAAACAATAACATTGAAACTGAATTAATTTGAAATATAATTAAACCCTCTATCAAACACCAAAGTTACAACAATTTCCAATGCTGGAATCAAAATATTTTAGTGAAACTCTCCACAAACCCCAATTTGGAGGGTTTTTTGATAATTTTCACCAAAACTTCCATAACTTGCTTCAAAATGATTGAAATTAGATGAAACCAAAGAGAAAAAAAATTTAAATCATGCCATTATCATATCCAATACATTTCCCATGGATACAAATGATTTTTCATGGAGAAAAATGTGAATGATCAGACTGCAATACCCAAAAAACAATGTGGAGTGTGTAAAAACTTCAAATGTTACTCTTTTCCTTCCTCCAATCTTACACATACCCATTGGATTCGATAAAATGATGGTACTCCAAACATCCATATGGAAGTTAAAACTACCCAAGACCAATTACATCCTTGGTTTGCAACTTTATAATGCAATTTGTGTTTGACAACATTTTTGACACAATTGACAATTTTGACATTTTGATAAATATGACCCCTAATCTTTGCCTGTGCACTTCAAATACATTTAGATGGACTCAAAACAACCTTTTAAATCCTCTTTACCATTCCATGAATTGTTTATACAAATTTGACCTCCTAGACCCAATTAGGACTCAAATACACATCTTGAGCAAATGTCTTACAATGCTTCACAAAATGACTCAAAATACATTAAAATGACCATATAAATTCAAATATGAGTGAAATGATTCATGGCATGATCTTTAACCTCCTGGTGTATGTTTGGGTTAGGTGATCCTGCACCATACTAATGACCTTGAAAGCTTTCCAAGTACCTTGGAAACAACCTGCAAGAAAATTTTGTGTCTTGGACTGAAACTTTGTCTTTGTCTTCATCTTTATCTCCGCCTCTTTCTCTCATCATTCTCTCATTATCCTCATGCTGCTGCTACCAAATTCAAAAAGGTAATCATCCTCTCAACTACTCACATTCATGGAGCATCCAATGGCTGCAACTCAAGGTGTTCCTCAAGCATCCACACAAACTCACACTTCCTTTGCCTCACCTAGGAGTCTCTTTTTCCTCTCTCCCTAGTCTTTTGGCAACCACAACCAGGTTCTCTCCTCAGCTTGTTCCTCTATAGTTAGGTGGATCCAACACCTGCAAGCAAACACAACATAAACAACTTTCCTAGCCCAAATCTTTTGTTGGGCTTTGATACCAATTTGATGCAGAGCATCATGAAAAACCAACCAACAATCCCAAATCAACCATGGAGTCCCAATCCTAGGGTGCTCAATGACCCAAAATAATCATCAATATACAACCTTGATATTTTTGAGGCATCTAAAAATATTACTATCAACCAATCAATCTAATAACCAATCCATCATATCATTTTATATCCCTTTAAACATTAATCAAGACCCAAACAATGCATTATGTTGTCCTAGTTAATGACAGTTTGATAGACCCGTACTTAGTTATTAATAAATTTAAAACCCAAGAACATTTTGATGATTGCTTTAGTGAGGCTGTAGAAAACTATGTTTCTAAAACCATATCCAAAATGTAGAACAATCCAATGATGGAGTTAAGAGTTATGGTCTCTGCACCGAAACCGTTTTGACTGTTACAAAAGCAAACAAGAAATCTTCATTCCTAGTCCGCCTAGGGCATCAAATATATCATAAAATACTTAACCAATCACTTTGAAACTGGATTCATTTGAAATATAATTAAACCCTCTATCAAACACCAAAGTTACAACAATTTCCAATGTTGGAATCATAAGATTTTAGTGAAACTCTCCACAAACCCCAATTTGGAGGGTTTTTTGATAGTTTTCACCAAAACTTGCATAACTTGCTTCAAAATGATTGAAATTAAATGAAACCAAAGGGAAATTTTTTTTAACTCATTCCATTATCATATCCAATACATTTCCCATGGATACAAATTATTTTTCATAGAGAAAAATGTGAATGATCAGACTGCAATACCCAGAAAACAATGTGGAGTGTGTAAAAACTTCAAATGTTATTCATTTCCTTCCTCCAATCTTACACATACCCATTGGATTCGACCAAATGATGATTTTTATAACCTCCACACATCCATATGGAAATTACAACTACCCAAGACCAATTACATCCTTGGTTTGCAACTTTATAATGCAATTTGTGCTTGACAACATTTTTGACACAATTGACAATTTTGACATTTTGATAAATATGACCCCTAATCTTTGCCTGTGCACTTCAAATACATTTAGATGGACTCAAAACAACCTTTTAAATCCTCTTTACCCTTCCATGAATTTTTAATACAAATTTTACCTCCTATACCCAATTAGGACTCATACACATCTTGAGGACATGTCTTACAATGCTTCACAAAATGACTCAAAATACACTAAAATGACCATATAAACTCAAATATGAGTGAAATGATTCATGACATGATATTTAACCTTGTAGTGTACCTTTGGGTTAGGTGCTCCTGCACCAATATGCTTGGGCTATTATTGGCCAACTATGGAACGAGATTCTTTTCAGATAGCTAAAGCATGCAAACAATGTCAGATCCATGGAAATTTAATTCATGCACCAACACAAGAAATTCATGCTTTGGCAACATCTTGGCCTTTCTGCCAATAGGGTCTTGATCTAGTAGGAAAGATACATCCTCCTTCATCCAATGGTTACAAATTCATTCTTGTAGCTAAAAAACATTTCACAAAATGAATTGAGGCAATACCTCTCATCAATATTATAGGAAAACAAATTGCTGAATTTATCTTGAACTACATCATATGTCGCTATGGCATACCCATGACCATTATCACTAATAATAGGTGAGTGTTCAAGAATCAGAATGTACAAGAGCTATCTAAGAAATTCAAGATCCAACACATATTCTCCACACTCTACTATCCACAAGGAAATGGGAAAGTAGAAGCATCAAACAAAACTATTCTGAAAATCGTCAAAAAGATAGTGAATGATGTTGGAAGATGTTGGCATATTCAATTAAACCCTGTTTTATGGGCCTACTATACCAGTATCCGCACACCAACAAGTGCCACACCTTTCTCTCTTGTCTATGGATCAAAAGCAATACTGCCAATAGAAGTAGAGATATCTTCTCTACGTGTATCATTAAAAGACCTTATCCCTGATGAAGAACAATGAGTATCTAGACTGAAAGAGTTAGAATTGATCCATGAACGAAGACAAAATGCCTTTGATCATTTAAAGGTGTATCAACAAATAATGTGTCGCAGTTACAATCACAAGGTCAAACCAAGAGCATTTCAAGTTGGAGAACTAGTACTAAAGGAAAATCCACGCAATCAGGCAGATCAAGAAAAGAAAGGGAAGTTTGAACCAAACTGGTTAGGTCTGTTTGTGGTCACATCAATATTTGGATTAGGAGCATATCAGCTATCAACACGGACGATGATCATCTTGAGGAGCCCATCAATAACATGCATTTGAAGAAGTTTTATGTCTAAAAACCATAAAAATAAAAAAACAGTGGAAAAGCAGAAAAAGAAAAAAT